>NC_089875.1:12250249-12550249 GCF_040182565.1 Anser cygnoides
ACTCACTGCACTGCTTCCCCAGTGGTGCCAGTGCACTCACTGGACTGACTGCAGTGCATCCCCACTGGTGCCAGTGCACTCTCTGGACTCACTGCACTGCATCCCCAGTGGTGCCAGTGCACTCTCTGGACTCACTGCACTGCATCCCCAGTGCTGCCAGTGCACTCTCTGGACTCACTGCACTGCATCCCCAGTGGTGCCAGTGCACTCTCTGGACTCACTGCACTGCTTCCCCAGTGGTGCCAGTGCACTCTGTGCACTCACTGCACTGCATCCCCAGTGGTGCCAGTGCACTCACTGGACTCACTCCAGTGCATCCCCAGTGGTGCCAGTGCACTCTCTGGATTCACTGCACTGCAACCCAAGTGGTGCCAGTGCACTCTCTGGACTCACTGCTGTGCATCCCCATTGGTGCCAATGCACTCTCTGGACTCACTGAAGTGCATTCTCAGTGGTGCCAGTGCACTCTCTGGACTCACTGCACTGCAGCCCCAGTGGTGCCAGTACACTCTCTGGACTCACTGCAGTGCATCCCCACTGGTGCCAGTGCACTCTCTGGACTCACTGCAGTGCATCCCCAGTGGAGCCAGTGCACTCTCTGGACTCACTGCAGTGCATCCGCAGTGGTGCCATTGCACTCTCTGGACTCACTGCACTGCATCCCCTGTGGTGCCAGTGCGCTCTCTGGACTCACTGCACTGCATCCCCAGTGCTGCCAGTGCACTCTCTTGAGTCACTGCACTGCATCCCCTGTGGTGCAAGAGCACTCTCTGGACTCACAGCAGTGCATCACCAGTGGTGCCAGTGCACTCTCTGGACTCACTGCACTGCATCCCCAGTGGTGCCAGTGCACTCTCTGGACTCACTGCACTGCATCCCCCGTGGTGCTAGTGCACTGTGTGGACTCACTGTACTGCATCCCCAGTGGTGCCAGTGCAATCTCTGGACTCACTGCAGTGCATCCCCATTGGTGCCTCTGCTCTCTCTGGACTCACTGAAGTGCATTCTCAGTGGTGCCAGTGCACTCTCTGGACTCACTGCACTGCATCCACAGTAGTGACAGTGCACTCTCTGGACTCACTGCAGTGCATCCCCAGTGGTGCCAGTGCACTCTGTGGACTCACTGCACTGCTTCCCCAGTGGTGCCAGTGCACTCTTTCGAGTCACTGCAGTGCATCCCCAGTGGTGCCAGTGCACTCTCTGGACTCACTGCAGTGCATCCCCAGTGGTGCCAGTGCGCTCTCTGGACTCACAGCACTGCATCCCCAGTGGTGCCAGTGCACTCTCTGGACTCACTGCAGTGCATCCCCAGTGGTGCCAGTGCACTCTCTGGACTCACTGCAGTGCATCCCCAGTGGTGCCAGTGCGCTCTCTGGACTCACAGCACTGCATCCCCAGTGGTGCCAGTGCAATCTCTGGACTCACTGCACTGCATCCCCAGCGGTGCCAGTGCAGTCTCTGGAGTAACTGCAGTGCATCCCCACTAGTGCCAAAGCACTCTCTGGACTCACTGCAGTGCATCCCCAGTGGTGCCACTGCACTCTCTGGACTCACTAAACTGCATCCCCAGTGGTGCCACTGCACTCTCTGGACTCACTGCACAGCATCCCCAGTGGTGCCAGTGCACTCACTGGACTCACTGTAGTGCATCCCCACTGGTGCCAGTGCACTCTCTGGGCTCACTGCAGTGCATCCCCAGTGGTGCCAGTGCACTCTCTGGACTCACTGCACTGCATCCCCAGTGGTGCCAGTGCGCTCTCTGGAGTCACAGCACTGCATCCCCAGTGGTGCCAGTGCACTCTTTCGAGTCACTGCAGTGCATCCCCAGTGGTGCCAGTGCACTCTCTGGACTCACTGCAGTGCATCCCCAGTGGTGCCAGTGCACTCTCTGGACTCACTGCAGTGCATCCCCAGTGGTGCCAGTGCGCTCTCTGGACTCACTACAGTGCATCCCCAGTGGTGCCACTGCACTCTCTGGACTCACTGCACTGCATCCCCAGTGGTGCCAGTGCACTCTCTGGACTCACTGAAGTGCATCCCCAGTGGTGCCAGTGCACTCTCTGGACTCACTGCAGTGCATCCCCAGTGGTGCCAGTACACTCACTGGACTCACTGCACTGCATCCCCAGTGGTGCCAGTGCACTCTCTGGACTCACTAAACTGCATCACCAGTGGTGCCACTGCACTCTCTGGACTCACTGCACTGCTTCCCCAGTGGTGCCAGTGCACTCACTGGACTGACTGCAGTGCATCCCCACTGGTGCCAGTGCACTCTCTGGGCTCACTGCAGTGCATCCCCAGTGGTGCCAGTGCACTCTCTGGACTCACTGCACTGCATCCCCAGTGGTGCCTGTGCGCTCTCTGGAGTCACAGCACTGCATTGTCAGTGGTGCCAGTGCACTCTCTGGACTCACTGCACTGCATCCCCAGTGGTGCCAGTGCACTCTCTGGACTCACTGAACTGCATCCCCAGTGGTGCCAGTGCACTCTCTGGACTCACTGCACTGCATCCCCAGTGCTGCCAGTGCACTCTCTGGACTCACTGCACTGCTTCCGCAGTTGTGCCAGTGCACTCTCTGGACTCACTGCACTGCATCCCCAGTGGTGCCAGTGCACTCACTGGACTCACTCCAGTGCATCCCCAATGGTGCCAGTGCACTCTCTGGACTCACTGCAGTGCATCCCCAGTGGTGCCAGTGCACTCTCTGCACTCACTGTACTGCATCCCCAGTGGTTCCAGCGCACTCTCTGGACTCACTGCACTGCATCCCCAGTAGTGCTAGTGCACTCTGTGTACTCACTGCAGTGCATCCCCAGTGGTGCCAGTGCACTCTCTGGACTCACTGAAGTGCATTCTCAGTGGTGCCAGTGCACTCTCCGGACTCACTTCAGTGCATCCCCAGTGATGCCAGTACACTCTCTGGACTCACTGCAGTGCATCCCCACTGGTGCCAGTGCACTCTCTGGACTCACTGCAGTGCATCCCCAGTGGAGCCAGTGCACTCTCTGGACTCACTGCAGTGCATCCGCAGTGGTGCCATTGCACTCTCTGGACTCACTGCACTGCATCCCCAGTGCTGCCAGTGCACTCTCTTGAGTCACTGCACTGCATCCCCTGTGGTGCAAGAGCACTCTCTGGACTCACAGCAGTGCATCACCAGTGGTGCCAGTGCACTCTCTGGACTCACTGCACTGCATCCCCAGTGGTGCCAGTGCACTCTCTGGACTCACTGCACTGCATCCCCAGTGGTGCTAGTGCACTGTGTGGACTCACTGTACTGCATCCCCAGTGGTGCCAGTGCAATCTCTGGACTCACTGCACTGCATCGCCAGTGCACTCTCTGGACTCACTGCAGGGCATCCCCGGTGGAGCCAGTGTACTCTCAGAACTCACTGCAGTGCATTCCCGGTGGTGCCAGTGCACTCTCTGGACTCACTGCACTGCATCCCCAGTGGTGCCAGTGCACTCTCTGGACTCACTGCACTGCACCCTAATGCTGCCAGTGCACTCTCTGGACTCACTGCACTGCATCCCCCGTGGTGCAAGTGCACTCTCTGGACTCACTGGAGTGCATCACCTGTGGTGCCAGTGCACTCTCTGGTCTCACTACACTGTATCCCCAGTGCTGCCAGTGCACTCTCTGAACTCACTGCACTGCATCACCTGTGGTGCCAGTGCACTCTCTGGACTCACTGCACTGCATCCCCAGTGGTGCCAGTGCACTCTCTGGACTCACTGCACTGCATCCCCAGTGGTGCCAGTGCACTCTCTGGACTCACTGCACTGCATCCCTAGTGGTGCCAGTGCACTCTCTGGACTCACTGCACTGCATCCCCAGTGGTGCCAGTGCACTCTCTGGACTCACTGCAGTGCATCCCCAGTGGTGCCACTGCACTCTCTGGACTCACTGCAGTGCATCCCCAGTGGTGCCACTGCACTCTCTGGACTCACTGCAGTGCATCCCCAGTGGTGCCAGTGCACTCTCTGGACTCACTGAAGTGCATCCCCAGTGGTGCCAGTGCACTCTCTGGACTCACTGCAGTGCATCCCCAGTGGTGCCAGTACACTCATTGGACTCACTGCACTGCATCCCCAGTGGTGCCAGTGCACTCTCTGGACTCACTAAACTGCATCACCAGTGGTGCCACTGCACTCTCTGGACTCACTGCACTGCTTCCCCAGTGGTGCCAGTGCACTCACTGGACTGACTGCAGTGCATCCCCACTGGTGCCTGTGCGCTCTCTGGAGTCACAGCACTGCATTGTCAGTGGTGCCAGTGCACTCTCTGGACTCACTGCACTGCATCCCCAGTGGTGCCAGTGCACTCTCTGGACTCACTGAACTGCATCCCCAGTGGTGCCAGTGCACTCTCTGGACTCACAGCAGTGCATCACCAGTGGTGCCAGTGCACTCTCGGGACTCACTGCACTGCATCCCCAGTGGTGCCAGTGCACTCTCTGGACTCACTGCAGTGCATCCCCAGTGGTGCTAGTGCACTCTGGACTCACTGCAGTGCATCCCCAGTGGTGCCAGTGCACTCTCTGGACTCACTGCACTGCATCCCCAGTGGTGCCAGTGCACTCTCTGGACTCACTGTACTGCATCGCCAGTGGTGCTAGTGCACTGTGTGGACTCACTGTACTGCATCCCCAGTGGTGCCAGTGCAATCTCTGGACTCACTGCACTGCATCGCCAGTGCACTCTCTGGACTCACTGCAGGGCATCCCCGGTGGAGCCAGTGTACTCTCAGAACTCACTGCAGTGCATCCCCGGTGGTGCCAGTGCACTCTCTGGACTCACTGCACTGCATCCCCAGTGGTGCCAGTGCACTCTCTGGACTCACTGCACTGCATCCCTAGTGCTGCCAGTGCACTCTCTGGACTCACTGCACTGCATCCCCCGTGGTGCCAGTGCACTCTCTGGACTCACTGGAGTGCATCCCCTGTGGTGCCAGTGCACTCTCTGGACTCACTGAACTGCATCCCCAGTGGTGCCAGTGCACTCTCTGGACTCACTGCACTGCATCCCCAGTGCTGCCAGTGCACTCTCTGGACTCACTGCACTGCTTCCGCAGTTGTGCCAGTGCACTCTCTGGACTCACTGCACTGCATCCCCAGTGGTGCCAGTGCACTCACTGGACTCACTGCAGTGCATCCCCAATGGTGCCAGTGCACTCTCTGGACTCACTGCAGTGCATCCCCAGTGGTGCCAGTGCACTCTCTGCACTCACTGTACTGCATCCCCAGTGGTTCCAGCGCACTCTCTGGACTCACTGCACTGCATCCCCAGTAGTGCTAGTGCACTCTGTGTACTCACTGCAGTGCATCCCCAGTGGTGCCAGTGCACTCTCTGGACTCACTGAAGTGCATTCTCAGTGGTGCCAGTGCACTCTCCGGACTCACTTCAGTGCATCCCCAGTGATGCCAGTACACTCTCTGGACTCACTGCAGTGCATCCCCACTGGTGCCAGTGCACTCTCTGGACTCACTGCAGTGCATCCCCAGTGGAGCCAGTGCACTCTCTGGACTCACTGCAGTGCATCCGCAGTGGTGCCATTGCACTCTCTGGACTCACTGCACTGCATCCCCAGTGCTGCCAGTGCACTCTCTTGAGTCACTGCACTGCATCCCCTGTGGTGCAAGAGCACTCTCTGGACTCACAGCAGTGCATCACCAGTGGTGCCAGTGCACTCTCTGGACTCACTGCACTGCATCCCCAGTGGTGCCAGTGCACTCTCTGGACTCACTGCACTGCATCCCCAGTGGTGCTAGTGCACTGTGTGGACTCACTGTACTGCATCCCCAGTGGTGCCAGTGCAATCTCTGGACTCACTGCACTGCATCGCCAGTGCACTCTCTGGACTCACTGCAGGGCATCCCCGGTGGAGCCAGTGTACTCTCAGAACTCACTGCAGTGCATTCCCGGTGGTGCCAGTGCACTCTCTGGACTCACTGCACTGCATCCCCAGTGGTGCCAGTGCACTCTCTGGACTCACTGCACTGCACCCTAATGCTGCCAGTGCACTCTCTGGACTCACTGCACTGCATCCCCCGTGGTGCAAGTGCACTCTCTGGACTCACTGGAGTGCATCACCTGTGGTGCCAGTGCACTCTCTGGTCTCACTACACTGTATCCCCAGTGCTGCCAGTGCACTCTCTGAACTCACTGCACTGCATCACCTGTGGTGCCAGTGCACTCTCTGGACTCACTGCACTGCATCCCCAGTGGTGCCAGTGCACTCTCTGGACTCACTGCACTGCATCCCCAGTGGTGCCAGTGCACTCTCTGGACTCACTGCACTGCATCCCTAGTGGTGCCAGTGCACTCTCTGGAGTCACTGCACTGCATCCCCAGTGGTGCCAGTGCACTCTCTGGACTCACTGCAGTGCATCCCCAGTGGTGCCACTGCACTCTCTGGACTCACTGCAGTGCATCCCCAGTGGTGCCACTGCACTCTCTGGACTCACTGCAGTGCATCCCCAGTGGTGCCAGTGCACTCTCTGGACTCACTGAAGTGCATCCCCAGTGGTGCCAGTGCACTCTCTGGACTCACTGCAGTGCATCCCCAGTGGTGCCAGTACACTCATTGGACTCACTGCACTGCATCCCCAGTGGTGCCAGTGCACTCTCTGGACTCACTAAACTGCATCACCAGTGGTGCCACTGCACTCTCTGGACTCACTGCACTGCTTCCCCAGTGGTGCCAGTGCACTCACTGGACTGACTGCAGTGCATCCCCACTGGTGCCTGTGCGCTCTCTGGAGTCACAGCACTGCATTGTCAGTGGTGCCAGTGCACTCTCTGGACTCACTGCACTGCATCCCCAGTGGTGCCAGTGCACTCTCTGGACTCACTGAACTGCATCCCCAGTGGTGCCAGTGCACTCTCTGGACTCACAGCAGTGCATCACCAGTGGTGCCAGTGCACTCTCGGGACTCACTGCACTGCATCCCCAGTGGTGCCAGTGCACTCTCTGGACTCACTGCAGTGCATCCCCAGTGGTGCTAGTGCACTCTGGACTCACTGCAGTGCATCCCCAGTGGTGCCAGTGCACTCTCTGGACTCACTGCACTGCATCCCCAGTGGTGCCAGTGCACTCTCTGGACTCACTGTACTGCATCCCCAGTGGTGCCAGTGCACTCTCTGGACTCACTGCACTGCGTCCCCTGTGCTGCCAGTGCTCTCTCTGGACTCACTGCACTGCATCCCCAGTGGTGCCACTGCACTCTCTGGACTCACTGCACTACTCCAGCCGCGGCAGTCGCTCCAGCCGCGGTAGCCCTCCAGCCTCGGCAGCCGCGGCAGCCGCGGCAGCCGCTCCAGCCGCGGCAGCCGCTCCGTCCGCGGCATACGCGGCAGACTCTCCAACCGCGGCAGACGCACCAGCCGCGGAAGCCGCGGCAGCCGCTCCAAACCCGCAGGCGCTCCAACCGCGGCAACCGCTCCAGCCGTGGCAGCCGCTCCACTCGGTAGCGGCTGGAGCGGCTGCCGCGGCTAGAGCGGCTGGAGCGGCTGCCGCGGCTGGAGCTCCTGCCGCGTTTGGAGCGGTTACCGCGGCTGGAGCGGCTGGAGCGGCTGCCGCGGCTGGAGCGGCTGACGCGGCTGGAGGAGCTAACGCGGCAGGAGAGGCTGACGCGGTTGGAGCGTCTAGAGCGTCTGCCGCGGCTGGAGGGGCTACCGCGGCTGGAGCGGTTGACGCGGCTGGAGCGGATGCCGAGGCTGGAGCGCAACTCCCTGGACTCACTGCACTGCATCACCAGTGGTGCCAGTGCACTCACTGGACTCACTGCACTGCATCCCCAGTGGCGCTAGTGCACTCTCTGGACTCACTGCAGTGCATCCCCAGTGGTGCCAGTGCACTCTCTGGACACACTGAAGTGCATTTTCAGTGGTGCCAGTGCACTCTCTGGACTCACTGGAGTGAATCACCTGTGGTGCCAGTGCACTCTCTGGACTCACTGCACTGCATCCCCAGTGCTGCCAGTGCACTCTCTGGACTAACTGCACTGCATCCCCAGTGGTGCCAGTGCACTCTCTGGACTCACTGCAGGGCATCCCCAGTGGTGCCAGTACACTCACTGGACACACTGCACTGCATCCCCAGTAGTGCCAGTGCACTCTCTGGACTCACTAAACTGCATCCCCAGTGGTGCCACTGCACTCTCTGGACTCACTGCACAGCATCCCCAGTGGTGCCAGTGCACTCACTGGACTCACTGCAGTGCATCCCCAGTGGTGCCAGTGCACTCTCTGGACTCACTGCACTGCATCCCCAGTGGTGCCAGTGCGCTCTCTGGAGTCACAGCACTGCATCCCCAGTGGTGCCAGTGCAATCTCTGGACTCACTGCACTGCATCCCCAGTGGTGCCAGTGCACTCTCTGGACTCACTGCAGTGCATCCCCGGTGGTGCCAGTGCAGTCTCTGGAGTAACTGCACTGCATCCCCACTGGTGCCAAAGCACTCTCTGGACTCCCAGCACCGCATCCCCAGTGGTGCCAGTGCACTCTCTGGACTCACTGCACTGCATCCCCAGTGGTGCCAGTGCACTCTCTGGACTCACTGCACTGCACCCTAATGCTGCCAGTGCACTCTCTGGACTCACTGCACTGCATCCCCCGTGGTGCAAGTGCACTCTGGACTCACTGGAGTGCATCACCTGTGGTGCCAGTGCACTCTCTGGTCTCACTGCACTGTATCCCCAGTGCTGCCAGTGCACTCTCTGGACTCACTGCACTGCATCACCTGTGGTGCCAGTGCACTCTCTGGACTCACTGCACCGCATTCGCAGTGGTGCCAGTGCACTCTCTAGAGTCACTGCGCTGCATCCCCAGTGGTGCCAGTGCACTCTCTGGACTCACTGCAGCGCATCCCCAGTGGTGGCAGTGCGCTCTCTGGACTCACTGCAGTGCATCCCCAGTGGTGCCAGTGCGCTCTCTGGACTCACAGCACTGCATCCCCAGTGCTGCCAGTGCACTCTCTTGAGTCACTGCACTGCATCCCCAGTGGTGCCAGTGCACTCTCTGGACTCACTGCAGTGCATCCGCAGTGGTGCCATTGCACTCTCTGGACTCACTGCACTGCATCCCCAGTGGTGCCAGTGCACTCTCTGGACTCACTGCACTGCATCCCCAGTGCTGCCAGTGCACTCTCTTGAGTCACTGCACTGCATCCCCTGTGGTGCAAGAGCACTCTCTGGACTCACAGCAGTGCATCACCAGTGGTGCCAGTGCACTCTCTGGACTCACTGCACTGCATCCCCAGTGGTGCCAGTGCACTCTCTGGACTCACTGCACTGCATCCCCAGTGGTGCTAGTGCACTGTGTGGACTCACTGTACTGCATCCCCAGTGGTGCCAGTGCAATCTCTGGACTCACTGCACTGCATCGCCAGTGCACTCTCTGGACTCACTGCAGGGCATCCCCGGTGGAGCCAGTGTACTCTCAGAACTCACTGCAGTGCATTCCCGGTGGTGCCAGTGCACTCTCTGGACTCACTGCACTGCATCCCCAGTGGTGCCAGTGCACTCTCTGGACTCACTGCACTGCACCCTAATGCTGCCAGTGCACTCTCTGGACTCACTGCACTGCATCCCCCGTGGTGCAAGTGCACTCTCTGGACTCACTGGAGTGCATCACCTGTGGTGCCAGTGCACTCTCTGGTCTCACTACACTGTATCCCCAGTGCTGCCAGTGCACTCTCTGGACTCACTGCACTGCATCACCTGTGGTGCCAGTGCACTCTCTGGACTCACTGCACTGCATCCCCAGTGGTGCCAGTGCACTCTCTGGACTCACTGCACTGCATCCCCAGTGGTGCCAGTGCACTCTCTGGACTCACTGCACTGCATCCCTAGTGGTGCCAGTGCACTCTCTGGACTCACTGCACTGCATCCCCAGTGGTGCCAGTGCACTCTCTGGACTCACTGCAGTGCATCCCCAGTGGTGCCACTGCACTCTCTGGACTCACTGCAGTGCATCCCCAGTGGTGCCACTGCACTCTCTGGACTCACTGCAGTGCATCCCCAGTGGTGCCAGTGCACTCTCTGGACTCACTGAAGTGCATCCCCAGTGGTGCCAGTGCACTCTCTGGACTCACTGCAGTGCATCCCCAGTGGTGCCAGTACACTCATTGGACTCACTGCACTGCATCCCCAGTGGTGCCAGTGCACTCTCTGGACTCACTAAATTGCATCACCAGTGGTGCCACTGCACTCTCTGGACTCACTGCACTGCTTCCCCAGTGGTGCCAGTGCACTCACTGGACTGACTGCAGTGCATCCCCACTGGTGCCTGTGCGCTCTCTGGAGTCACAGCACTGCATTGTCAGTGGTGCCAGTGCACTCTCTGGACTCACTGCACTGCATCCCCAGTGGTGCCAGTGCACTCTCTGGACTCACTGAACTGCATCCCCAGTGGTGCCAGTGCACTCTCTGGACTCACAGCAGTGCATCACCAGTGGTGCCAGTGCACTCTCGGGACTCACTGCACTGCATCCCCAGTGGTGCCAGTGCACTCTCTGGACTCACTGCAGTGCATCCCCAGTGGTGCTAGTGCACTCTGGACTCACTGCAGTGCATCCCCAGTGGTGCCAGTGCACTCTCTGGACTCACTGCACTGCATCCCCAGTGGTGCCAGTGCACTCTCTGGACTCACTGTACTGCATCCCCAGTGGTGCCAGTGCACTCTCTGGACTCACTGCACTGCGTCCCCTGTGCTGCCAGTGCTCTCTCTGGACTCACTGCACTGCATCCCCAGTGGTGCCACTGCACTCTCTGGACTCACTGCACTACTCCAGCCGCGGCAGTCGCTCCAGCCGCGGTAGCCCTCCAGCCGCGGCAGCCGCTCCGTCCGCGGCATACGCGGCAGACTCTCCAACCGCGGCAGACGCACCAGCCGCGGAAGCCGCGGCAGCCGCTCCAAACCCGCAGGCGCTCCAACCGCGGCAACCGCTCCAGCCGTGGCAGCCGCTCCACTCGGTAGCGGCTGGAGCGGCTGCCGCGGCTAGAGCGGCTGGAGCGGCTGCCGCGGCTGGAGCTCCTGCCGCGTTTGGAGCGGTTACCGCGGCTGGAGCGGCTGGAGCGGCTGCCGCGGCTGGAGCGGCTGACGCGGCTGGAGGAGCTAACGCGGCAGGAGAGGCTGACGCGGTTGGAGCGTCTAGAGCGTCTGCCGCGGCTGGAGGGGCTACCGCGGCTGGAGCGGTTGACGCGGCTGGAGCGGATGCCGAGGCTGGAGCGCAACTCCCTGGACTCACTGCACTGCATCACCAGTGGTGCCAGTGCACTCACTGGACTCACTGCACTGCATCCCCAGTGGCGCTAGTGCACTCTCTGGACTCACTGCAGTGCATCCCCAGTGGTGCCAGTGCACTCTCTGGACACACTGAAGTGCATTTTCAGTGGTGCCAGTGCACTCTCTGGACTCACTGGAGTGAATCACCTGTGGTGCCAGTGCACTCTCTGGACTCACTGCACTGCATCCCCAGTGCTGCCAGTGCACTCTCTGGACTAACTGCACTGCATCCCCAGTGGTGCCAGTGCACTCTCTGGACTCACTGCAGGGCATCCCCAGTGGTGCCAGTACACTCACTGGACACACTGCACTGCATCCCCAGTAGTGCCAGTGCACTCTCTGCACTCACTAAACTGCATCCCCAGTGGTGCCACTGCACTCTCTGGACTCACTGCACAGCATCCCCAGTGGTGCCAGTGCACTCACTGGACTCACTGCAGTGCATCCCCAGTGGTGCCAGTGCACTCTCTGGACTCACTGCACTGCATCCCCAGTGGTGCCAGTGCGCTCTCTGGAGTCACAGCACTGCATCCCCAGTGGTGCCAGTGCAATCTCTGGACTCACTGCACTGCATCCCCAGTGGTGCCAGTGCACTCTCTGGACTCACTGCAGTGCATCCCCGGTGGTGCCAGTGCAGTCTCTGGAGTAACTGCACTGCATCCCCACTGGTGCCAAAGCACTCTCTGGACTCCCAGCACCGCATCCCCAGTGGTGCCAGTGCACTCTCTGGACTCACTGCACTGCATCCCCAGTGGTGCCAGTGCACTCTCTGGACTCACTGCACTGCACCCTAATGCTGCCAGTGCACTCTCTGGACTCACTGCACTGCATCCCCCGTGGTGCAAGTGCACTCTGGACTCACTGGAGTGCATCACCTGTGGTGCCAGTGCACTCTCTGGTCTCACTGCACTGTATCCCCAGTGCTGCCAGTGCACTCTCTGGACTCACTGCACTGCATCACCTGTGGTGCCAGTGCACTCTCTGGACTCACTGCACCGCATTCGCAGTGGTGCCAGTGCACTCTCTAGAGTCACTGCGCTGCATCCCCAGTGGTGCCAGTGCACTCTCTGGACTCACTGCAGCGCATCCCCAGTGGTGGCAGTGCGCTCTCTGGAGTGACTGCAGTGCATCCCCAGTGGTGCCAGTGCACTCTCTGGACTCGCGTCACTGCATCCCCAGTGGTTCCAGCGCACTCTCTGGACTCGCGTCACTGCATCCCCAGTGGTGCCAGTGCACTCTCGGGACTCACTGCAGTGCATCCCCAGTGGTGCCAGTGCACTCTCTGGACTCACTGCAGTGCATTCCTGGTGGTGCCAGTGCACTCTCTGGACTCACTGCAGTGCATCCCCAGTGGTGCTAGTGCACTCTGGACTCACTGCAGTGCATCCCCAGTGGTGCCAGTGCACTCTCTGCACTCACTGCACTGCATCCCCAGTGGTGCCAGTGCACTCTCTGGACTCACTGCACTGCATCCCCAGTGGTGCCAGTGCACTCTCTGGACTCACTGCAGTGCATCCCTATTGGTGCCAGTGCACTCTCTGGACTCAGTGCACTGCATCCCCTGTGCTGCCAGTGCTCTCTCTGGACTCACTGCACTGCATCCCCAGTGGTGCCAGTGCACTCTCTGGACTCACTGCACTACTCCAGCCGCGGCAGTCGCTCCAGCCGCGGTAGCCCTCCAGCCTCGGCAGCCGCGGCAGCCGCGGCAGCCGCTCCAGCCGCGGTAGCCGCTCCGTCCGCGGCATACGCGGCAGACTCTCCAACCGCGGCAGACGCACCAGCCGCGGAAGCCGCGGCAGCCGATCCAAACCCGCAGGCGCTCCAACCGCGGCAACCGCTCCAGCCGTGGCAGCCGCTCCACTCGGTAGCGGCTGGAGCGGCTGCCGCGGCTAGAGCGGCTGGAGCGGCTGCCGCGGCTGGAGCTCCTGCCGCGTTTGGAGCGGTTACCGCGGTTGGAGCGGCTGGAGCGGCTGCCGCGGCTGGAGCGGCTGCCGCGGCTGGAGGAGCTAACGCGGCAGGAGAGGCTGACGCGGTTGGAGCGTCTAGAGCGTCTGCCGCGGCTGGAGGGGCTACCGCGGCTGGAGCGGTTGACGCGGCTGGAGCGGAAACCGAGGCTGGAGCGCAACTCCCTGGACTCACTGCACTGCATCACCAGTGGTGCCAGTGCACTCACTGGACTCACTGCACTGCATCCCCAGTGGCGCTAGTGCACTCTCTGGACTCACTGCAGTGCATCCCCAGTGGTGCCAGTGCACTCTCTGGACACACTGAAGTGCATTTTCAGTGGTGCCAGTGCACTCTCTGGACTCACTGGAGTGAATCACCTGTGGTGCCTTTGCACTCCCTGGACTCACTGCACTGCTCCAGCCGCGGCAGCCGCTCCAGTCGCGGCAGCCGCTCCAACCGCGGCAGCCGCTGCAGCCGCGGCACCCGCTCCAGCCGCTCCAGCCGCGGCAGCCGCTCCAGCCGCTACCGAGTGGAGCGGCTGCCACGGCTGGAGGGCTACCGCGGCTGGAGCGGCTGCCGCGGCTGGAGCAGTGCAGTGAGTCCAGGGAGTGCAAAGGCACCAGTGGGGATGGAGTGCAGTGAATCCAGAGACTGCACTGGCACCACTGGGGATGCACTGCAGTGAGTCCAGAGAGTGCACTGGCACCACTGAGAATGTACTTCAGTGAGTCCAGAGAGTGCACTGGCACCACTGGGGATGCACTGCAGTGATTCCAGAGAGTGCACTGGCACCACTGGGGATGCACTTCAGTGAGTCCAGGGATAGCACTGGCACCACTGGGGATGCACTGCAGTGAGTCCAGAGAGTGCTCTGGCACCACTGGGGATGCAGTGCAGTGAGTCCAGAGAGTGCACTGGCTCCACTGAGAATGCACTTCAGTGAGTCCAGAGAGTGCACTGGCACCACTGGGGATGCAGTGCAGTGAGTCAAGAGAGTGCACTGGCACCACTGGGGATGCAGTGCAGTGAGTCCAGAGAGTGCACTGGCACCACTGGGGATGCAGTGCAGTGAGTCAAGAGAGTGCACTGGCACCACTGGGGATGCAGTGCAGTGAGTCCAGAGAGTGCACTGGTACCACTGGGGATGCCCTGCAGTGAGTCCAGAGAGCGCACTGGCACCACTGGGGATGCCCTGCAGTGAGTCCAGAGAGTGCACTGGCAGCACTGGGGATGCACTGCAGTGAGTCCAGAGAGTGCACTGGCACCACAGGTGATGCACTCCAGTGAGTCCAGAGAGTGCACTTGCACCACGGGGGATGCACTGCAGTGAGTTCAGAGAGCGCACTGGCACCACTGGGGATGCAGTGCAGTGAGTCCACAGAGTGCACTGGCACCACTGGGGATGCACTGCAGTGAGTCCAGAGAGTGCACTGGCACCACTGGGGATGCACTGCAGTGAGTCCAGAGAGTGCACTGGCACCACAGGGGATGCAGTGCAGTGAGTCCAGAGAGTGCACTGGCACCACTGAAAATGCACTTCAGTGTGTCCAGAGAGTGCACTGGCACCACTGGGGATGCAGTACAGTGAGTCCAGAGAGTGCACTAGCGCCACTGGGGATGCAGTGCAGTGAGTCCAGAGAGTGCACTGGCACCACTGGGGATGCACTGCAATGAGTCCAGAGAGTGCACTGGCACCACTGGGGATGCAGTGCAGTGAGTCCAGAGAGTGCACTGGCACCACTGGGGATGCACTGCAGTGAGTCCTGAGAGTACACAGGCTCCACCGGGGATGCCCTGCAGTGAGTCCAGAGAGTGCACTGGCAGCACTGGGGATGCAGTGCAGTGAGTTCAGAGAGTGCACTGGCACCACTGGGGATGCACTGCAGTCACTCCAGAGAGTGCACTGGCACCACTGGGGATGCGGTGCAGTGAGTCCAGAGAGTGCACTGGCACCACTGGGGATGCAGTGCAGTGAGTCCAGAGAGTGCACTGGAACCACTGCGGATGCGGTGGCGGGAGTCCAGAGAGTGCTTTGGCACCACTGGGGATGCAGTACAGTGAGTCCAGAGAGTGCACTGGCACCACTGGGGATGCAGCGCAGTGACCCTAGAGAGTGCACTGGCACCACTGGGGATGCGGTGCGGTGAGTCCAGACAGTGCTCTGGCACCACTCAGGGTGCAGTGCGGTGAGTCCAGAGAGTGCACTGGCACCACTGGGGATGCAGTACAGTGAGTCCAGAGAGTGCACTGGCACCACTGGGGATGCAGTGCAGTGAGTCCAGAGAGTGCACTGGCACCACTGGGGATGCACTGCAGTGAGTCCAGAGTGCACTAGCACCACTGGGGATGCACTGCAGTGAGTCCAGAGTGCATTAGCACCACTGGGGATGCAGTACAGTGAGTCCAGAAAGTGCACTGGCACCACCGGGAATGCACTGCAGTGACTCCAGAGAGTGCACTGGCACCACTGGGGATGCACTGCAGTGAGTCCAGAGACTGCACTGGCACCACTGGGGATGCACTCCAGTGAGTCCAGAGTGCACTAGCACCACTGGGGATGCACTGCAGTGAGTCCAGAGAGTGCACTGGCACCACTGGGGATGCACTTCAGTGAGTCCAGAGAGTGCACTGGCACCACTGGGGATGCAGTCACGCGAGTCCAGAGAGTGCACTGGCACCACTGGGGATGCACTGCAGTGAGTCCAGAGAGTGCACTGGCACAACTAGGGATGCAGCGCAGTGACTCTAGAGAGTGCACTGGCACCACTGCGGATGCGGTGCAGTGAGTCCAGAGAGTGCACTGGCACCACAGGTGATGCAGTGCAGTGAGTCCAGAGAGTGCACTGGCACCACTGGGGATGCAGTGCAGTGAGTCCAGAGAGTGCACTGGCACCACTGGGGATGCACCGGGGATGCAGTGAGTCCAGAGAGTGCACTGGCACCACAGTGAGTCCAGGGGATGGCACCACTGGGGATGCCCTGCAGTGAGTCCAGTGCAGAGTGCAGTGACTGGCACCACTGGGGATGCAGTGCAGGGGATGCAGTGCAGTGCAGTGAGTCCAGTGAGTGCACTGGCACCACTGGGGATGCACTGCAGTGAGTCCAGAGAGTGCACTGGCACCACTGAGAATGCACTTCAGTGAGTCCAGAGAGTGCACTGGCACCACTGCTGATGCACTGCAGTGAGTCCAGAGAGTGCAATGGCACCACTGGGGATGCACTACAGTGAGTCCAGGGATAGCACTGGCACCACTGGGGATGCAGTGCAGTGAGTCCAGAGAGTGCCCTGGCACCACTGGGGATGCAGTGCAGTGAGTCCAGAGAGTGCACTGGCACCACTGATGATGCAGTACAGTGAGTCCAGTGAGTGCACTGGCACAACTGGGGATGTAGTGCAGTGACTAGAGAGTGCACTGGAAACACTGGGGATGCAGTGCCGCGAGTCCAGAGAGTGCACTGGCTCCACTGGGGATGCGGTGCCGGAGGTCCAGAGAGTGCATTGGCACCACTGGGGATGCAGTGCAGTGAGTCCAGAGAGTGCACTGGCACCACTGGGGATGCAGTGCAGTGAGCCCAGAGAGTGCACTGGCACCACTGGGGATGCGGTGCCGGGAGTCCAGAGAGTGCTTTGGCACCGCTGGGGATGCACTGCAGTTACTCCAGAGAGTGAACAGGCACCAATGGGGATGCACATCAGTGAGTCCAGAGAGTGCACTGGCACCACTGGGGATGCAGTGCAGCAAGTCCAGAGAGTTCACTGGCACCACAGGGGATGCAGTGCAGTGAGTCCAGTGAGTGTACTGGCACCACTGAGGATGCACTGCAGTGAGTCCAGAGAGTGCATAGGCACCACTTGGGATGCACTGCAGTGAGTCCAGAGAGTGCACTTGCACCAATGGGGATGCACAGCAGTGAGTCCACAGAGTGCACTGGCACCACTGGGGATGCAGTGCAGTGAGTCCAGAGAGTACACTGGCACCACTGGAGATGCAGTGCAGTGAGTCCAGAGAGTGCACTAGCACCACTGTGGATGCAGTGCAGTCAGTCCAGTGAGTGTACTGGCACCACTGGGGATGCCCTTCAGTGAGTCCAGAGAGTGCACTGGCACCACTGGGGATGCACTGCAGTGAGTCCACAGAGTGCACGGGCTCCACTGGGGATGCACTGCAGTGAGTCCACAGAGTGCACTGGCACCACTGGGGATGCAGTGCAGTGAGTCCAGAGATCGCACTGGCTCCACTGGGGATGCAGTGCAGTGAGTCCAGAGAGTGCTCTGGCACCACTGGGGATGCAGTGCAGTGAGTCCAGAGAGTGCTCTGGCACCACTGGGGATGCAGTGCAGTGAGTCCAGAGATTGCAGTGGCACCACTGGTGATGCACTGCAGTTACTCCAGAGAGTGCACTGGCACCACTGGGGATGCGGTGCGGTGAGTCCAGAGAGTGCACTGGCACCACTGGGGATGCACTGCAGTGAGTCCAGAGAGTGCACTGGCACCACTGAGAATGCCCTTCATTGAGTCCAGAGAGTGTACTGGCACCACTGGGGATTCACTTCAGTGAGTCCAGAGAGTGCACTGGCACCACTGGGGATGCAGTGCAGTGAGTCCAGAGAGTGCACTTGCACCACTGAGAATGCACTTCAGTGAGTCCAAAGAGCGCACTGGCACCACTGGGGATGCACTGCAGTGAGTCCAGAGAGTGCACTGGCACCACTGGGGATGCAGTGCAGTGAGTCCAGAGAGTGCACTGGCACCAATGGGGATGCACTGCAGTGAGTCCAGAGAGTGCACTGGCACCACTGGGGATGCACTGCAGTGAGTCCAGAGAGTGCACTGGCACCACTGGAGATGCAGTGCAGTGAGTCCAGAGAGTGCACTGGCACCAATGGGGATGCAGTGCAGTGAGTCCAGAGAGTGCACTGGCACCACTGGGGATGCAGTACAGTGAGTCCAGAGAGTGCACTGGCACCACTGGGGATGCACAGCAGTGAGTCCAGAGAGTGCATTGGCACCACTGGGGATGCAGTGCAGTGAGTCCAGAGAGTGCACTGGCACCATTGGAGATGCAGTGCAGTGAGTCCAGAGAGTGCACTGGCACCATTGGGGATGCAGTGCAGTGAGTCCAGAGAGTGCACTGGCACCACTGGGGATGCAGTGCAGTGAGTCCAGAGAGTGCACTGGCACCACTGGGGATGCACTGCAGTGAGTCCAGAGAGTTCACTGGCACCACTGGAGATGCACTTCAGTGAGTGCAGAGACTGCACTGGCACCACTGGGGATGCAGTGCAGTGAGTCCAGTGAGTGTACTGGCACCACTGGGGATGCACTGCAGTGAGTCCAGAGAGTGCATTGGCACCACTTGAGATGCACTGCAGTGAGTCCAGAGAGTGCACTTGCACCACTGGGGATGCAGTGCAGTGAGTCCAGAGAGTGCACTGACACCACTGGGGATGCAGTGCAGTGAGTCCAGAGAGTGCACTGGCACCAATGGGGATGCACAGCAGTGAGTCCACAGAGTGCACTGGCACCACTGGGGATGCAGTGCAGTGAGTCCAGAGAGTGCACTGGCACCACTGGGGATGCAGTGCAGTGAGTCCAGAGAGTGCACTGGCACCACTGGGGATGCACTGCAGTGAGTCCAGAGAGTGCACTGGCACCACTGGAGATGCAGTGCAGTGAGTCCAGAGAGTGCACTAGCACCACTGGGGATGCAGTGCAGTGAGTCCAGAGAGTGCACTGGCACCACTGGGGATGCAGTACAGTGAGTACAGAGAGTGCACTGGCACCACTGGGGATGCACTGCAGTGAGTCCAGAGAGTGCACGGGCTCCACTGGGGATGCACTGCAGTGAGTCCACAGAGTGCACTGGCACCACTGGGGATGCAGTGCAGTGAGTCCAGAGAGTGCACTGGCACCACTGGGGATGCAGTGCAGTGAGTCCAGAGAGTGCACTGGCACCACTGGGGATGCAGTGCAGTGAGTCCAGAGAGTGCACTGGCACCACTGGGGATGCACTGCAGTGAGTCCAGAGAGTTCACTGGCACCACTGGAGATGCACTTCAGTGAGTGCAGAGACTGCACTGGCACCACTGGGGATGCAGTGCAGTGAGTCCAGTGAGTGTACTGGCACCACTGGGGATGCACTGCAGTGAGTCCAGAGAGTGCATTGGCACCACTTGAGATGCACTGCAGTGAGTCCAGAGAGTGCACTTGCACCACTGGGGATGCAGTGCAGTGAGTCCAGAGAGTGCACTGACACCACTGGGGATGCAGTGCAGTGAGTCCAGAGAGTGCACTGGCACCAATGGGGATGCACAGCAGTGAGTCCACAGAGTGCACTGGCACCACTGGGGATGCAGTGCAGTGAGTCCACAGAGTGCACTGGCACCACTGGGGATGCAGTGCAGTGAGTCCAGAGAGTGCACTGGCACCACTGGGGATGCACTGCAGTGAGTCCAGAGAGTGCACTGGCACCACTGGAGATGCAGTGCAGTGAGTCCAGAGAGTGCACTGGCACCATTGGAGATGCAGTGCAGTGAGTCCAGAGAGTGCACTGGCACCATTGGGGATGCAGTGCAGTGAGTCCAGAGAGTGCACTGGCACCACTGGGGATGCAGTGCAGTGAGTCCAGAGAGTGCACTGGCACCACTGGGGATGCACTGCAGTGAGTCCAGAGAGTTCACTGGCACCACTGGAGATGCACTTCAGTGAGTGCAGAGACTGCACTGGCACCACTGGGGATGCAGTGCAGTGAGTCCAGTGAGTGTACTGGCACCACTGGGGATGCACTGCAGTGAGTCCAGAGAGTGCATTGGCACCACTTGAGATGCACTGCAGTGAGTCCAGAGAGTGCACTTGCACCACTGGGGATGCAGTGCAGTGAGTCCAGAGAGTGCACTGGCACCAATGGGGATGCACAGCAGTGAGTCCACAGAGTGCACTGGCACCACTGGGGATGCAGTGCAGTGAGTCCACAGAGTGCACTGGCACCACTGGGGATGCAGTGCAGTGAGTCCAGAGAGTGCACTGGCACCACTGGGGATGCACTGCAGTGAGTCCAGAGAGTGCACTGGCACCACTGGAGATGCAGTGCAGTGAGTCCAGAGAGTGCACTGGCACCAATGGGGATGCAGTGCAGTGAGTCCAGAGAGTGCACTGGCACCACTGGGGATGCAGTACAGTGAGTCCAGAGAGTGCACTGGCACCACTGGGGATGCACAGCAGTGAGTCCAGAGAGTGCATTGGCACCACTGGGGATGCAGTGCAGTGAGTCCAGAGAGTGCACTGGCACCATTGGAGATGCAGTGCAGTGAGTCCAGAGAGTGCACTGGCACCACTGGGGATGCAGTGCAGTGAGTCCAGAGAGTGCACTGGCACCACTGGGGATGCACTGCAGTGAGTCCAGAGAGTTCACTGGCACCACTGGAGATGCACTTCAGTGAGTGCAGAGACTGCACTGGCACCACTGGGGATGCAGTGCAGTGAGTCCAGTGAGTGTACTGGCACCACTGGGGATGCACTGCAGTGAGTCCAGAGAGTGCATTGGCACCACTTGAGATGCACTGCAGTGAGTCCAGAGAGTGCACTTGCACCACTGGGGATGCAGTGCAGTGAGTCCAGAGAGTGCACTGACACCACTGGGGATGCAGTGCAGTGAGTCCAGAGAGTGCACTGGCACCAATGGGGATGCACAGCAGTGAGTCCACAGAGTGCACTGGCACCACTGGGGATGCAGTGCAGTGAGTCCACAGAGTGCACTGGCACCACTGGGGATGCAGTGCAGTGAGTCCAGAGAGTGCACTGGCACCACTGGGGATGCACTGCAGTGAGTCCAGAGAGTGCACTGGCACCACTGGAGATGCAGTGCAGTGAGTCCAGAGAGTGCACTAGCACCACTGGGGATGCAGTGCAGTCAGTCCAGTGAGTGTACTGGCACCACTGGGGATGCCCTTCAGTGAGTCCAGAGAGTGCACTGGCACCACTGGGGATGCACTGCAGTGAGTCCACAGAGTGCACGGGCTCCACTGGGGATGCACTGCAGTGAGTCCACAGAGTGCACTGGCACCACTGGGGATGCAGTGCAGTGAGTCCAGAGATCGCACTGGCTCCACTGGGGATGCAGTGCAGTGAGTCCAGAGAGTGCTCTGGCACCACTGGGGATGCAGTGCAGTGAGTCCAGAGAGTGCTCTGGCACCACTGGGGATGCAGTGCAGTGAGTCCAGAGATTGCACTGGCACCACTGGGGATGCACTTCAGTGAGTCCAGAGAGTGCACTGGCACCACAGGTGATGCACTGCAGTGAGTCCAGAGAGTGCATTGGCACCACTTGGGATGCACTGCAGTGAGTCCAGAGAGTGCACTTGCACCACTGGGGATGCAGTGCAGTGAGTCCAGAGAGTGCCCTGGCACCACTGGAGATGCGGTGCGGTGAGTCCAGAGAGTGCACTGGCACCACTGGGGATGCACTGCAGTGAGTCCAGAGAGTGCACTGGCAACACTGAGAATGCCCTTCAGTGAGTCCAGAGAGTGTACTGGCACCACTGGGGATGCACTTCAGTGAGTCGAGAGAGCGCACTGGCACCACTGGGGATGCAGTGCAGTGAGTCCAGAGAGTGCACTTGCACCACTGAGAATGCACTTCAGTGAGTCCAAAGAGCGCACTGGCACCACTGGGGATGCACTGCAGTGAGTCCAGAGAGTGCACTGGCACCACTGGGGATGCAGTGCAGTGAGTCCAGAGAGTGCACGGGCTCCACTGGGGATGCAGTGCAGTGAGTCCAGAGAGTGCACTGGCAACACTGGGGATGCAGTGCAGTGAGTCCAGAGAGTGCACTGGCAACACTGGGGATGCAGTGCAGTGAGTCCAGAGAGTGCACTGGTACCACTGGGGATGCAGTGCAGCAAGTCCAGAGAGTGCACTGGCACCACTGGGGATGCAGTGCAGTGAGTCCAGAGAGTGCACTGGCACCACTGGGGATGCAGTGCAGTGAGTCTAGAGAGTGCACTGGCACCACTGGGGATGCACAGCAGTGAGTCCAGAGAGTGCATTGGCACCACTGGGGATGCAGTGCAGTGAGTCCAGAGAGTGCACTGGCACCATTGGAGATGCACTGCAGTGAGTCCAGAGAGTGCACTGGCACCATTGGAGATGCACTGCAGTGAGTCCAGAGAGTGCACTGGCACCACTGGGGATGCAGTGCAGTGAGTCCAGAGAGTGCACTGGCACCACTGGGAATGCAGTGCAGTGAGTCCAGAGAGTGCACTGGCACCACTGGGGATGCACTGCAGTGAGTCCAGAGAGTTCACTGGCACCACTGGAGATGCACTTCTGTGAGTGCAGAGACTGTACTGGCACCACTGGGGATGCAGTGCAGTGAGTCCAGTGAGTGTACTGGCACCACTGGGGATGCACTGCAGTGAGTCCAGAGAGTGCATTGGCACCACTTGGTATGCACTGCAGTGAGTCCAGAGAGTGCACTTGCACCACTGGGGATGCAGTGCAGTGAGTCCAGAGAGTGCACTGACACCACTGGGGATGCAGTGCAGTGAGTCCAGAGAGTGCACTGGCACCAATGGGGATGCACAGCAGTGAGTCCACAGAGCGCACTGGCACCACTGGGGATGCAGTGCAGTGAGTCCAGAGAGTGCACTGGCACCACTGGGGATGCAGTACAGTGAGTCCAGAGAGTGCACTGGCAACACTGGGGATGCACAGCAGTGAGTCCAGAGAGTGCATTGGCACCACTGGGGATGCAGTACAGTGAGTCCAGAGAGTGCACTGGCACCATTGGAGATGCAGTGCAGTGAGTCCAGAGAGTGCACTGGCACCACTGCGGATGCAGTGCAGTGAGTCCAGAGAGTGCACTGGCACCACTGGGGATGCACTGCAGTGAGTCCAGAGAGTTCACTGGCACCACTTGGGATGCACTGCAGTGAGTCCAGAGAGTGCACTTGCACCACTGGGGATGCAGTGCAGTGAGTCCAGAGAGTGCACTGACACCACTGGGGATGCAGTGCAGTGAGTCCAGAGAGTGCACTGGCACCAATGGGGATGCACAGCAGTGAGTCCAGAGAGTGCACTGGCACCACTGGGGATGCAGTACAGTGAGTCCAGAGAGTGCACTGGCACCATTGGAGATGCAGTGCAGTGAGTCCAGAGAGTGCACTGGCACCACTGGGGATGCAGTGCAGTGAGTCCAGTGAGTGTACTGGCACCACTGGGGATGCACTGCAGTGAGTCCAGAGAGTGCATTGGCACCACTGGGGATGCAGTACAGTGAGTCCAGAGAGTGCACTGACACCACTGGGGATGCAGTGCAGTGAGTCCAGAGAGTGCACTGACACCACTGGGGATGCACTGCAGTGAGTCCAGAGAGTGCACTTGCACCACTGGGGATGCAGTGCAGTGAGTCCAGTGAGTGCACTGACACCACTGGGGATGCAGTGCAGTGAGTCCAGAGAGTGCACTGGCACCATTGGAGATGCAGTGCAGTGAGTCCAGAGAGTGCACTGGCACCAATGGGGATGCACAGCAGTGAGTCCACAGAGTGCACTGGCACCACTGGGGATGCAGTACAGTGAGTCCAGAGAGTGCACTGGCACCATTGGAGATGCAGTGCAGTGAGTCCAGTGAGTGCACTGGCACCACTGGGGATGCAGTGCAGTGAGTCCAGTGAGTGTACTGGCACCACTGGGGATGCACTGCAGTGAGTCCAGAGAGTGCATTGGCACCACTGGGGATGCACTGCAGTGAGTCCAGAGAGTGCACTGACACCACTGGGGATGCAGTGCAGTGAGTCCAGAGAGTGCACTGGCACCACTGCGGATGCAGTGCAGTGAGTCCAGAGAGTGCACTGGCACCACTGGGGATGCACAGCAGTGAGTCCAGAGAGTGCATTGGCACCACTGGTGATGCAGTGCAGTGAGTCCAGAGAGTGCACTGACACCACTGGGGATGCAGTGCAGTCAGTCCAGAGAGTGCACTGGCACCACTGGGGATGCAGTACAGTGAGTCCAGAGAGTGCACTGGCACCACTGGGGATGCACTGCAGTCAGTCCAGAGAGTGCACTGGCACCACTGGGGATGCACTGCAGTGAGTCCAGAGAGTGCATTGGCACCACTGGGGATGCAGTCAGTGAGTCCAGAGAGTGCACTGGCACCACTGGGGATGCAGTGCAGTGAGTCCAGAGAGTGCACTGACACCACTGGGGATGCAGTGCAGTCAGTCCAGAGAGTGCATTGGCACCACTGGGGATGCAGTACAGTGAGTCCAGAGAGTGCACTGGCACCACTGGGGATGCACTGCAGTCAGTCCAGAGAGTGCACTGGCACCACTGGGGATGCACAGCAGTGAGTCCAGAGAGTGCACTGGCACCACTGGGGATGCACTGCAGTCAGTCCAGAGAGTGCACTGGCACCACTGGGGATGCACAGCAGTGAGTCCAGAGAGTGCACTGGCACCACTGGGGATGCACTGCAGTGAGTCCATAGAGTGCATTGGCACCACTGGGGATGCAGTGCAGTCAGTCCAGAGAGTGCATTGGCACCACTGGGGATGCAGTGCAGTGAGTCCAGAGAGTGCACTGACACCACTGGGGATGCAGTGCAGTGAGTCCAGAGAGTGCATTGGCACCACTGGGGATGCAGTACAGTGAGTCCAGAGAGTGCATTGGCACCACTGGGGATGCAGTGCAGTGAGTCCAGAGAGTGCACTGACACCACTGGGGATGCAGTGCAATCAGTCCAGAGAGTGCACTGACACCACTGGGGATGCAGTGCAGTCAGTCCAGAGAGTGCACTGGCACCACTGGGGATGCACTGCAGTGAGTCCAGAGAGTGCATTGGCACCACTGGGGATGCAGTGCAGTGAGTCCAGAGAGTGCACTGACACCACTGGGGATGCAGTGCAGTGAGTCCAGAGAGTGCACTGGCACCACTGGGGATGCAGTACAGTGAGTCCAGAGAGTGCACTGGCACCACTGGGGATGCGCAGCAGTGAGTTCAGAGAGTGCATTGGCACCACTGGGGATGCAGTGCAGTGAGTCCAGAGAGTGCACTGACACCACTGGGGATGCAGTGCAGTGAGTCCAGAGAGTGCACTGGCACCAATGGGGATGCACAGCAGTGAGTCCACAGAGTGCACTGGCACCACTGGGGATGCAGTACAGTGAGTCCAGTGAGTGCACTGGCACCACTGGGGATGCGCAGCAGTGAGTCCAGAGAGTGCATTGGCACCACTGGGGATGCAGTGCAGTGAGTCCAGAGAGTGCACTGGCACCATTGGAGATGCAGTGCAGTGAGTCCAGAGAGTGCACTGGCACCACTGGGGATGCAGTGCAGTGAGTCCAGAGAGTGCACTGGCACCACTGGGGATGCAGTGCAGTGAGTCCAGAGAGTGCACTGGCACCACTGGGGATGCACTGCAGTGAGTCCAGAGAGTTCACTGGCACCACTGGAGATGCACTTCAGTGAGTGCAGAGACTGCACTGGCACCACTGGGGATGCAGTGCAGTGAGTCCAGTGAGTGTACTGGCACCACTGGGGATGCACTGCAGTGAGTCCAGAGAGTGCATTGGCACCACTGAGAATGCACTTCAGTGAGTCCAGAGAGTTCACTGGCACCACTGGGGATGCACTGCAGTGAGTGCAGAGACTGCACTGGCACCACTGGGGATGCACTTCAGTGAGTGCAGAGACTGCACTGGCACCACTGGGGATGCAGTGCAGTGAGTCCAGAGAGTGCACTGGCACCACTGAGAATGCACTTCAGTGAGTCCAAAGAGTGCACTGGCACCACTGGGGATGCACTGCAGTGAGTCCAGAGAGTGCACTAGCACCACTGGGAATGTAGTGCAGTGAGTCCAGAGAGTGCACTGGCACCAGTGGGGATGCACTTCAGTGAGTCCAGAGAGTGCACTGGCACCACTGGGGATGCACTGCAGTGAGCCCAGAGAGTGCACTGGCACCACTGGAGATGCAGTACAGTGAGTCCAGTGAATGCACTGGCAACACTGGGGATGCAGTGCAGTGAGTCCAGAGAGTGCACTGGCACCACTGGTGATGCAGTATAGTGAGTCCAGTGAGTGCACTGGCACCACTGGGGATGCAGTGCAGTGAGTCCAGAGAGTGCACTGGCACCAGTGGGGATGCAGTGCAGTGAGTCCAGAGAGTGCACTGGCACCACTGATGATGCAGTACAGTGAGTCCAGTGAGTGCACTGGCACCACTGGGGATGTAGTGCAGTGACTCGAGAGAGTGCACTGGCACCACTGGGGATGCAGTGCAGTGACTCCAGAGAGTGCACTGGCACCACTTGGGATGCAGTGCAGTGAGTCCAGAGAGTGCACTGGCACCACTGGGGATGCAGTGCAGTGAGTCCAGAGAGTGCATTGGCACCACTGGTGATGCAGTGCAGTGAGTCCAGAGAGTGCACTGGCACCACTGGGGATGCACTGCAGTGAGTCCACAGAGTGCACTGGTACCACTGGGGATGCAGTGCAGTGAGTCCAGAGAGTGCACTGGCACCACTGGGGATGCAGTGCAGTGAGTCCAGAGAGTGCACTGGCACCACTGGGGATGCAGTGCAGTGAGTCCAGAGAGTGCACTGGCAGCACTGGGGATGCAGTGCAGTGAGTCCAGAGAGTGCACTGGCACCACTGGGGATGCACTGCAGTGAGTCCAGAGAGCGCACTGGCACCACTGGGGATGCACTGCAGTGAATCCAGTGAGTGCACTGGCACCACTGGGGATACAGTGCAGTGAGTCCAGAGAGTGCACTGGCACCACTGGGGATGCAGTGCAGTGAGTCCAGAGAGTGCACTGGCACCACTGGGGATGCGTTGCAGTGAGTCCAGAGAGTGCACTGGCACCACTGGTGATGCAGTGCAGTGAGTCCAAAGAGTGCACTGGCACCACTGGGAATGCACTGCAGTGAGTCCAGAGAGTGCACTGGCACCACTGGGGATGCAGTGCAGTGAGTCCAGAGAGTGCACTGGCACCACTGGGGATGCACTGCAGTGAGTCCAGAGAGTGCACTGGCACCACTGGGGATGCAGTGCAGTGAGTCCAGAGAGTGCACTGGCACAACTGGTGATGCACTGCAGTGAGTCCAGAGATTGCACTGGCACCACTGTGGATGCAGTGCAGTGAGTCCAGAGACTTCACTAGCACCACTGGGAATGCAAAGAAGTGAGTGCAGAGAGTGCACTAGCACCACTGGGGATGCAGTGCAGTGAGTCCAGAGAGTGCACTGGCACCACTGGGGATGCAGTGCAGTGAGTCCAGAGAGTGCACTGGCACCACCTGTGATGCAGTGCAGTGAGTCCAGAGAGTGCACTGGCACCAATGGGGCTGCAGTGCAGTGAGTCCAAAGAGTGCACTGGCACCACTGGGAATGCACTGCAGTGAGTCCAGAGAGTGCACTGGCACCACTGGTGATGCAGTACAGTGAGTCCAGAGAGTGCACTGGCACCACTGGGGATGCACTGCAGTGAGTCCAGAGAGTGCACTGGCACCACTGGGGATGCACTGCAGTGAGTGCAGAGATTGCACTGGCACCACTGGGGATGCAGTGCAGTGAGTCCAGAGAGTGCACTGGCACCACTGGGGATGCACTTCAATGAGTCCAGAGAGTGCACTGGCACCAGTGGGGATGCAGTGCAGTGAGTCCAGAGAGTGCACTGGCACCACTGGGGATGCACTGCAGTGAGTCCAGAGAGTACACTGGCACCAGTGGGGATGCACTGCCGTGAGTCCAGAGATTGCACTGGCACCACTGGGGATGCACTGCAGTGAGTCCAGAGAGTGCACTGGCACCACTGGGGATGTGTCCAGTGAGTCCAGTGAGTGCACTGGGAACACTGGGGATGCAGTGCAGTGAGTCCAGAGAGTACACTGGCACCAGTGGGGATGCAGTGCAGTGAGTCCAGAGAGTGCACTGGCACCACTGGGGATGCAGTGCAGTCAGTCCAGTGAGTGCACTGGCACCACTGGGGGTGCAGTACAGTGAGTCCAGAGAGTGCACTGGCACCACTGGGGATGCCCTGCAGTGAGTCCAGACAGTGCACTGGCACCACTGGGGATGCCCTGCAGTGAGTCCAGAGAGTGCACTGGCACCACTGGGGATGCAGTGCAGTGAGTCCAGAGATTGCACTGGCACCACTGGGGATGCACTGCAGTGAGTCCAGAGAGTGCACTGGCACCACTGGGGATGCAGTGCAGTGAGTCCAGAGAGTGCACTGTCACCACTGGGGATGCAGTACAGTGAGTCCAGAGAGTGCACTGGCACCACTGGGGATGCGGTGCTGGGAGTCCAGAGAGTGCTTTGGCACCAATGGGGATGCAGTGCTGGGAGTCCAGAGAGTGCACTGGCACCACTGGGGATGCAGTGCAGTGAGTCCAGAGAGTGCACTGGCACCACTGGGGATGCACTGCAGTGAGTCCACAGAGTGCACTGGCACCAGTGGGTATGCAGTACAGTGAGTCCAGAGAGTGCACTGGCACCACTGGGCATGCAGTGCAGTGAGTCCAGAGAGTGCACTGGCACCACTGGGGATGCGGTGCTGGGAGTCCAGAGAGTGCTTTGGCACCAATGGGAATGCAGTGCAGTTACTCCAGAGAGTGCTTTGGCACCAGTGGGGATGCACTGCAGTTACTCCAGAGACTGCACTGGCACCACTGGGGATGCAGTGCAGTGAGTCCAGAGAGTGCACTGGCACCAGTGGGGATGCACTGCAGTGAGTCCAGAGAGTGCACTGGCACCACTGGGGATGCAGTGCAGTGAGTCCAGAGAGTGCACTGTCACCACTGGGGATGCAGTACAGTGAGTACACAGAGTGCACTGGCACCACTGGGGATGCAGTGCAGTGAGTCCAGAGAGTGCACTGGCACCACTGGGGATGCAGTGCTGTGACTCCAGAGAGCGCACTGGCACCACTGGGGATGCAGTGCAGTGAGTCCAGAGAGTGCACTGGCACTACTGGGGATGCAGTGCAGTGAGTCCAGAGAGTGCACTGGCACCACTGGGGATGCACTGCAGTGAGTCCAGAGAGTGCACTGTCACTACTGGGGATGCAGTGCAGTGAGTGCAGAGAGTGCACTGGCACCAGTGGGGATGCACTGCAGTGAGTCCAGAGAGTGCACTGGCACCACTGGGGATGCAGTGCAGTGAGTCCAGTGAGTGTACTGGCACCACTGGGGATGCACTGCAGTGAGTCCAGAGAGTGCACTGGCACCACTGAGAATGCACTTCAATGAGTCCAGAGAGTGCACTGGCACCACTGGGGATGCACTGCAGTGAGTCCAGAGAGTGCAGTGGCACCACTGGGGATGCACTGCAGTGAGTCCAGAGAGTGCTTTGGCACCAGTGGGGATGCACTGCAGTTACTCCAGAGACTGCACTGGCACCACTGGGGATGCAGTGCAGTGAGTCCAGAGAGTGCACTGGCACCAGTGGGGATGCACTGCAGTGAGTCCAGAGAGTGCACTGGCACCACTGGGGATGCAGTGCAGTGAGTCCAGAGAGTGCACTGTCACCACTGGGGATGCAGTACAGTGAGTCCACAGAGTGCACTGGCACCACTGGGGATGCAGTGCAGTGAGTCCAGAGAGTGCACTGGCACCACTGGCGATGCAGTGCAGTGAATCCAGTGAGTGCACTGGCACCACTGGGGATGCAGTGCAGTGAGTCCAGGAAGCGCACTGGCACTACAGGGGATGCAGTGCAGTGAGTCCAGAGAGTGCACTGGCACCACTGCGGATGCACTGCAGTGAGTCCAGAGAGTGCACTGTCACTACTGGGGATGCAGTGCAGTGAGTCCAGAGAGTGCACTGGCACCACTGGGGATGCACTGCAGTGAGTCCACAGAGTGCACTGGCACCAGTGGGTATGCAGTACAGTGAGTCCAGAGAGTGCACTGGCACCACTGGGCATGCAGTGCAGTGAGTCCAGAGAGTGCACTGGCACCACTGGGGATGCGGTGCTGGGAGTCCAGAGAGTGCTTTGGCACCAATGGGGATGCAGTGCAGTTACTCCAGAGAGTGCACTGGCACCACTGGGGATGCCCTGCAGTGAGTCCAGACAGTGCACTGGCACCACTGGGGATGCCCTGCAGTGAGTCCACAGAGTGCACTGGCAACACTGGGGATGCAGTGCAGTGAGTCCAGAGAGTGCAGTGGCACCACTGGGGATGCAGTGCAGTGATTCCAGAGAGTGCACTGGCACCACTGGGGATGCACTGCAGTGAGTCCAGAGAGTGCACTGGCACCACTGGGGATGCAGTGCAGTGAGTCCAGAGAGTGCACTGTCACCACTGGGGATGCAGTACAGTGAGTCCAGAGAGTGCACTGGCACCACTGGGGATGCGGTGCTGGGAGTCCAGAGAGTGCTTTGGCACCATTGGGGATGCAGTGCTGGGAGTCCAGAGAGTGCACTGGCACCACTGGGGATGCACTGCAGTGAGTCCACAGAGTGCACTGGCACCAGTGGGTATGCAGTACAGTGAGTCCAGAGAGTGCACTGGCACCACTGGGCATGCAGTGCAGTGAGTCCAGAGAGTGCACTGGCACCACTGGGGATGCGGTGCTGGGAGTCCAGAGAGTGCTTTGGCACCAATGGGGATGCAGTGCAGTTACTCCAGAGACTGCACTGGCACCACTGGGGATGCAGTGCAGTGAGTCCAGAGAGTGCACTGGCACCACTGGGGATGCAGTGCAGTGAGTCCAGAGATTGCACTGGCACCACTGGGGATGCAGTGCTGTGACTCCAGAGAGCGCACTGGCCCCACTGGGGATGCAGTGCAGTGAGTCCAGAGAGTGCACTGGCACCACTGGGGATGCACTGCAGTGAGCCCAGAGAGTGCACTGGCAACAAAGGGGATGCAGTGCACTGAGTCCAGAGAGTGCACTGGCACCAGTGGGGATGCACTGCAGTGAGTCCAGTGAGTGCACTGGCACCACTGGGGAAGCAGTGCAGTGAGTCCAGAGAGTGCAGTGGAACCACTGGGGATGCACTGCAGTGAGTCCAGAGAGTGCACTGGCACCACTGGGGATGCAGTGCAGTGAGTCCAGTGAGTGTACTGGCACCACTGGGGATGCACTGCAGTGAGTCCAGAGAGTGCACTGGCACCACTGAGAATGCACTTCAATGAGTCCAGAGAGTGCACTGGCACCACTGGGGATGCACTGCAGTGAGTCCAGAGAGTGCAGTGGCACCACTGGGGATGCACTGCAGTGAGTCCAGAGAGTGCTTTGGCACCAGTGGGGATGCACTGCAGTGAGTCCAGTGAGTGCACTGGCACCACTGGGGAAGCAGTGCAGTGAGTCCAGAGAGTGCAGTGGCACCACTGGGGATGCACTGCAGTGAGTCCAGAGAGTGCACTGGCACCACTGGGGATGCAGTGCAGTGAGTCCAGAGAGTGCACTGGCACCAGTGGGGATGCACTGCAGTGAGTCCAGAGAGTGCACTGGCACCACTGGGGATGCAGTGCAGTGAGTCCAGAGAGTGCACTGTCACCACTGGGGATGCAGTACAGTGAGTCCACAGAGTGCACTGGCACCACTGGGGATGCAGTGCAGTGAGTCCAGAGAGTGCACTGGCACCACTGGGGATGCAGTGCAGTGAATCCAGTGAGTGCACTGGCACCACTGGGGATGCAGTGCAGTGAGTCCAGAGAGTGCACTGGCACTACAGGGGATGCAGTGCAGTGAGTCCAGAGAGTGCACTGGCACCACTGGGGATGCACTGCAGTGAGTCCAGAGAGTGCACTGTCACTACTGGGGATGCAGTGCAGTGAGTGCAGAGAGTGCACTGGCACCACTGGGGATGCACTGCAGTGAGTCCACAGAGTGCACTGGCACCAGTGGGTATGCAGTACAGTGAGTCCAGAGAGTGCACTGGCACCACTGGGCATGCAGTGCAGTGAGTCCAGAGAGTGCACTGGCACCACTGGGGATGCGGTGCTGGGAGTCCAGAGAGTGCTTTGGCACCAATGGGGATGCAGTGCAGTTACTCCAGAGACTGCACTGGCACCACCGGGGATGCAGTGCAGTGAGTCCAGAGAGTGCACTGGCACCACTGGGGATGCAGTGCAGTGAGTCCAGAGATTGCACTGGCACCACTGGGGATGCAGTGCTGTGACTCCAGAGAGCGTACTGGCTCCACTGGGGATGCAGTGCAGTGAGTCCAGAGAGTGCACTGGCACCACTGGGGATGCACTGCAGTGAGCCCAGAGAGTGCACTGGCACCAGTGGGGATGCACTGCCGTGAGTCCAGTGAGTGCACTGGCACCACTGGGGAAGCAGTGCAGTGAGTCCAGAGAGTGCAGTGGCACCACTGGGGATGCACTGCAGTGAGTCCAGAGAGTGCACTGGCACCACTGGGGATGCAGTGCAGTGAGTCCAGTGAGTGTACTGGCACCACTGGGGATGCACTGCAGTGAGTCCAGAGAGTGCACTGGCACCACTGAGAATGCACTTCAATGAGTCCAGAGAGTGCACTGGCACCACTGGGGATGCACTGCAGTGAGTCCAGAGAGTGCAGTGGCACCACTGGGGATGCACTGCAGTGAGTCCAGAGAGTGCTTTGGCACCAGTGGGGATGCACTGCAGTTACTCCAGAGACTGCACTGGCACCACTGGGGATGCAGTGCAGTGAGTCCAGAGAGTGCACTGGCACCAGTGGGGATGCAGTGCAGTGAGTCCAGAGAGTGCACTGGCACCACTGGGGATGCAGTGCAGTGAGTCCAGAGAGTGCACTGTCACCACTGGGGATGCAGTACAGTGAGTCCACAGAGTGCACTGGCACCACTGGGGATGCAGTGCAGTGAGTCCAGAGAGTGCACTGGCACCACTGGGGATGCAGTGCAGTGAATCCAGTGAGTGCACTGGCACCACTGGGGATGCAGTGCAGTGAGTCCAGAGAGTGCACTGGCACTACTGGGGATGCAGTGCAGTGAGTCCAGAGAGTGCACTGGTACCACTGGGGATGCACTGCACTGAGGGATGTAAATATTATGGCTCATTTGTGGCCATTTTTGTTGAGTGGGACTATTAGTTGTTTTGTGATTAGGTGAAGGAGTCATGTTTGGATAGTAGAAAGGCGGTTGTTGATTCATCGGTTGTTTGGGGACGGGAATAGTAGGGCTGGGAAGAGTAGGGATAGTAGGATTAAGGGGATGCCAAATAGATTGGGGCTGGAAAATTGGTCAAAGAAGCTTAGGTTCATGGTCAGGATCATGGTGTGGGTTTGGTAGTGAGGGAGGTCTTATTTGATGGGGGGTTGGTTGTGGTGAAGGCTAGTAGTTTTGGTTGGATGAGGAGTGCTAGGGTTAATCAGGTTATAATTATGATTGAAAATCATGGTGCGGGGTTAAGCTGTGGCATATCATTAAGGAGGGGGAAGTCCCTCTTTGGCTAGCTTAAAAGGCTAGTGCTGTTGCATAGCTTCTTAATGATTAGGATGATGATAGAAGGGACGATCAGGCCTCGAAATGTGGGAGTGGGGTTGATTCTACTACAATGGGTATGTAGCTGTGATTAGCCCCGCAAATTTCTGAGCATTGTCCGTAAAAAATCCCAGGCCGGGTGGTAATGAATGAAGTTTGGTTTAGTCGGCCTGGGATTGCGTCTGTTTTAACTCCGAGCGTTGGGACTGCTCAGGAGTGGAGTACGTCTCCTGCAGTAATGATCACGCGGATGGGGGATTCTATTGGGATAACTACGCGGTGGTCAACTTCTAGCAGTCGGAAGTGGCCGTTGGGTAAGTCTGGGGTGGGCACTATGTAGGAGTCGAATGATAGGTCTTTGAAGTCTGTGTATTCGTAGCTTCAGTATCAATGGTGGCCGATGGCTTTTAGGGTGAGGTCTGGTTCGTCGATTTTGTCCATTATGTAGAGGATTTGTAGGGATGGGAGGGCGAGGAGTACCAGGACGATAGCAGGTAGGATTGTCCAGATCAGCTCTACTTCTTGGGCGTCTACAGCATTGGACGAGAGTTTTTCTGTTAGTATGTGGGCTAAAAGGTAGAGAACTAGGCTGCAGATAGCTAGGGCAACGATTAGGGCGTGGTCGTGGAATTCAACGAGTTCTTCTATGATGGGTGATGAGGCGTCTTGGAATCCTAGTTGGGAGTGGTTGGCCACATGAGATGTACAGGATTTTTACCTGTGATTTAGTCTTGACAAGGCTATGTAATTGGTTTACTAACGTCTCATAAGAAAGAAGCATGAGCGGTTAATGCAGTTGGCTTGAAACCAGCATGTGAGGGTTCGATTCCTTCCTTTCTTGTACTTGGACGAAGGCCGGTTCCTCGAAAGTATGGTATGGGGGAGGGCAGCCGTGGATTCATTCAACGTTTGTGGTAGTTAGTTCTGGTTGTAGGACTTTTCGTTTGGCCGGAAAGGCTTCTCAGATGATGAATATTAGTATGATTACGGCTACTATTGAGATTAGGGAGCCGATGGAGGAAATGGTGTTTCATAGTGTGTAGGCGTCGGGATAGTCCGAGTATCGTCGGGGTATTCCTGCTAGGCCTAGGAAGTGCTGGGGGAAGAACGTTAGGTTTACTCTTGTAAATATTACCCCGAAGTGGGCTTTTGCTCATGTTTGGTGTAGGGTAAACCCAGTGAGTAGTGGGAATCAGTGAGTAAATCCTGCTAGAATGGCAAAGACGGCGCCTATGGATAGGACGTAGTGGAAGTGGGCAACTACGTAGTACGTGTCGTGCAGGGCGATGTCTAGGGAAGAGTTTGCAAGAACGATTCCTGTTAATCCTCCGATGGTAAATAGGAAGATAAATCCTAGAGCTCATAGTATTGGGGGGGTCTCATTTGATTGTTCCTCCGTGCAGGGTGGCTAGTCAGCTAAATACTTTGATTCCGGTAGGGATGGCAATGATTATAGTGGCTGATGTAAAGTAGGCTCGGGTATCAACGTCTATTCCTACTGTAAACATGTGGTGAGCTCAGACGATGAATCCTAGGAAGCCGATGGATAGTATGGCTCAGACTATTCCCATGTAGCCGAAGGGCTCCTTTTTGCCTGAGTAGTACGTGACTACGTGTGAGATGATTCCGAACCCCGGTAGGATCAGAATATAGACTTCTGGGTGTCCGAAGAATCAGAATAGGTGTTGGTACAGGATTGGGTCTCCTCCTCCAGCGGGGTCGAAGAATGTGGTGTTTAGGTTTCGATCAGTTAGTAATATTGTAATACCGGCGGCGAGTACGGGGAGTGATAGAAGGAGTAGGATGGCGGTAATTAGTACGGATCAGACAAATAGTGGGGTTTGGTATTGTGAGAGTGCGGGGGGTTTTATGTTGATGGCTGTGGTGATAAAGTTGATGGCCCCAAGGATGGAGGAGATACCGGCTAAGTGGAGTGAGAAGATAGCCAGGTCTACTGAAGCTCCGGCGTGGGCAAGGTCACCTGCTAGGGGAGGGTAGACAGTTCAGCCTGTGCCGGCGCCAGCTTCTACAGTGGATGAGACTAGTAGTAGGAGGAATGATGGGGGGAGGAGTCAAAAGCTTATGTTGTTTATTCGCGGGAATGCTATGTCGGGGGCACCGATTATGAGGGGGACTACTCAGTTGCCGAATCCTCCGATCATGAGCGGATGCAGTGCAGTGAGTCCAGAGAGTGCACTGGCACCACTGGGAATGCACTGCAGTGAGTCCAGAGAGTGCACTGGCACCACTGGGGATGCACTTCAGTGACTCCAGAGAGTGCACTGGCACCACTGGGGATGCAGTGCAGTGAGTCCAAAGACTTCACTGGCAAAACTGGGGATGCAGTGCAGTGAGTCCAGAGAGTGCACTGGCACCACTGGGGATGCAGTGCAGTGAGTCCAGAGATTGCACTGGCACCACCGGGGCTGCAGTGCAGTGAGTCCAGAGAGTGCACTGGCACCACTGGGGATGCACTGCAGTGAGTCCAGAGAGTGCACTGGCACCACTGGGGATGCAGTACAGTGAGTCCAGAGAGTGCACTGGCACCACTGGGGATGCACTGCAGTGAGTCCAGAGAGTGCACTGGCACCACTGGGGATGCACTACAGTGAGTCCAGAGATTGCACTGGCACCACTGGGGATGCAGTGCACTGAGTCCAGAGAGTGCACTGGCACCACTGGAGATGCAGTGCATTGAGTCCAGAGAGTGCACTGGCACCACTGGGGATGCACTTCAGTGAGTCCAGAGAGTGCACTGACACGACTGGGGATGCAGTGCAGTGAGTCCAGAGAGTGCACTGGCACCACTGGGGATGCAGTGCAGTGAGTCCAGAGAGTGCTCTGGCACCACTGGGGATGCAGTGCAGTGAGTCCAGAGAGTGCACTGGCACCACTGGGGATGCAGTGCAGTGAGTCCAGAGAGTGCACTGGCACCACTGGGGATGCAGTACAGTGAGTCCAGTGAGTGCACTGGCACCACTGGGGATGCAGCGCAGTGACTGCAGAGAGTACACTGGCACCACCGGGGATTCACTGCAGTGAGTCCAGAGAGTGCACTGGCACCACCTGTGATGCAGTGCAGTGAGTCCAGTGAGTGCACTGGCACCACTGGGGATGCAGTGCTGTGACTCCAGAGAGCGCACTGGCACCACTGGGGATGCAGTGCAGTCAGTCCAGTGAGTGCGCTGGCACCACTGGGGGTGCAGTACAGTGAGTCAAGAGAGTGCACTGACACCACTGGGGATGCAGTGCAGTGAGTCCAGACAGTGCACTGGCACCACTGGGGATGCAGTGCAGTGAGTCCAGAGAGTGCACTGGCACCACTGGGGATGCAGTGCAGTGAGTCCAGAGAGTGCACTGGCACCACTGGGGATGCAGTGCAGTGAGTCCAGAGAGTGCACTGGCAGCACTGGGGATGCAGTGCAGTGAGTCCAGAGAGTGCACTGGCACCACTGGGGATGCACTGCAGTGAGTCCAGAGAGCGCACTGGCACCACTGGGGATGCACTGCAGTGAGTCCACAGAGTGCACTGGAACCACTGAGAATGCACTGCAGTGAGTCTAGAGAGTGCACTGGCACCACTGGGGATGCACTGCAGTGAGTCCAGAGAGTGCACTAGCACCACTGGGGAATGCAGTGCAGTGAGTCCAGTGAGTACACTGGCACCACTGGGGATGCAGTGCAGTGAGTCAAGAGAGTGCACTGGCACCACTGGGGATGCACTGCAGTGAGCCCAGAGAGTGCACTGGCACCACTGGGGATGCGGTGCCGGGAGTCCAGAGAGTGCTTTGGCACCACTGGGGATGCACTGCAGTTACTCCAGAGAGTGCACTGGCAACACTGGGGATGCAGTACAGTGAGTCCAGAGAGTGCACTGGCACCACTGGGGATGCACTGCAGTGAGTCCAGAGAGTGCACTGGCACCACTCAGGGTGCAGTGCGGTGAGTCCAGAGAATGCACTGGCACCAATGGGGATGCAGTGCAGTGAGTCCAGAGAGCGCACTGGCTCCACTGGGGATGCAGTACAGTGAGTCCAGAGAGTGCACTGGCACCACTGGGGATGCAGTGCAGTGAGTCCAGAGAGTGCACTGGCACCACTGGGGATGCAGTGCAGTGAGTCCAGAGATTGCACTGGCACCACTGGGGATGCACCTCAGTGAGTCCAGAGAGTGCACTGGCACCACTGGTGATGCACTGCAGTGAGTCCAGAGAATGCACTGGCACCACTGGACATGCAGTGCAGTGAGTCCAGAGAGTGCTCTGGCACCACTGGGGATGCAGTGCAGTGAGTCCAGAGAGTGCACTGGCTCCACTGGGGATGCACTGCAGTGAGTCCAGAGAGTGCACTGGCACCACTGGGGATGCAGTGGAGGGAGTCCAGAGAGTGCACTGGCACCACTGGGGATGGAGTGCAGTGAGTCCAGAGAGTGCAGTAGCACCACTGGGGATGCAGTGCAGTGAGTGCAGAGAGTGCACTGGCACCACTGGGGATGCACTGCAGTGAGTCCAGAGAGTGCAGTAGCACCACTGGGGATGCAGTGCAGTGAGTCCAGAGATTGCACGGGCACCACTGAGAATGCACTTAAGTGAGTCCAGAGAGTGTACTGGCACCACTGGGGATGCAGTGCAGTGAGTCCAGAGAGTGCACTGGCACCACTGGGGATGCACTGCAGTGAGTCCAGTGAGTTTACTGGCACCACTGGTGATGCACTGCAGTGAGTCCAGAGATTGCACGGGCACCACTGAGAATGCACTTAAGTGAGTCCAGAGAGTGTACTGGCACCACTGGGACTGCACTGCAGTGAGTCCAGAGAGTGCACTAGCACCACTGGGGATGCAGTGCAGTGAATCCAATGAGTGCACTGACACCACTGGGGATGCAGTGCAGTGAGTCCAGAGAGTGCCCTGGCACAACTGGGGATGCAGTGCAGTGAGTCCAGAGAGTGCACTGGCACCACTGGTGATGCAGTGCAGTGAGTCCAGTGAGTGCACTGGCACCACTGGGGATGCAGTGCAGTGAGTCCAGAGAGTGCACTGGCACCACTGGGGATGCACTGCAGTGAGTCCAGAGAGTGCACTGGCGCCGCTGATGATGCAGTACAGTGAGTCCAGTGAGTTCACTAGCACCACTGGGGATGTAGTGCAGTGACTCGAGAGAGTGCACTGGCACCACTGGGGTTTGCAGTGCAGTGAGTCCAGAGAGTACACTGGCACCACTGGGGATGCACTGCAGTGAGTCCAGAGAGTGCACTGGCACCACTGGGGATGCAGTACAGTGAGTCCAGAGAGTGCACTGGCACCACTGGGGATGCACTGCAGTGAGTCCAGAGAGTGCACTGGCACCACTCAGGGTGCAGTGCGGTGAGTCCAGAGAATGCACTGGCACCAATGGGGATGCAGTGCAGTGAGTCCAGAGAGCGCACTGGCTGCACTGGGGATGCAGTGCAGTCAGTCCTGTGAGTGTACTGGCACCACTGGGGATGCAGTGCAGTGAGTCCAGAGAGTGCACTGGCACCACTGAGAATGCACTTCAGTGAGTCCAGAGAGTGCACTGGCACCACTGGGGATGCACTGCAGTGAGTCCAGAGAGTGCACTGGCACCAACGGGGATGCACTGCAGTGAGTCCAGAGAGTGCACTGGCACCACTGGGGATGCACTTCAGTGAGTCCAGAGAGTGCACGGGCTCCACTGGGGATGCAGTGCAGTGAGTCCAGAGAGTGCACTGGCACCACTGGGGATGCAGTGCTGTGAGTCCATAGAGTACACTGGCACCATCGGGGATGCAGTGCAGTGAGTCCACAGAGTGCACTGGTACCACTGGGGATGCAGTGCAGTGAGTCCAGAGAGTGCACTGGCACCACTGGGGATGCAGTGCAGTGAGTCCAGAGTGTGCACTGGCACCACTGGGGATGCAGTGCAGTGAGTCCAGAGATTGCACTGGCACCACTGGGGATGCACCTCAGTGAGTCCAGAGAGTGCACTGGCACCACTGGTGATGCACTGCAGTGAGTCCAGAGAATGCACTGGCACCACTGGGGATGCACTGCAGTGAGTCCAGAGAGTGCACTGGCACCACTGGGGATGCAGTGCAGTGAGTCCAGAGAGTGCACTGGCACCACTGGGGATGCACTGCAGTGAGTCCAGAGAGTGCACTGTCACCACTGGGGATGCAGTACAGTAAGTCCAGAGAGTGCACTGGTACCAGTGGGGATGCAGTACAGTGAGTCCAGAGAGTGCAGTGGCACCACTGGGCATGCAGTGCAGTGAGTCCAGAGAGTGCACTGGCACCACTGGGGATGCAGTGCAGTGAGTCCAGAGAGTGCATTGGCACCACTGGGGATGCAGTGCAGTGAGTCCAAAGACTTCACTGGCAAAACTGGGGATGCAGTGCAGTGAGTCCAGAGAGTGCACTGGCACCACTGGGGATGCACTGCAGTGAGTCCAGAGATTGCACTGGCACCACCGGGGCTGCAGTGCAGTGAGTCCAGAGAGTGCACTGGCACCACTGGAGATGCACTGCAGTGAGTCCAGAGAGTGCACTGACACCACTGGTGATGCAGTACAGTGAGTCCAGAGAGTGCACTGGCACCACTGGGGATGCACTGCAGTGAGTCCAGAGAGTGCACTGGCACCACTGGGGATGCACTACAGTGAGTCCAGAGATTGCACTGGCACCACTGGGGATGCAGTGCACTGAGTCCAGAGAGTGCACTGGCACCACTGGGGATGCAGTGCATTGAGTCCACAGAGTGCACTGACACCACTGGGGATGCAGTGCAGTGAGTCCAGAGAGTGCACTGGCACCACTGGGGATGCAGTGCAGTGAGTCCAGAGCGTGCTCTGGCACCACTGGGGATGCACTGCAGTGAGTCCAGAGAGTACACTGGAACCACTGGGGATGCAGTGCAGTGAGTCCAGAGAGTTCACTGGCACCACTGGGGATGCAGTGCAGTGACTGCAGAGAGTACACTGGCACCACCGGGGATTCACTGCAGTGAGTCCAGAGAGTGCACTGGCACCACCTGTGATGCAGTGCAGTGAGTCCAGTGAGTGCACTGGCACCACTGGGGATGCAGTGCTGTGACTCCAGAGAGCGCACTGGCACCACTGGGGATGCAGTGCAGTCAGTCCAGTGAGTGCACTGGTACCACTGGGGGTGCAGTACAGTGAGTCCAGAGAGTGCACTGACACCACTGGGGATGCACTGCAGTGAGTCCAGACAGTGCACTGGCACCACTGGGGATGCACTTCAGTGACTCCAGAGAGTGCACTGGCACCACTGGGGATGCAGTGTAGTGAGTCCAGAGACTGCACTGGTACCACTGGGGTTGCAGTGCAGTGAGTCCAGAGAGTGCACTGGCACCACTGGGGATGCACTGCAGTGAGTCCAGAGAGTGCACTGGCACCACTGGGGATGCCCTGCAGTGAGTCCAGAGAGTGCACTGCCACCACTGGGGATGCAGTGCAGCGAGTCCAGAGAGTGCACTGGCAGCAGTGGGGATGCAGTGCAGTGAGTCCAGAGAGTGCACTGGCTCCACTGGGGATGCACTGCAGTGAGTCCAGAGAGTGCACTGGCACCACTGGGGATGCAGTGGAGGGAGTCCAGAGAGTGCACTGGCACCACTGGGGATGGAGTGCAGTGAGTCCAGAGAGTGCAGTAGCACCACTAGGGATGCAGTGCAGTGAGTCCACAGAGTGCACTGGCACCACTGGGGATGCACTGCAGTGAGTCCAGAGAGTGCAGTAGCACCACTGGGGATGCAGTGCAGTGAGTCCAGAGAGTGCACTGGCACCACTGGGGATGCAGTGCAGTGAGTCCAGAGAGTGCACTGGCACCACTGGGGATGCACTGCAGTGAGTCCAGTGAGTTTACTGGCACCACTGGTGATGCACTGCAGTGAGTCCAGAGATTGCACTGGCACCACTGAGAATGCACTTAAGTGAGTCCAGAGAGTGCACTGGCACCACTGGGGATGCACTGCAGTGAGTCCAGAGAGTGCACTAGCACCACTGGGGATGCAGTGCAGTGAATCCAATGAGTGCACTGACACCACTGGGGATGCACTGCAGTGAGTCCAGAGAGTGCACTGGCACAACTGGGGATGCAGTGCAGTGAGTCCAGAGAGTGCATTGGCACCACTGGGGATGCAGTGCAGTGAGTCCAAAGACTTCACTGGCAAAACTGGGGATGCAGTGCAGTGAGTCCAGAGAGTGCACTGGCACCACTGGGGATGCACTGCAGTGAGTCCAGAGAGTGCACTGGCGCCGCTGATGATGCAGTACAGTGAGTCCAGTGAGTTCACTAGCACCACTGGGGATGTAGTGCAGTGACTCGAGAGAGTGCACTGGCACCACTGGGGTTTGCAGTGCAGTGAGTCCAGAGAGTACACTGGCACCACTGGGGATGCACTGCAGTGAGTCCGGAGAGTGCACTGGCAACACTGGGGATGCAGTACAGTGAGTCCAGAGAGTGCACTGGCACCACTGGGGATGCACTGCAGTGAGTCCAGAGAGTGCACTGGCACCACTCAGGGTGCAGTGCGGTGAGTCCAGAGAATGCACTGGCACCAATGGGGATGCAGTGCAGTGAGTCCAGAGAGCGCACTGGCTCCACTGGGGATGCAGTGCAGTCAGTCCTGTGAGTGTACTGGCACCACTGGGGATGCAGTGCAGTGAGTCCAGAGAGTGCACTGGCACCACTGAGAATGCACTTCAGTGAGTCCAGAGAGTGCACTGGCACCACTGGGGATGCACTGCAGTGAGTCCAGAGAGTGCACTGGCACCAACGGGGATGCACTGCAGTGAGTCCAGAGAGTGCACTGGCACCACTGGGGATGCACTTCAGTGAGTCCAGAGAGTGCACGGGCTCCACTAGGGATGCAGTGCAGTGAGTCCAGAGAGTGCACTGGCACCACTGGGGATGCAGTGCTGTGAGTCCAGAGAGTACACTGGCACCATCGGGGATGCAGTGCAGTGAGTCCACAGAGTGCACTGGCACCACTGGGGATGCAGTGCAGTGAGTCCAGAGAGTGCACTGGCACCACTGGGGATGCAGTGCAGTGAGTCCAGAGTGTGCACTGGCACCACTGGGGATGCAGTGCAGTGAGTCCAGAGATTGCACTGGCACCACTGGGGATGCACCTCAGTGAGTCCAGAGAGTGCACTGGCACCACTGGTGATGCACTGCAGTGAGTCCAGAGAATGCACTGGCACCACTGGGGATGCAGTGCAGTGAGTCCAGAGAGTGCACTGGCACCACTGGGGATGCAGTGCAGTGAGTCCAGAGAGTGCACTGGCACCACTGGGGATGCACTGCAGTGAGTCCAGAGAGTGCACTGTCACCACTGGGGATGCAGTACAGTGAGTCCAGAGAGTGCACTGGTACCAGTGGGGATGCAGTACAGTGAGTCCAGAGAGTGCAGTGGCACCACTGGGCATGCAGTGCAGTGAGTCCAGAGAGTGCACTGGCACCACTGGGGATGCAGTGCTGTGACTCCAGAGAGCGCACTGGCACCACTGGGGATGCAGTGCAGTCAGTCCAGTGAGTGCTTTGGCACCACTGGGGATGCACTGCAGTTACTCCAGAGAGTGCACTGGCAACACTGGGGATGCAGTGTAGTGAGTCCAGAGAGTGCACTGGCACCACTGGGGATGCACTTCAGTGAGTCCAGAGAGTGCACTGGCACCACTGGGGATGCGGTACAGTGAGTCCAGAGAGTGCACTGGCACCACTGGGGATGCAGTGCATTGAGTCCACAGAGTGCACTGACACCACTGGGGATGCAGTGCAGTGAGTCCAGAGAGTGCACTGGCACCACTGGGGATGCACTGCAGTGAGTCCAGAGAGTACACTGGAACCACTGGGGATGCAGTGCAGTGAGTCCAGAGAGTTCACTGGCACCACTGGGGATGCAGTGCAGTGACTGCAGAGAGTACACTGGCACCACCGGGGATTCACTGCAGTGAGTCCAGAGAGTGCACTGGCACCACCTGTGATGCAGTGCAGTGAGTCCAGTGAGTGCACTGGCACCACTGGGGATGCAGTGCTGTGACTCCAGAGAGCGCACTGGCACCACTGGGGATGCAGTTCAGTCAGTCCAGTGAGTGCACTGGACCACTGGGGGTGCAGTACAGTGAGTCCAGAGAGTGCACTGACACCACTGGGGATGCACTGCAGTGAGTCCAGACAGTGCACTGGCACCACTGGGGATGCACTTCAGTGACTCCAGAGAGTGCACTGGCACCACTGGGGATGCAGTGTAGTGAGTCCAGAGACTGCACTGGTACCACTGGGGATGCAGTGCAGTGAGTCCAGAGAGTGCACTGGCACCACTGGGGATGCACTGCAGTGAGTCCAGAGAGTGCACTGGCACCACTGGGGATGCCCTGCAGTGAGTCCAGAGAGTGCACTGGCACCACTGGGAATGCAGTACAGTGAGTCCACAGAGTGCCCTGGCACCACTGGGGATGCAGTGCAGTGAGTGCAGAGAGTACACTGGCACCACTGGGGATGCAGTGCAGTGAGTCCACAGAGTGCCCTGGCACCACTGGGGATGCAGTGCAGTGAGTCCAGAGAGTGCACTGGCACCACTGGGGATGCAGTACAGTGAGTCCAGAGAGTGCACTGGCCCCACTGGGGATGCAGTGCAGTGAGTCCAGAGAGTGCACTGGCACCACTGGGGATGCAGTGCAGGGAGTCCAGAGAGTGCACTGGCACCACTGGGGATGCAGTGCAGTGAGTCCAGAGAGTTTAATGGCACCACTGGGGATGCAGTGCAGTGAGTCCAGAGAGTGCACTGGCACCACTGGGGATGCACTGCAGTGAGTCCAGAGAGTGCACTGGCACCACTGGGGATGCACTTCACTGAGTCCAGAGAGTGCACTGGCACCACTGGGGATGCAGTGCAGTGAGTCCAGAGAGTGCACTGGCACCACTGGGGATGCAGTGCTGTGACTCCAGAGAGCGCATTGGAACCACTGGGGATGTAGTGCAGTGAGTGCAGAGAGTGCACAGGCACCACTGGGGATGCAGTGCAGTGAGTCCAGAGAGTGCACTGGCACCACTGGGGATGCAGTGCAGTGAGTCCAGAGAGTGCACTGGCACCACTGGGGATGCACTGCAGTGAGTCCAGAGAGTGCACTGGCACCACTGGTGATGCAGTACACTGAGTCCACAGAGTCCCCTGGCACCACTGGGGATGCTCTGCAGTGAGTCCAGAGATTGCACTGGCACCACTGGGGATGCAGTGCAGTGAGTCCAGAGAGTGCACTGGCAGCACTGGGGATGCAGTGCAGTGCGTCCAGAGAGTGCACTGGCACCACCGGGGATGCGGTGCCGGGAGTCCAGAGAGTGCTTTGGCACCACTGGGGATGCACTGCAGTTACTCCAGAGAGTGCACTGGCAACACTGGGGATGCAGTGCAGTGAGTCCAGAGAGTGCACTGGCACCACTGGGGATGCAGTGCAGTGAGTCCAGAGAGTGCACTGGCACCACTGGGGATGCCGTACAGTGAGTCCAGAGAGTGCACTGGCACCACTGGGGATGCAGTGCAGTGAGTGCAGAGAGTGCACTGGCACCACTGGGGATGCAGTGCAGTGAGTCCAGAGAGTGCACTGGCACCACTGGGGCTGCAGTGCAGTGAGTCCAGAGAGTGCACTGGCACCACTGGGGATGCAGTGCAGTGAGTCCAGAGTGTGCACTGGCACCACTGGGAATGCAGTGCAGTGAGTCCAGAGATTGCACTGGCACCACTGGGGATGCACTTCAGTGAGTCCAGAGAGTGCACTGGCCCCACTGGGGATGCAGTGCAGTGAGTCCAGAGAGTGCACTGGCACCACTGGGGATGCAGTGCAGGGAGTCCAGAGAGTGCACTGGCACCACTGGGGATGCAGTGCAGTGAGTCCAGAGAGTTTAATGGCACCACTGGGGATGCAGTGCAGTGAGTCCAGAGAGTGCACTGGCACCACTGGGGATGCAGTGCAGTGAGTCCAGAGAGTTTAATGGCACCACTGGTGATGCACTGCAGTGAGTCCAGAGATTGCACGGGCACCACTGAGAATGCACTTAAGTGAGTCCAGAGAGTGTACTGGCACCACTGGGACTGCACTGCAGTGAGTCCAGAGAGTGCACTAGCACCACTGGGGATGCAGTGCAGTGAATCCAATGAGTGCACTGACACCACTGGGGATGCAGTGCAGTGAGTCCAGAGAGTGCACTGGCACAACTGGGGATGCAGTGCAGTGAGTCCAGAGAGTGCACTGGCACCACTGGTGATGCAGTGCAGTGAGTCCAGTGAGTGCACTGGCACCACTGGGGATGCAGTGCAGTGAGTCCAGAGAGTGCACTGGCACCACTGGGGATGCACTGCAGTGAGTCCAGAGAGTGCACTGGCGCCGCTGATGATGCAGTACAGTGAGTCCAGTGAGTTCACTAGCACCACTGGGGATGTAGTGCAGTGACTCGAGAGAGTGCACTGGCACCACTGGGGTTTGCAGTGCAGTGAGTCCAGAGAGTACACTGGCACCACTGGGGATGCACTGCAGTGAGTCCAGAGAGTGCACTGGCACCACTGGGGATGCAGTACAGTGAGTCCAGAGAGTGCACTGGCACCACTGGGGATGCACTGCAGTGAGTCCAGAGAGTGCACTGGCACCACTCAGGGTGCAGTGCGGTGAGTCCAGAGAATGCACTGGCACCAATGGGGATGCAGTGCAGTGAGTCCAGAGAGCGCACTGGCTCCACTGGGGATGCAGTGCAGTCAGTCCTGTGAGTGTACTGGCACCACTGGGGATGCAGTGCAGTGAGTCCAGAGAGTGCACTGGCACCACTGAGAATGCACTTCAGTGAGTCCAGAGAGTGCACTGGCACCACTGGGGATGCACTGCAGTGAGTCCAGAGAGTGCACTGGCACCAACGGGGATGCACTGCAGTGAGTCCAGAGAGTGCACTGGCACCACTGGGGATGCACTTCAGTGAGTCCAGAGAGTGCACGGGCTCCACTGGGGATGCAGTGCAGTGAGTCCAGAGAGTGCACTGGCACCACTGGGGATGCAGTGCTGTGAGTCCATAGAGTACACTGGCACCATCGGGGATGCAGTGCAGTGAGTCCACAGAGTGCACTGGTACCACTGGGGATGCAGTGCAGTGAGTCCAGAGAGTGCACTGGCACCACTGGGGATGCAGTGCAGTGAGTCCAGAGTGTGCACTGGCACCACTGGGGATGCAGTGCAGTGAGTCCAGAGATTGCACTGGCACCACTGGGGATGCACCTCAGTGAGTCCAGAGAGTGCACTGGCACCACTGGTGATGCACTGCAGTGAGTCCAGAGAATGCACTGGCACCACTGGGGATGCACTGCAGTGAGTCCAGAGAGTGCACTGGCACCACTGGGGATGCAGTGCAGTGAGTCCAGAGAGTGCACTGGCACCACTGGGGATGCACTGCAGTGAGTCCAGAGAGTGCACTGTCACCACTGGGGATGCAGTACAGTAAGTCCAGAGAGTGCACTGGTACCAGTGGGGATGCAGTACAGTGAGTCCAGAGAGTGCAGTGGCACCACTGGGCATGCAGTGCAGTGAGTCCAGAGAGTGCACTGGCACCACTGGGGATGCAGTGCAGTGAGTCCAGAGAGTGCATTGGCACCACTGGGGATGCAGTGCAGTGAGTCCAAAGACTTCACTGGCAAAACTGGGGATGCAGTGCAGTGAGTCCAGAGAGTGCACTGGCACCACTGGGGATGCACTGCAGTGAGTCCAGAGATTGCACTGGCACCACCGGGGCTGCAGTGCAGTGAGTCCAGAGAGTGCACTGGCACCACTGGAGATGCACTGCAGTGAGTCCAGAGAGTGCACTGACACCACTGGTGATGCAGTACAGTGAGTCCAGAGAGTGCACTGGCACCACTGGGGATGCACTGCAGTGAGTCCAGAGAGTGCACTGGCACCACTGGGGATGCACTACAGTGAGTCCAGAGATTGCACTGGCACCACTGGGGATGCAGTGCACTGAGTCCAGAGAGTGCACTGGCACCACTGGGGATGCAGTGCATTGAGTCCACAGAGTGCACTGACACCACTGGGGATGCAGTGCAGTGAGTCCAGAGAGTGCACTGGCACCACTGGGGATGCAGTGCAGTGAGTCCAGAGCGTGCTCTGGCACCACTGGGGATGCACTGCAGTGAGTCCAGAGAGTACACTGGAACCACTGGGGATGCAGTGCAGTGAGTCCAGAGAGTTCACTGGCACCACTGGGGATGCAGTGCAGTGACTGCAGAGAGTACACTGGCACCACCGGGGATTCACTGCAGTGAGTCCAGAGAGTGCACTGGCACCACCTGTGATGCAGTGCAGTGAGTCCAGTGAGTGCACTGGCACCACTGGGGATGCAGTGCTGTGACTCCAGAGAGCGCACTGGCACCACTGGGGATGCAGTGCAGTCAGTCCAGTGAGTGCACTGGTACCACTGGGGGTGCAGTACAGTGAGTCCAGAGAGTGCACTGACACCACTGGGGATGCACTGCAGTGAGTCCAGACAGTGCACTGGCACCACTGGGGATGCACTTCAGTGACTCCAGAGAGTGCACTGGCACCACTGGGGATGCAGTGTAGTGAGTCCAGAGACTGCACTGGTACCACTGGGGTTGCAGTGCAGTGAGTCCAGAGAGTGCACTGGCACCACTGGGGATGCACTGCAGTGAGTCCAGAGAGTGCACTGGCACCACTGGGGATGCCCTGCAGTGAGTCCAGAGAGTGCACTGCCACCACTGGGGATGCAGTGCAGCGAGTCCAGAGAGTGCACTGGCAGCAGTGGGGATGCAGTGCAGTGAGTCCAGAGAGTGCACTGGCTCCACTGGGGATGCACTGCAGTGAGTCCAGAGAGTGCACTGGCACCACTGGGGATGCAGTGGAGGGAGTCCAGAGAGTGCACTGGCACCACTGGGGATGGAGTGCAGTGAGTCCAGAGAGTGCAGTAGCACCACTGGGGATGCAGTGCAGTGAGTCCACAGAGTGCACTGGCACCACTGGGGATGCACTGCAGTGAGTCCAGAGAGTGCAGTAGCACCACTGGGGATGCAGTGCAGTGAGTCCAGAGAGTGCACTGGCACCACTGGGGATGCAGTGCAGTGAGTCCAGAGAGTGCACTGGCACCACTGGGGATGCACTGCAGTGAGTCCAGTGAGTTTACTGGCACCACTGGTGATGCACTGCAGTGAGTCCAGAGATTGCACTGGCACCACTGAGAATGCACTTAAGTGAGTCCAGAGAGTGCACTGGCACCACTGGGGATGCACTGCAGTGAGTCCAGAGAGTGCACTAGCACCACTGGGGATGCAGTGCAGTGAATCCAATGAGTGCACTGACCCCACTGGGGATGCACTGCAGTGAGTCCAGAGAGTGCACTGGCACAACTGGGGATGCAGTGCAGTGAGTCCAGAGAGTGCATTGGCACCACTGGGGATGCAGTGCAGTGAGTCCAAAGACTTCACTGGCAAAACTGGGGATGCAGTGCAGTGAGTCCAGAGAGTGCACTGGCACCACTGGGGATGCACTGCAGTGAGTCCAGAGAGTGCACTGGCGCCGCTGATGATGCAGTACAGTGAGTCCAGTGAGTTCACTAGCACCACTGGGGATGTAGTGCAGTGACTCGAGAGAGTGCACTGGCACCACTGGGGTTTGCAGTGCAGTGAGTCCAGAGAGTACACTGGCACCACTGGGGATGCACTGCAGTGAGTCCGGAGAGTGCACTGGCAACACTGGGGATGCAGTACAGTGAGTCCAGAGAGTGCACTGGCACCACTGGGGATGCACTGCAGTGAGTCCAGAGAGTGCACTGGCACCACTCAGGGTGCAGTGCGGTGAGTCCAGAGAATGCACTGGCACCAATGGGGATGCAGTGCAGTGAGTCCAGAGAGCGCACTGGCTCCACTGGGGATGCAGTGCAGTCAGTCCTGTGAGTGTACTGGCACCACTGGGGATGCAGTGCAGTGAGTCCAGAGAGTGCACTGGCACCACTGAGAATGCACTTCAGTGAGTCCAGAGAGTGCACTGGCACCACTGGGGATGCACTGCAGTGAGTCCAGAGAGTGCACTGGCACCAACGGGGATGCACTGCAGTGAGTCCAGAGAGTGCACTGGCACCACTGGGGATGCACTTCAGTGAGTCCAGAGAGTGCACGGGCTCCACTAGGGATGCAGTGCAGTGAGTCCAGAGAGTGCACTGGCACCACTGGGGATGCAGTGCTGTGAGTCCAGAGAGTACACTGGCACCATCGGGGATGCAGTGCAGTGAGTCCACAGAGTGCACTGGCACCACTGGGGATGCAGTGCAGTGAGTCCAGAGAGTGCACTGGCACCACTGGGGATGCAGTGCAGTGAGTCCAGAGTGTGCACTGGCACCACTGGGGATGCAGTGCAGTGAGTCCAGAGATTGCACTGGCACCACTGGGGATGCACCTCAGTGAGTCCAGAGAGTGCACTGGCACCACTGGTGATGCACTGCAGTGAGTCCAGAGAATGCACTGGCACCACTGGGGATGCAGTGCAGTGAGTCCAGAGAGTGCACTGGCACCACTGGGGATGCAGTGCAGTGAGTCCAGAGAGTGCACTGGCACCACTGGGGATGCACTGCAGTGAGTCCAGAGAGTGCACTGTCACCACTGGGGATGCAGTACAGTGAGTCCAGAGAGTGCACTGGTACCAGTGGGGATGCAGTACAGTGAGTCCAGAGAGTGCAGTGGCACCACTGGGCATGCAGTGCAGTGAGTCCAGAGAGTGCACTGGCACCACTGGGGATGCAGTGCTGTGACTCCAGAGAGCGCACTGGCACCACTGGGGATGCAGTGCAGTCAGTCCAGTGAGTGCTTTGGCACCACTGGGGATGCACTGCAGTTACTCCAGAGAGTGCACTGGCAACACTGGGGATGCAGTGCAGTGAGTCCAGAGAGTGCACTGGCACCATTGGGGATGCACTTCAGTGAGTCCAGAGAGTGCACTGGCACCACTGGGGATGCGGTACAGTGAGTCCAGAGAGTGCACTGGCACCACTGGGGATGCAGTGCATTGAGTCCACAGAGTGCACTGACACCACTGGGGATGCAGTGCAGTGAGTCCAGAGAGTGCACTGGCACCACTGGGGATGCACTGCAGTGAGTCCAGAGAGTACACTGGAACCACTGGGGATGCAGTGCAGTGAGTCCAGAGAGTTCACTGGCACCACTGGGGATGCAGTGCAGTGACTGCAGAGAGTACACTGGCACCACCGGGGATTCACTGCAGTGAGTCCAGAGAGTGCACTGGCACCACCTGTGATGCAGTGCAGTGAGTCCAGTGAGTGCACTGGCACCACTGGGGATGCAGTGCTGTGACTCCAGAGAGCGCACTGGCACCACTGGGGATGCAGTTCAGTCAGTCCAGTGAGTGCACTGGACCACTGGGGGTGCAGTACAGTGAGTCCAGAGAGTGCACTGACACCACTGGGGATGCACTGCAGTGAGTCCAGACAGTGCACTGGCACCACTGGGGATGCACTTCAGTGACTCCAGAGAGTGCACTGGCACCACTGGGGATGCAGTGTAGTGAGTCCAGAGACTGCACTGGTACCACTGGGGATGCAGTGCAGTGAGTCCAGAGAGTGCACTGGCACCACTGGGGATGCACTGCAGTGAGTCCAGAGAGTGCACTGGCACCACTGGGGATGCCCTGCAGTGAGTCCAGAGAGTGCACTGGCACCACTGGGAATGCAGTACAGTGAGTCCACAGAGTGCCCTGGCACCACTGGGGATGCAGTGCAGTGAGTGCAGAGAGTACACTGGCACCACTGGGGATGCAGTGCAGTGAGTCCACAGAGTGCCCTGGCACCACTGGGGATGCAGTGCAGTGAGTCCAGAGAGTGCACTGGCACCACTGGGGATGCAGTACAGTGAGTCCAGAGAGTGCACTGGCACCACTGGGGATGCACTTCACTGAGTCCAGAGAGTGCACTGGCACCACTGGGGATGCAGTGCAGTGAGTCCAGAGAGTGCACTGGCACCACTGGGGATGCAGTGCTGTGACTCCAGAGAGCGCATTGGAACCACTGGGGATGTAGTGCAGTGAGTGCAGAGAGTGCACAGGCACCACTGGGGATGCAGTGCAGTGAGTCCAGAGAGTGCACTGGCACCACTGGGGATGCAGTGCAGTGAGTCCAGAGAGTGCACTGGCACCACTGGGGATGCACTGCAGTGAGTCCAGAGAGTGCACTGGCACCACTGGTGATGCAGTACACTGAGTCCACAGAGTCCCCTGGCACCACTGGGGATGCTCTGCAGTGAGTCCAGAGATTGCACTGGCACCACTGGGGATGCAGTGCAGTGAGTCCAGAGAGTGCACTGGCAGCACTGGGGATGCAGTGCAGTGCGTCCAGAGAGTGCACTGGCACCACCGGGGATGCGGTGCCGGGAGTCCAGAGAGTGCTTTGGCACCACTGGGGATGCACTGCAGTTACTCCAGAGAGTGCACTGGCAACACTGGGGATGCAGTGCAGTGAGTCCAGAGAGTGCACTGGCACCACTGGGGATGCAGTGCAGTGAGTCCAGAGAGTGCACTGGCACCACTGGGGATGCCGTACAGTGAGTCCAGAGAGTGCACTGGCACCACTGGGGATGCAGTGCAGTGAGTGCAGAGAGTGCACTGGCACCACTGGGGATGCAGTGCAGTGAGTCCAGAGAGTGCACTGGCACCACTGGGGCTGCAGTGCAGTGAGTCCAGAGAGTGCACTGGCACCACTGGGGATGCAGTGCAGTGAGTCCAGAGTGTGCACTGGCACCACTGGGAATGCAGTGCAGTGAGTCCAGAGATTGCACTGGCACCACTGGGGATGCACTTCAGTGAGTCCAGAGAGTGCACTGGCCCCACTGGGGATGCAGTGCAGTGAGTCCAGAGAGTGCACTGGCACCACTGGGGATGCAGTGCAGGGAGTCCAGAGAGTGCACTGGCACCACTGGGGATGCAGTGCAGTGAGTCCAGAGAGTTTAATGGCACCACTGGGGATGCAGTGCAGTGAGTCCAGAGAGTGCACTGGCACCACTGGGGATGCACTGCAGTGAGTCCAGAGAGTGCACTGGCACCACTGGGGATGCAGTGCAGTGAGTCCAGAGAGTGCACTGGCACCACTGGGGATGCACTGCAGTGAGCCCAGAGAGTGCATCGGCACCACTGGAGATGCAGTGCAGTGAGTCCAGTGAATGCACTGGCAGCACTGGGGATGCTGTGCAGTGAGTCCAGAGAGTGCACTGGCACCACTGGTGATGCAGTGCAGTGAGTCCAGTGAGTGCACTGGCACCACTGGGGATGCAGTGCAGTGAGTCCAGAGAGTGCACTGGCACCACTGGGGATGCACTGCAGTGAGTCCAGAGAGTGCACTGGCACCGCTGATGATGCAGTACAGTGAGTCCAGTGAGTGCACTGGCACCACTGGGGATGTAGTGCAGTGACTCGAGAGAGTGCACTGGCACCACTGGGGTTTGCAGTGCAGTGAGTCCAGAGAGTGCCCTGGCACCACTGGGGATGCAGTGCAGTGAGTCCAGAGAGTGCACTGGCACCACTGGGGATGCAGTACAGTGAGTCCAGAGAGTGCACTGGCACCACTGGGGATGCACTTCACTGAGTCCAGAGAGTGCACTGGCACCACTGGGGATGCAGTGCAGTGAGTCCAGAGAGCGCACTGGCACCACTGGGGATGCAGTGCTGTGACTCCAGAGAGCGCATTGGAACCACTGGGGATGTAGTGCAGTGAGTGCAGAGAGTGCACAGGCACCACTGGGGATGCAGTGCAGTGAGTCCAGAGAGTGCACTGGCACCACTGGGGATGCAGTGCAGTGAGTCCAGAGAGTGCACTGGCACCACTGGGGATGCACTGCAGTGAGTCCAGAGAGTGCACTGGCACCACTGGTGATGCAGTACACTGAGTCCACAGAGTCCCCTGGCACCACTGGGGATGCTCTGCAGTGAGTCCAGAGATTGCACTGGCACCACTGGGGATGCAGTGCAGTGAGTCCAGAGAGTGCACTGGCAGCACTGGGGATGCAGTGCAGTGCGTCCAGAGAGTGCACTGGCACCACCGGGGATGCGGTGCCGGGAGTCCAGAGAGTGCATCGGCACCACTGGAGATGCAGTGCAGTGAGTCCAGTGAATGCACTGGCAGCACTGGGGATGCTGTGCAGTGAGTCCAGAGAGTGCACTGGCACCACTGGTGATGCAGTGCAGTGAGTCCAGTGAGTGCACTGGCACCACTGGGGATGCAGTGCAGTGAGTCCAGAGAGTGCACTGGCACCACTGGGGATGCACTGCAGTGAGTCCAGAGAGTGCACTGGCACCGCTGATGATGCAGTACAGTGAGTCCAGTGAGTGCACTGGCACCACTGGGGATGTAGTGCAGTGACTCGAGAGAGTGCACTGGCACCACTGGGGTTTGCAGTGCAGTGAGTCCAGAGAGTGCCCTGGCACCACTGGGGATGCAGTGCAGTGAGTCCAGAGAGTGCACTGGCACCACTGGGGATGCAGTACAGTGAGTCCAGAGAGTGCACTGGCACCACTGGGGATGCACTTCACTGAGTCCAGAGAGTGCACTGGCACCACTGGGGATGCAGTGCAGTGAGTCCAGAGAGCGCACTGGCACCACTGGGGATTCAGTGCTGTGACTCCAGAGAGCGCATTGGAACCACTGGGGATGTAGTGCAGTGAGTGCAGAGAGTGCACAGGCACCACTGGGGATGCAGTGCAGTGAGTCCAGAGAGTGCACTGGCACCACTGGGGATGCAGTGCAGTGAGTCCAGAGAGTGCACTGGCACCACTGGGGATGCACTGCAGTGAGTCCAGAGAGTGCACTGGCACCACTGGTGATGCAGTACACTGAGTCCACAGAGTCCCCTGGCACCACTGGGGATGCTCTGCAGTGAGTCCAGAGATTGCACTGGCACCACTGGGGATGCAGTGCAGTGAGTCCAGAGAGTGCACTGGCAGCACTGGGGATGCAGTGCAGTGCGTCCAGAGAGTGCACTGGCACCACCGGGGATGCGGTGCCGGGAGTCCAGAGAGTGCTTTGGCACCACTGGGGATGCACTGCAGTTACTCCAGAGAGTGCACTGGCAACACTGGGGATGCAGTGCAGTGAGTCCAGAGAGTGCACTGGCACCACTGGGGATGCAGTGCAGTGAGTCCAGAGAGTGCACTGGCACCACTGGGGATGCCGTACAGTGAGTCCAGAGAGTGCACTGGCACCACTGGGGATGCAGTGCAGTGAGTGCAGAGAGTGCACTGGCACCACTGGGGATGCAGTGCAGTGAGTCCAGAGAGTGCACTGGCACCACTGGGGCTGCAGTGCAGTGAGTCCAGAGAGTGCACTGGCACCACTGGGGATGCAGTGCAGTGAGTCCAGAGTGTGCACTGGCACCACTGGGAATGCAGTGCAGTGAGTCCAGAGATTGCACTGGCACCACTGGGGATGCACTTCAGTGAGTCCAGAGAGTGCACTGGCACCACTGGGGATGCAGTGCAGTGAGTCCAGAGAGTGCACTGGCACCACTGGGGATGCAGTGCAGGGAGTCCAGAGAGTGCACTGGCACCACTGGGGATGCAGTGCAGTGAGTCCAGAGAGTTTAATGGCACCACTGGGGATGCACTGCAGTGACTCCAGAGAGTGCACTGGCACCAGTGAGAATGCACTTAAGTGAGTCCAGAGAGTGCACTGGCACCACTGGGGATGCACTGCAGTGAGTCCAGAGAGTGCACTGGCACCACTGGGGATGCAGTGCAGTGAATCCAATGAGTGCACTGGCACCACTGGGGATGCAGTGCAGTGAGTCCAGAGAGTGCACTGGCACCACTGGGGATGCACTGCAGTGAGCCCAGAGAGTGCATCGGCACCACTGGAGATGCAGTGCAGTGAGTCCAGTGAATGCACTGGCAGCACTGGGGATGCTGTGCAGTGAGTCCAGAGAGTGCACTGGCACCACTGGTGATGCAGTGCAGTGAGTCCAGTGAGTGCACTGGCACCACTGGGGATGCAGTGCAGTGAGTCCAGAGAGTGCACTGGCACCACTGGGGATGCACTGCAGTGAGTCCAGAGAGTGCACTGGCACCGCTGATGATGCAGTACAGTGAGTCCAGTGAGTGCACTGGCACCACTGGGGATGTAGTGCAGTGACTCGAGAGAGTGCACTGGCACCACTGGGGTTTGCAGTGCAGTGAGTCCAGAGAGTACACTGGCACCACTGGGGATGCACTGCAGTGAGTCCAGAGAGTGCACTGGCACCACTGGGGATGCAGTGCAGTGAGTCCAGAGAGTGCACTGGCACCACTGGGGATGCACTGCAGTGAGCCCAGAGAGTGCATCGGCACCACTGGAGATGCAGTGCAGTGAGTCCAGTGAATGCACTGGCAGCACTGGGGATGCTGTGCAGTGAGTCCAGAGAGTGCACTGGCACCACTGGTGATGCAGTGCAGTGAGTCCAGTGAGTGCACTGGCACCACTGGGGATGCAGTGCAGTGAGTCCAGAGAGTGCACTGGCACCACTGGGGATGCACTGCAGTGAGTCCAGAGAGTGCACTGGCACCGCTGATGATGCAGTACAGTGAGTCCAGTGAGTGCACTGGCACCACTGGGGATGTAGTGCAGTGACTCGAGAGAGTGCACTGGCACCACTGGGGTTTGCAGTGCAGTGAGTCCAGAGAGTGCCCTGGCACCACTGGGGATGCAGTGCAGTGAGTCCAGAGAGTGCACTGGCACCACTGGGGATGCAGTACAGTGAGTCCAGAGAGTGCACTGGCACCACTGGGGATGCACTTCACTGAGTCCAGAGAGTGCACTGGCACCACTGGGGATGCAGTGCAGTGAGTCCAGAGAGCGCACTGGCACCACTGGGGATGCAGTGCTGTGACTCCAGAGAGCGCATTGGAACCACTGGGGATGTAGTGCAGTGAGCGCAGAGAGTGCACAGGCACCACTGGGGATGCAGTGCACTGAGTCCAGAGAGTGCACTGGCACCACTGGGGATGCAGTGCAGTGAGTCCAGAGAGTGCACTGGCACCACTGGGGATGCACTGCAGTGAGTCCAGAGAGTGCACTGGCACCACTGGTGATGCAGTACACTGAGTCCACAGAGTCCCCTGGCACCACTGGGGATGCTCTGCAGTGAGTCCAGAGATTGCACTGGCACCACTGGGGATGCAGTGCAGTGAGTCCAGAGAGTGCACTGGCAGCACTGGGGATGCAGTGCAGTGCGTCCAGAGAGTGCACTGGCACCACCGGGGATGCGGTGCCGGGAGTCCAGAGAGTGCTTTGGCACCACTGGGGATGCACTGCAGTTACTCCAGAGAGTGCACTGGCAACACTGGGGATGCAGTGCAGTGAGTCCAGAGAGTGCACTGGCACCACTGGGGATGCAGTGCAGTGAGTCCAGAGAGTGCACTGGCACCACTGGGGATGCCGTACAGTGAGTCCAGAGAGTGCACTGGCACCACTGGGGATGCAGTGCAGTGAGTGCAGAGAGTGCACTGGCACCACTGGGGATGCAGTGCAGTGAGTCCAGAGAGTGCACTGGCACCACTGGGGCTGCAGTGCAGTGAGTCCAGAGAGTGCACTGGCACCACTGGGGATGCAGTGCAGTGAGTCCAGAGTGTGCACTGGCACCACTGGGAATGCAGTGCAGTGAGTCCAGAGATTGCACTGGCACCACTGGGGATGCACTTCAGTGAGTCCAGAGAGTGCACTGGCACCACTGGGGATGCAGTGCAGTGAGTCCAGAGAGTGCACTGGCACCACTGGGGATGCAGTGCAGGGAGTCCAGAGAGTGCACTGGCACCACTGGGGATGCAGTGCAGTGAGTCCAGAGAGTTTAATGGCACCACTGGGGATGCACTGCAGTGAGTCCAGAGAGTGCACTGGCACCAGTGAGAATGCACTTAAGTGAGTCCAGAGAGTGCACTGGCACCACTGGGGATGCACTGCAGTGAGTCCAGAGAGTGCACTGGCACCACTGGTGATGCAGTGCAGTGAATCCAATGAGTGCACTGGCACCACTGGGGATGCAGTGCAGTGAGTCCAGAGAGTGCACTGGCACCACTGGGGATGCACTGCAGTGAGCCCAGAGAGTGCATCGGCACCACTGGAGATGCAGTGCAGTGAGTCCAGTGAATGCACTGGCAGCACTGGGGATGCTGTGCAGTGAGTCCAGAGAGTGCACTGGCACCACTGGTGATGCAGTGCAGTGAGTCCAGTGAGTGCACTGGCACCACTGGGGATGCAGTGCAGTGAGTGCAGAGAGTGCACTGGCACCACTGGGGATGCACTGCAGTGAGTCCAGAGAGTGCACTGGCACCGCTGATGATGCAGTACAGTGAGTCCAGTGAGTGCACTGGCACCACTGGGGATGTAGTGCAGTGACTCGAGAGAGTGCACTGGCACCACTGGGGTTTGCAGTGCAGTGAGTCCAGAGAGTACACTGGCACCACTGGGGATGCACTGCAGTGAGTCCAGAGAGTGCACTGCCACCACTGGGGATGCAGTGCAGCGAGTCCAGAGAGTGCACTGGCAGCAGTGGGGATGCAGTGCAGTGAGTCCAGAGAGTGCACTGGCACCACTGGGGATGCACTGCAGTGAGTCCAGAGAGTGCACTGGCACCACTGGGGATGCAGTGGAAGGAGTCCAGAGAGTGCACTGGCACCACTGGGGATGCAGTGCAGTGAGTCCAGAGAGTGCAGTAGCACCACTGGGGATGCAGTGCAGTGAGTGCAGAGAGTGCACTGGCACCACTGGGGATGCACTGCAGTGAGTCCAGAGAGTGCAGTAGAACCACTGGGGATGCAGTGCAGTGAGTCCAGAGAGTGCACTGGCACCACTGGGGATGCAGTGCAGTGAGTCCAGAGAGTGCACTGGCACCACTGGGGATGCACTGCAGTGAGTCCAGTGAGTTTACTGGCACCACTGGGGATGCACTGCAGTGAGTCCAGAGATTGCACTGCCACCACTGAGAATGCACTTAAGTGAGTCCAGAGAGTGCACTGGCACCACTGGGGCTGCACTGCAGTGAGTCCAGAGAGTGCACTAGCACCACTGGGGATGCAGTGCAGTGAATCCAATGAGTGCACTGACACCACTGGGGATGCAGTGCAGTGAGTCCAGAGAGTGCACTGGCACAACTGGGGATGCAGTGTAGTGAGTCCAGAGAGTGCACTGGCACCACTGGTGATGCAGTGCAGTGAGTCCACAGAGTGCACTGGCACCACTGGGGATGCAGTGCAGTGAGTGCAGAGAGTGCACTGGCACCACTGGGGATGCACTGCAGTGAGTCCAGAGAGTGCACTGGCGCCGCTGATGATGCAGTACAGTGAGTCCAGTGAGTTCACTAGCACCACTGGGGATGTAGTGCAGTGACTCGAGAGAGTGCACTGGCACCACTGGGGTTTGCAGTGCAGTGAGTCCAGAGAGTACACTGGCACCACTGGGGATGCACTGCAGTGAGTCCAGAGAGTGCACTGCCACCACTGGGGATGCAGTGCAGCGACTCCAGAGAGTGGACTGACAGCAGTGGGGATGCAGTGCAGTGAGTCCAGAGAGTGCACTGGCACCACTGGGGATGCACTGCAGTGAGTCCAGAGAGTGCACTGGCACCACTGGGGATGCAGTGCAGTGAGTCCAGAGAGTGCACTGGCACCACTGGGGATGCAGTGCAGTGAGTCCAGAGAGTGCACTGGCACCACTGGGGATGCACTGCAGTGAGTCCAGAGAGTGCACTGGCACCACTGGGGATGCAGTACAGTGAGTCCAGAGAGTGCACTGGCACCACTGGGGATGCAGTACAATGAGTCCAGAGAGTGCACTGGCACCACTGGGGATGCAGTGCAGTGAGTGCAGAGAGTGCACTGGCACCACTGGCGATGCAGTGCAGTGAGTCCAGAGAGTGCACTGGCACCACTGGGGCTGCAGTGCAGGGAGTCCAGAGAGTGCACTGGCACCAGTGGGAATGCACTGGAGTGAGTCCAGTGAGTGCACTGGCACCACTGGGGATGCAGTGCAGTGAGTGCAGAGAGTGCACTGGCACCACTGGGGATGCAGTGCAGTGAGTACAGAGAGTGCAGTAGCACCACTGGGGATGCAGTGCAGTGAGTCCAGAGAGTGCACTGGCACCACTGGGGATGCAGTGCAGTGAGTCCAGAGAGTGCACTGGCACCACTGGGGATGCACTGCAGTGAGTCCAGAAAGTGTACTGGCACCACTGGGGATGCACTGCAGTGAGTCCAGAGAGTGCACTGACACCACTGAGAGTGCACTTCAGTGAGTCCAGAGAGTGCACTGGCACCACTGGGGATGCACTGCAGTGAGTCCAGAGAGTGTACTGGCACCACTGGGGATGCAGTGCAGTGAGTCCAGAGAGTGCACTGGCACCACTGGGGATGCAGTGCAGTGAGTCCAGTGAGTTTACTGGCACCACTGGGGATGCAGTGCAGTGAGTCCAGAGATTGCACTGGCACCACTGAGAATGCACTTAAGTGAGTCCAGAGAGTGCACTGGCACCACTGGGGATGCACTGCAGTGAGTCCAGAGAGTGCACTAGCTCCACTGGGGATACAGTGCAGTGAATCCAATGAGTGCACTGGCACCACTGGGGATGCAGTGCAGTGAGTGCAGAGAGTGAACTGGCACCACTGGGGATGCACTGCAGTGAGCCCAGAGAGTGCACTGGCACCACTGGAGATGCAGTACAGTCAGTCCAGTGAATGCACTGGCAGCACTGGGGATGCAGTGCAGTGAGTCCAGAGAGTGCACTGGCACCACTGGTGATGCAGTATAGTGAGTCCAGTGAGTGCACTGGCACCACTGGGGATGCAGTGCAGTGAGTCCAGAGAGTGCACTGGCACCGCTGATGATGCAGTACAGTGAGTCCAGAGAGTGCACTGGCACCACTGGGGTTTGCAGTGCAGTGAGTCCAGAGAGTGCACTGGCACCACTGGGGATGCACTGCAGTGAGTGCAGAGAGTGCACTGGCACCACTGGGGATGCAGTGCAGTGAGTGCAGAGAGTGCACTGGCACCACTGGGGATGCAGTGCAGTGAGTCCAGAGAGTGCACTGGCACCACTGGGGCTGCAGTGCAGTGAGTCCAGAGAGTGCACTGGCACCACTGGGGATGCACTGCAGTGAGTCCAGAGAGTGCACTGGCAGCAGTAGGGATGCAGTGCAGTGAGTCCAGAGAGTGCACTGGCACCACTGGGGATGCACTGCAGTGAGTCCAGAGAGTGCACTGGCACCACTGGGGATGCAGTACAGTGAGTCCACAGAGTGCACTGGCACCACTGGGGATGCAGCACAGTGAGTCCAGAGAGTGCACTGGCACCACTGGGGATGCAGTGCAGTGAGTCCAGAGAGTGCACTGGCACCACTGGGGATGCACTGCAGTGAGTCCAGAGATTGCACTGGCACCACTGGGGATGCAGTGCAGTGAGTCCAGAGACTTCACTGGCACCACTGGGAATGCAGTGCAGTGAGTGCAGAGAGTGCACTGGCACCACTGGGGATGCAGTACAGTGAGTCCAGAGAGTGCACTGGCAGCACTGGGGATGCACTGCATTGAGTCCAGAGAGTGCACTGGCACCACTGGGGATGCAGTACAGTGATTCCAGAGAGTGCACTGGCACCACTGGGGATGCACTGCAGTGAGTCCAGAGAGTGCACTGGCACCACTGGGGATGCAGTGCAGTGAGTCCAGAGAGTGCACTGGCAGCAGTGGGGATGCAGTGCAGTGAGTCCAGAGAGTGCACTGGCACCACTGGGGATGCACTTCAGTGAGTCCAGAGAGTGCACTGGCACCACCTGTGATGCAGTACAGTGAGTCCAGTGAGTGCACTGGCACCACTGGGGATGCAGTGCTGTGACTCCAGAGATTGCACTAGCACCACTGGGGATGCAGTGCAGTCAGTCCAGAGACTGCACTGCCACCACTGGGGATGCAGTGCAGTGAGTCCAGAGAGTGCACTGGCATCACTGGGGATGCAGTACACTGAGTCCACAGAGTGCACTGGCACCACTGGGGATGCAGTACAGTGAGTCCAGAGAGTGCACTGGCACCACTGGGGATGCACTGCAGTGAGTCCAGAGAGTGCACTGGCACCACTGATGATGCAGTACAGTGAGTCCAGAGAGTGCACTGGCACCACTGGGGATGCCCTGCAGTGAGTCCAGAGAGTGCACTGGCATCACTGGGGATGCAGTACAGTGAGTCCACAGAGTGCACTGGCACCACTGGGGATGCAGTGCAGTGAGTCCAGAGAGTGCACTGGCACCACTGGGGATGCACTGCAGTGAGTCCAGAGAGTGCACTGGCACCACTGATGATGCAGTACAGTGAGTCCAGAGAGTGCACTGGCACCACTTGGGATGCCCTGCAGTGAGTCCAGAGAGTGCACTGGCACCACTGGGGATGCAGTGCAGTGAGTCCACAGAGTGCACTGGCACCACTGGGGATGCAGTACAGTGAGTCCAGAGAGTGCACTGGCACCACTGGGGATGCAGTGCAGTGAGTCCAGAGAGTGCACTGGCACCACTGGGGATGCAGTGCAGTGAGTCCAGAGAGTGCACTTTCACCACTGGGGATGCAGTGCAGGGAGTCCAGAGAGTGCACTGGCACCACTGGGGATGCAGTGCAGTGAGTCCAGAGAGTGCACTGGCACCACTGGGGATGCAGTACAGTGAGTCCAGAGAGTGCACTGGCACCACTGGGGATGCAGTACAGTGAGTCCACAGAGTGCACTGGCACCACTGGGGATGCAGCACAGTGAGTCCAGAGAGTGCACTGGCACCACTGGGGATGCACTTCAGTGAGTCCAGAGAGTGCACTGGCACCACTGGGGATGCACTGCAGTGAGTCCAGAGAGTGCACTGGCACCACTGGGGATGCACTGCAGTGAGTCCAGAGAGTGCACTGGCACCACTGGGGATGCACTGCAATGAGTGCAGAGAGTGCACTGACACCACTGGGGATGCAGTGCAGTGAGTCCAGAGAGTGCACTGGCACCACTGGGGATGCAGTGCAGTGAGTGCAGAGAGTGCTCTGGCACCACTGGGGATGCAGTGCAGTGAGTCCAGAGAGTGCACTGGCACCACTGGGGATGCAGTGCAGTGAGTCCAGAGAGTGCACTGGCACCACCAATGGGTTGCAGTGCAGTGAGTCCAGAGAGTGCACTGGCACCACTGGGGATGCAGTGCAGTGAGTCCAGAGAGTGCACTGGCAGCACTGGGGATGCAGTGCAGTGAGTACAGAGAGTACACTGGCACCACTGGGGATTCACTGCAGTGAGTCCAGAGAGTGCACTGGCACCACCTGTGATGCAGTACAGTGAGTCCAGTGAGTGCACTGGCACCCCTGGGGATGCAGTGCTGTGACTCCAGAGAGCGCACTGGCACCACTGGGGATGCAGTGCAGTCAGTCCAGTGAGTGCACTGGCACCACTGGGGATGCAGTGCAGTGAGTCCAGAGAGTGCACTGGCACCACTGGGGATGCAGTGCAGTGAGTCCAGAGTGTGCACTGGCACCACTGGGAATGCAGTGCAGTGAGTCCAGAGATTGCACTGGCACCACTGGGGATGCACTTCAGTGAGTCCAGAGAGTGCACTGGCACCACTGGGGATGCAGTGCAGTGAGTCCAGAGAGTGCACTGGCACCACTGGGGATGCAGTGCAGGGAGTCCAGAGAGTGCACTGGCACCACTGGGGATGCAGTGCAGTGAGTCCAGAGAGTTTAATGGCACCACTGGGGATGCACTGCAGTGAGTCCAGAGAGTGCACTGGCACCAGTGAGAATGCACTTAAGTGAGTCCAGAGAGTGCACTGGCACCACTGGGGATGCACTGCAGTGAGTCCAGAGAGTGCACTGGCACCACTGGTGATGCAGTGCAGTGAATCCAATGAGTGCACTGGCACCACTGGGGATGCAGTGCAGTGAGTCCAGAGAGTGCACTGGCACCACTGGGGATGCACTGCAGTGAGCCCAGAGAGTGCATCGGCACCACTGGAGATGCAGTGCAGTGAGTCCAGTGAATGCACTGGCAGCACTGGGGATGCTGTGCAGTGAGTCCAGAGAGTGCACTGGCACCACTGGTGATGCAGTGCAGTGAGTCCAGTGAGTGCACTGGCACCACTGGGGATGCAGTGCAGTGAGTGCAGAGAGTGCACTGGCACCACTGGGGATGCACTGCAGTGAGTCCAGAGAGTGCACTGGCACCGCTGATGATGCAGTACAGTGAGTCCAGTGAGTGCACTGGCACCACTGGGGATGTAGTGCAGTGACTCGAGAGAGTGCACTGGCACCACTGGGGTTTGCAGTGCAGTGAGTCCAGAGAGTACACTGGCACCACTGGGGATGCACTGCAGTGAGTCCAGAGAGTGCACTGCCACCACTGGGGATGCAGTGCAGCGAGTCCAGAGAGTGCACTGGCAGCAGTGGGGATGCAGTGCAGTGAGTCCAGAGAGTGCACTGGCACCACTGGGGATGCACTGCAGTGAGTCCAGAGAGTGCACTGGCACCACTGGGGATGCAGTGGAAGGAGTCCAGAGAGTGCACTGGCACCACTGGGGATGCAGTGCAGTGAGTCCAGAGATTGCAGTAGCACCACTGGGGATGCAGTGCAGTGAGTGCAGAGACTGCACTGGCACCACTGGGGATGCACTGCAGTGAGTCCAGAGAGTGCAGTAGAACCACTGGGGATGCAGTGCAGTGAGTCCAGAGAGTGCACTGGCACCACTGGGGATGCAGTGCAGTGAGTCCAGAGAGTGCACTGGCACCACTGGGGATGCACTGCAGTGAGTCCAGTGAGTTTACTGGCACCACTGGGGATGCACTGCAGTGAGTCCAGAGATTGCACTGCCACCACTGAGAATGCACTTAAGTGAGTCCAGAGAGTGCACTGGCACCACTGGGGCTGCACTGCAGTGAGTCCAGAGAGTGCACTAGCACCACTGGGGATGCAGTGCAGTGAATCCAATGAGTGCACTGACACCACTGGGGATGCAGTGCAGTGAGTCCAGAGAGTGCACTGGCACAACTGGGGATGCAGTGTAGTGAGTCCAGAGAGTGCACTGGCACCACTGGTGATGCAGTGCAGTGAGTCCACAGAGTGCACTGGCACCACTGGGGATGCAGTGCAGTGAGTCCAGAGAGTGCACTGGCACCACTGGGGATGCACTGCAGTGAGTCCACAGAGTGCACTGGCGCCGCTGATGATGCAGTACAGTGAGTCCAGTGAGTTCACTAGCACCACTGGGGATGTAGTGCAGTGACTCGAGAGAGTGCACTGGCACCACTGGGGTTTGCAGTGCAGTGAGTCCAGAGAGTACACTGGCACCACTGGGGATGCACTGCAGTGAGTCCAGAGAGTGCACTGCCACCACTGGGGATGCAGTGCAGCGACTCCAGAGAGTGGACTGACAGCAGTGGGGATGCAGTGCAGTGAGTCCAGAGAGTGCACTGGCACCACTGGGGATGCACTGCAGTGAGTCCAGAGAGTGCACTGGCACCACTGGGGATGCAGTGCAGTGAGTCCAGAGAGTGCACTGGCACCACTGGGGATGCAGTGCAGTGAGTCCAGAGAGTGCACTGGCACCACTGGGGATGCACTGCAGTGAGTCCAGAGAGTGCACTGGCACCACTGGGGATGCAGTACAGTGAGTCCAGAGAGTGCACTGGCACCACTGGGGATGCAGTACAATGAGTCCAGAGAGTGCACTGGCACCACTGGGGATGCAGTGCAGTGAGTGCAGAGAGTGCACTGGCACCACTGGCGATGCAGTGCAGTGAGTCCAGAGAGTGCACTGGCACCACTGGGGCTGCAGTGCAGGGAGTCCAGAGAGTGCACTGGCACCAGTGGGAATGCACTGGAGTGAGTCCAGTGAGTGCACTGGCACCATTGGGGATGCAGTGCAGTGAGTGCAGAGAGTGCACTGGCACCACTGGGGATGCAGTGCAGTGAGTACAGAGAGTGCAGTAGCACCACTGGGGATGCAGTGCAGTGAGTCCAGAGAGTGCACTGGCACCACTGGGGATGCAGTGCAGTGAGTCCAGAGAGTGCACTGGCACCACTGGGGATGCAGTGCAGTGAGTCCAGAAAGTGTACTGGCACCACTGGGGATGCACTGCAGTGAGTCCAGAGAGTGCACTGACACCACTGAGAGTGCACTTCAGTGAGTCCAGAGAGTGCACTGGCACCACTGGGGATGCACTGCAGTGAGTCCAGAGAGTGTACTGGCACCACTGGGGATGCAGTGCAGTGAGTCCAGAGAGTGCACTGGCACCACTGGGGATGCAGTGCAGTGAGTCCAGTGAGTTTACTGGCACCACTGGGGATGCAGTGCAGTGAGTCCAGAGATTGCACTGGCACCACTGAGAATGCACTTAAGTGAGTCCAGAGAGTGCACTGGCACCACTGGGGATGCACTGCAGTGAGTCCAGAGAGTGCACTAGCTCCACTGGGGATACAGTGCAGTGAATCCAATGAGTGCACTGGCACCACTGGGGATGCAGTGCAGTGAGTGCAGAGAGTGAACTGGCACCACTGGGGATGCACTGCAGTGAGCCCAGAGAGTGCACTGGCACCACTGGAGATGCAGTACAGTCAGTCCAGTGAATGCACTGGCAGCACTGGGGATGCAGTGCAGTGAGTCCAGAGAGTGCACTGGCACCACTGGTGATGCAGTATAGTGAGTCCAGTGAGTGCACTGGCACCACTGGGGATGCAGTGCAGTGAGTCCAGAGAGTGCACTGGCACCGCTGATGATGCAGTACAGTGAGTCCAGAGAGTGCACTGGCACCACTGGGGTTTGCAGTGCAGTGAGTCCAGAGAGTGCACTGGCACCACTGGGGATGCACTGCAGTGAGTGCAGAGAGTGCACTGGCACCACTGGGGATGCAGTGCAGTGAGTCCAGAGAGTGCACTGGCACCACTGGGGATGCAGTGCAGTGAGTCCAGAGAGTGCACTGGCACCACTGGGGCTGCAGTGCAGTGAGTCCAGAGAGTGCACTGGCACCACTGGGGATGCACTGCAGTGAGTCCAGAGAGTGCACTGGCAGCAGTAGGGATGCAGTGCAGTGAGTCCAGAGAGTGCACTGGCACCACTGGGGATGCACTGCAGTGAGTCCAGAGATTGCACTGGCACCACTGGGGATGCAGTGCAGTGAGTCCAGAGACTTCACTGGCACCACTGGGAATGCAGTGCAGTGAGTGCAGAGAGTGCACTGGCACCACTGGGGATGCAGTGCACTGAGTCCAGAGAGTGCACTGGCACCACTGGGGATGCAGTACAGTGAGTCCAGAGAGTGCACTGGCAGCACTGGGGATGCACTGGATTGAGTCCAGAGAGTGCACTGGCACCACTGGGGATGCAGTACAGTGATTCCAGAGAGTGCACTGGCACCACTGGGGATGCACTGCAGTGAGTCCAGAGAGTGCACTGGCACCACTGGGGATGCAGTGCAGTGAGTCCAGAGAGTGCACTGGCAGCAGTGGGGATGCAGTGCAGTGAGTCCAGAGAGTGCACTGGCACCACTGGGGATGCAGTTCAGTGAGTCCAGAGAGTGCACTGGCACCACCTGTGATGCAGTACAGTGAGTCCAGTGAGTGCACTGGCACCACTGGGGATGCAGTGCTGTGACTCCAGAGATTGCACTAGCACCACTGGGGATGCAGTGCAGTCAGTCCAGAGACTGCACTGCCACCACTGGGGATGCAGTGCAGTGAGTCCAGAGAGTGCACTGGCATCACTGGGGATGCAGTACACTGAGTCCACAGAGTGCACTGGCACCACTGGGGATGCAGTACAGTGAGTCCAGAGAGTGCACTGGCACCACTGGGGATGCACTGCAGTGAGTCCAGAGAGTGCACTGGCACCACTGATGATGCAGTACAGTGAGTCCAGAGAGTGCACTGGCACCACTGGGGATGCCCTGCAGTGAGTCCAGAGAGTGCACTGGCATCACTGGGGATGCAGTACAGTGAGTCCAGAGAGTGCACTGGCACCACTGGGGATGCAGTGCAGTGAGTCCAGAGAGTGCACTGGCACCACTGGGGATGCACTGCAGTGAGTCCAGAGAGTGCACTGGCACCACTGATGATGCAGTACAGTGAGTCCAGAGAGTGCACTGGCACCACTGGGGATGCACTGCAGTGAGTCCAGAGAGTGCACTGGCACCACTGGGGATGCAGTGGAAGGAGTCCAGAGAGTGCACTGGCACCACTGGGGATGCAGTGCAGTGAGTACAGAGAGTGCAGTAGCACCACTGGGGATGCAGTGCAGTGAGTGCAGAGACTGCACTGGCACCACTGGGGATGCACTGCAGTGAGTCCAGAGAGTGCAGTAGAACCACTGGGGATGCAGTGCAGTGAGTCCAGAGAGTGCACTGGCACCACTGGGGATGCAGTGCAGTGAGTCCAGAGAGTGCACTGGCACCACTGGGGATGCACTGCAGTGAGTCCAGTGAGTTTACTGGCACCACTGGGGATGCACTGCAGTGAGTCCAGAGATTGCACTGCCACCACTGAGAATGCACTTAAGTGAGTCCAGAGAGTGCACTGGCACCACTGGGGCTGCACTGCAGTGAGTCCAGAGAGTGCACTAGCACCACTGGGGATGCAGTGCAGTGAATCCAATGAGTGCACTGACACCACTGGGGATGCAGTGCAGTGAGTCCAGAGAGTGCACTGGCACAACTGGGGATGCAGTGTAGTGAGTCCAGAGAGTGCACTGGCACCACTGGTGATGCAGTGCAGTGAGTCCACAGAGTGCACTGGCACCACTGGGGATGCAGTGCAGTGAGTCCAGAGAGTGCACTGGCACCACTGGGGATGCACTGCAGTGAGTCCAGAGAGTGCACTGGCGCCGCTGATGATGCAGTACAGTGAGTCCAGTGAGTTCACTAGCACCACTGGGGATGTAGTGCAGTGACTCGAGAGAGTGCACTGGCACCACTGGGGTTTGCAGTGCAGTGAGTCCAGAGAGTACACTGGCACCACTGGGGATGCACTGCAGTGAGTCCAGAGAGTGCACTGCCACCACTGGGGATGCAGTGCAGCGACTCCAGAGAGTGGACTGACAGCAGTGGGGATGCAGTGCAGTGAGTCCAGAGAGTGCACTGGCACCACTGGGGATGCACTGCAGTGAGTCCAGAGAGTGCACTGGCACCACTGGGGATGCAGTGCAGTGAGTCCAGAGAGTGCACTGGCACCACTGGGGATGCAGTGCAGTGAGTCCAGAGAGTGCACTGGCACCACTGGGGATGCACTGCAGTGAGTCCAGAGAGTGCACTGGCACCACTGGGGATGCAGTACAGTGAGTCCAGAGAGTGCACTGGCACCACTGGGGATGCAGTACAATGAGTCCAGAGAGTGCACTGGCACCACTGGGGATGCAGTGCAGTGAGTGCAGAGAGTGCACTGGCACCACTGGCGATGCAGTGCAGTGAGTCCAGAGAGTGCACTGGCACCACTGGGGCTGCAGTGCAGGGAGTCCAGAGAGTGCACTGGCACCAGTGGGAATGCACTGGAGTGAGTCCAGTGAGTGCACTGGCACCACTGGGGATGCAGTGCAGTGAGTGCAGAGAGTGCACTGGCACCACTGGGGATGCAGTGCAGTGAGTACAGAGAGTGCAGTAGCACCACTGGGGATGCAGTGCAGTGAGTCCAGAGAGTGCACTGGCACCACTGGGGATGCAGTGCAGTGAGTCCAGAGAGTGCACTGGCACCACTGGGGATGCAGTGCAGTGAGTCCAGAAAGTGTACTGGCACCACTGGGGATGCACTGCAGTGAGTCCAGAGAGTGCACTGACACCACTGAGAGTGCACTTCAGTGAGTCCAGAGAGTGCACTGGCACCACTGGGGATGCACTGCAGTGAGTCCAGAGAGTGTACTGGCACCACTGGGGATGCAGTGCAGTGAGTCCAGAGAGTGCACTGGCACCACTGGGGATGCAGTGCAGTGAGTCCAGTGAGTTTACTGGCACCACTGGGGATGCAGTGCAGTGAGTCCAGAGATTGCACTGGCACCACTGAGAATGCACTTAAGTGAGTCCAGAGAGTGCACTGGCACCACTGGGGATGCACTGCAGTGAGTCCAGAGAGTGCACTAGCTCCACTGGGGATACAGTGCAGTGAATCCAATGAGTGCACTGGCACCACTGGGGATGCAGTGCAGTGAGTGCAGAGAGTGAACTGGCACCACTGGGGATGCACTGCAGTGAGCCCAGAGAGTGCACTGGCACCACTGGAGATGCAGTACAGTCAGTCCAGTGAATGCACTGGCAGCACTGGGGATGCAGTGCAGTGAGTCCAGAGAGTGCACTGGCACCACTGGTGATGCAGTATAGTGAGTCCAGTGAGTGCACTGGCACCACTGGGGATGCAGTGCAGTGAGTCCAGAGAGTGCACTGGCACCGCTGATGATGCAGTACAGTGAGTCCAGAGAGTGCACTGGCACCACTGGGGTTTGCAGTGCAGTGAGTCCAGAGAGTGCACTGGCACCACTGGGGATGCACTGCAGTGAGTGCAGAGAGTGCACTGGCACCACTGGGGATGCAGTGCAGTGAGTCCAGAGAGTGCACTGGCACCACTGGGGATGCAGTGCAGTGAGTCCAGAGAGTGCACTGGCACCACTGGGGCTGCAGTGCAGTGAGTCCAGAGAGTGCACTGGCACCACTGGGGATGCACTGCAGTGAGTCCAGAGAGTGCACTGGCAGCAGTAGGGATGCAGTGCAGTGAGTCCAGAGAGTGCACTGGCACCACTGGGGATGCACTGCAGTGAGTCCAGAGAGTGCACTGGCACCACTGGGGATGCAGTACAGTGAGTCCACAGAGTGCACTGGCACCACTGGGGATGCAGCACAGTGAGTCCAGAGAGTGCACTGGCACCACTGGGGATGCAGTGCAGTGAGTCCAGAGAGTGCACTGGCACCACTGGGGATGCACTGCAGTGAGTCCAGAGATTGCACTGGCACCACTGGGGATGCAGTGCAGTGAGTCCAGAGACTTCACTGGCACCACTGGGAATGCAGTGCAGTGAGTGCAGAGAGTGCACTGGCACCACTGGGGATGCAGTGCACTGAGTCCAGAGAGTGCACTGGCACCACTGGGGATGCAGTACAGTGAGTCCAGAGAGTGCACTGGCAGCACTGGGGATGCACTGGATTGAGTCCAGAGAGTGCACTGGCACCACTGGGGATGCAGTACAGTGATTCCAGAGAGTGCACTGGCACCACTGGGGATGCACTGCAGTGAGTCCAGAGAGTGCACTGGCACCACTGGGGATGCAGTGCAGTGAGTCCAGAGAGTGCACTGGCAGCAGTGGGGATGCAGTGCAGTGAGTCCAGAGAGTGCACTGGCACCACTGGGGATGCACTTCAGTGAGTCCAGAGAGTGCACTGGCACCACCTGTGATGCAGTACAGTGAGTCCAGTGAGTGCACTGGCACCACTGGGGATGCAGTGCTGTGACTCCAGAGATTGCACTAGCACCACTGGGGATGCAGTGCAGTCAGTCCAGAGACTGCACTGCCACCACTGGGGATGCAGTGCAGTGAGTCCAGAGAGTGCACTGGCATCACTGGGGATGCAGTACACTGAGTCCACAGAGTGCACTGGCACCACTGGGGATGCAGTACAGTGAGTCCAGAGAGTGCACTGGCACCACTGGGGATGCACTGCAGTGAGTCCAGAGAGTGCACTGGCACCACTGATGATGCAGTACAGTGAGTCCAGAGAGTGCACTGGCACCACTGGGGATGCCCTGCAGTGAGTCCAGAGAGTGCACTGGCATCACTGGGGATGCAGTACAGTGAGTCCACAGAGTGCACTGGCACCACTGGGGATGCAGTGCAGTGAGTCCAGAGAGTGCACTGGCACCACTGGGGATGCACTGCAGTGAGTCCAGAGAGTGCACTGGCACCACTGATGATGCAGTACAGTGAGTCCAGAGAGTGCACTGGCACCACTGGGGATGCACTGCAGTGAGTCCAGAGAGTGCACTGGCACCACTGGGGATGCAGTGGAAGGAGTCCAGAGAGTGCACTGGCACCACTGGGGATGCAGTGCAGTGAGTCCAGAGAGTGCAGTAGCACCACTGGGGATGCAGTGCAGTGAGTGCAGAGACTGCACTGGCACCACTGGGGATGCACTGCAGTGAGTCCAGAGAGTGCAGTAGAACCACTGGGGATGCAGTGCAGTGAGTCCAGAGAGTGCACTGGCACCACTGGGGATGCAGTGCAGTGAGTCCAGAGAGTGCACTGGCACCACTGGGGATGCACTGCAGTGAGTCCAGTGAGTTTACTGGCACCACTGGGGATGCACTGCAGTGAGTCCAGAGATTGCACTGCCACCACTGAGAATGCACTTAAGTGAGTCCAGAGAGTGCACTGGCACCACTGGGGCTGCACTGCAGTGAGTCCAGAGAGTGCACTAGCACCACTGGGGATGCAGTGCAGTGAATCCAATGAGTGCACTGACACCACTGGGGATGCAGTGCAGTGAGTCCAGAGAGTGCACTGGCACAACTGGGGATGCAGTGTAGTGAGTCCAGAGAGTGCACTGGCACCACTGGTGATGCAGTGCAGTGAGTCCACAGAGTGCACTGGCACCACTGGGGATGCAGTGCAGTGAGTCCAGAGAGTGCACTGGCACCACTGGGGATGCACTGCAGTGAGTCCACAGAGTGCACTGGCGCCGCTGATGATGCAGTACAGTGAGTCCAGTGAGTTCACTAGCACCACTGGGGATGTAGTGCAGTGACTCGAGAGAGTGCACTGGCACCACTGGGGTTTGCAGTGCAGTGAGTCCAGAGAGTACACTGGCACCACTGGGGATGCACTGCAGTGAGTCCAGAGAGTGCACTGCCACCACTGGGGATGCAGTGCAGCGACTCCAGAGAGTGGACTGACAGCAGTGGGGATGCAGTGCAGTGAGTCCAGAGAGTGCACTGGCACCACTGGGGATGCACTGCAGTGAGTCCAGAGAGTGCACTGGCACCACTGGGGATGCAGTGCAGTGAGTCCAGAGAGTGCACTGGCACCACTGGGGATGCAGTGCAGTGAGTCCAGAGAGTGCACTGGCACCACTGGGGATGCACTGCAGTGAGTCCAGAGAGTGCACTGGCACCACTGGGGATGCAGTACAGTGAGTCCAGAGAGTGCACTGGCACCACTGGGGATGCAGTACAATGAGTCCAGAGAGTGCACTGGCACCACTGGGGATGCAGTGCAGTGAGTGCAGAGAGTGCACTGGCACCACTGGCGATGCAGTGCAGTGAGTCCAGAGAGTGCACTGGCACCACTGGGGCTGCAGTGCAGGGAGTCCAGAGAGTGCACTGGCACCAGTGGGAATGCACTGGAGTGAGTCCAGTGAGTGCACTGGCACCACTGGGGATGCAGTGCAGTGAGTGCAGAGAGTGCACTGGCACCACTGGGGATGCAGTGCAGTGAGTACAGAGAGTGCAGTAGCACCACTGGGGATGCAGTGCAGTGAGTCCAGAGAGTGCACTGGCACCACTGGGGATGCAGTGCAGTGAGTCCAGAGAGTGCACTGGCACCACTGGGGATGCAGTGCAGTGAGTCCAGAAAGTGTACTGGCACCACTGGGGATGCACTGCAGTGAGTCCAGAGAGTGCACTGACACCACTGAGAGTGCACTTCAGTGAGTCCAGAGAGTGCACTGGCACCACTGGGGATGCACTGCAGTGAGTCCAGAGAGTGTACTGGCACCACTGGGGATGCAGTGCAGTGAGTCCAGAGAGTGCACTGGCACCACTGGGGATGCAGTGCAGTGAGTCCAGTGAGTTTACTGGCACCACTGGGGATGCAGTGCAGTGAGTCCAGAGATTGCACTGGCACCACTGAGAATGCACTTAAGTGAGTCCAGAGAGTGCACTGGCACCACTGGGGATGCACTGCAGTGAGTCCAGAGAGTGCACTAGCTCCACTGGGGATACAGTGCAGTGAATCCAATGAGTGCACTGGCACCACTGGGGATGCAGTGCAGTGAGTGCAGAGAGTGAACTGGCACCACTGGGGATGCACTGCAGTGAGCCCAGAGAGTGCACTGGCACCACTGGAGATGCAGTACAGTCAGTCCAGAGAGTGCACTGGCAGCACTGGGGATGCAGTGCAGTGAGTCCAGAGAGTGCACTGGCACCACTGGTGATGCAGTATAGTGAGTCCAGTGAGTGCACTGGCACCACTGGGGATGCAGTGCAGTGAGTCCAGAGAGTGCACTGGCACCGCTGATGATGCAGTACAGTGAGTCCAGAGAGTGCACTGGCACCACTGGGGTTTGCAGTGCAGTGAGTCCAGAGAGTGCACTGGCACCACTGGGGATGCACTGCAGTGAGTGCAGAGAGTGCACTGGCACCACTGGGGATGCAGTGCAGTGAGTCCAGAGAGTGCACTGGCACCACTGGGGATGCACTGCAGTGAGTCCAGAGATTGCACTGGCACCACTGGGGATGCAGTGCAGTGAGTCCAGAGACTTCACTGGCACCACTGGGAATGCAGTGCAGTGAGTCCAGAGAGTGCACTGGCACCACTGGGGATGCAGTGCACTGAGTCCAGAGAGTGCACTGGCACCACTGGGGATGCAGTACAGTGAGTCCAGAGAGTGCACTGGCAGCACTGGGGATGCACTGCATTGAGTCCAGAGAGTGCACTGGCACCACTGGGGATGCAGTACAGTGATTCCAGAGAGTGCACTGGCACCACTGGGGATGCACTGCAGTGAGTCCAGAGAGTGCACTGGCACCACTGGGGATGCAGTGCAGTGAGTCCAGAGAGTGCACTGGCAGCAGTGGGGATGCAGTGCAGTGAGTCCAGAGAGTGCACTGGCACCACTGGGGATGCACTTCAGTGAGTCCAGAGAGTGCACTGGCACCACCTGTGATGCAGTACAGTGAGTCCAGTGAGTGCACTGGCACCACTGGGGATGCAGTGCTGTGACTCCAGAGATTGCACTAGCACCACTGGGGATGCAGTGCAGTCAGTCCAGAGACTGCACTGCCACCACTGGGGATGCAGTGCAGTGAGTCCAGAGAGTGCACTGGCATCACTGGGGATGCAGTACACTGAGTCCACAGAGTGCACTGGCACCACTGGGGATGCAGTACAGTGAGTCCAGAGAGTGCACTGGCACCACTGGGGATGCACTGCAGTGAGTCCAGAGAGTGCACTGGCACCACTGATGATGCAGTACAGTGAGTCCAGAGAGTGCACTGGCACCACTGGGGATGCCCTGCAGTGAGTCCAGAGAGTGCACTGGCATCACTGGGGATGCAGTACAGTGAGTCCACAGAGTGCACTGGCACCACTGGGGATGCAGTGCAGTGAGTCCAGAGAGTGCACTGGCACCACTGGGGATGCACTGCAGTGAGTCCAGAGAGTGCACTGGCACCACTGATGATGCAGTACAGTGAGTCCAGAGAGTGCACTGGCACCACTGGGGATGCACTGCAGTGAGTCCAGAGAGTGCACTGGCACCACTGGGGATGCAGTGGAAGGAGTCCAGAGAGTGCACTGGCACCACTGGGGATGCAGTGCAGTGAGTCCAGAGAGTGCAGTAGCACCACTGGGGATGCAGTGCAGTGAGTGCAGAGACTGCACTGGCACCACTGGGGATGCACTGCAGTGAGTCCAGAGAGTGCAGTAGAACCACTGGGGATGCAGTGCAGTGAGTCCAGAGAGTGCACTGGCACCACTGGGGATGCAGTGCAGTGAGTCCAGAGAGTGCACTGGCACCACTGGGGATGCACTGCAGTGAGTCCAGTGAGTTTACTGGCACCACTGGGGATGCACTGCAGTGAGTCCAGAGATTGCACTGCCACCACTGAGAATGCACTTAAGTGAGTCCAGAGAGTGCACTGGCACCACTGGGGCTGCACTGCAGTGAGTCCAGAGAGTGCACTAGCACCACTGGGGATGCAGTGCAGTGAATCCAATGAGTGCACTGACACCACTGGGGATGCAGTGCAGTGAGTCCAGAGAGTGCACTGGCACAACTGGGGATGCAGTGTAGTGAGTCCAGAGAGTGCACTGGCACCACTGGTGATGCAGTGCAGTGAGTCCACAGAGTGCACTGGCACCACTGGGGATGCAGTGCAGTGAGTCCAGAGAGTGCACTGGCACCACTGGGGATGCACTGCAGTGAGTCCAGAGAGTGCACTGGCGCCGCTGATGATGCAGTACAGTGAGTCCAGTGAGTTCACTAGCACCACTGGGGATGTAGTGCAGTGACTCGAGAGAGTGCACTGGCACCACTGGGGTTTGCAGTGCAGTGAGTCCAGAGAGTACACTGGCACCACTGGGGATGCACTGCAGTGAGTCCAGAGAGTGCACTGCCACCACTGGGGATGCAGTGCAGCGACTCCAGAGAGTGGACTGACAGCAGTGGGGATGCAGTGCAGTGAGTCCAGAGAGTGCACTGGCACCACTGGGGATGCACTGCAGTGAGTCCAGAGAGTGCACTGGCACCACTGGGGATGCAGTGCAGTCAGTCCAGAGACTGCACTGCCACCACTGGGGATGCAGTGCAGTGAGTCCAGAGAGTGCACTGGCACCACTGGGGATGCACTGCAGTGAGTCCAGAGAGTGCACTGGCACCACTGGGGATGCAGTACAGTGAGTCCAGAGAGTGCACTGGCACCACTGGGGATGCACTTCAGTGAGTCCAGAGAGTGCACTGGCACCACTGGGGATGCAGTGCAGTGAGTGCAGAGAGTGCACTGGCACCACTGGCGATGCAGTGCAGTGAGTCCAGAGAGTGCACTGGCACCACTGGGGCTGCAGTGCAGGGAGTCCAGAGAGTGCACTGGCACCACTGGGGATGCACTGCAGTGAGTCCAGTGAGTGCACTGGCACCACTGGGGATGCAGTGCAGTGAGTGCAGAGAGTGCACTGGCACCACTGGGGATGCAGTGCAGTGAGTACAGAGAGTGCAGTAGCACCACTGGGGATGCAGTGCAGTGAGTCCAGAGAGTGCACTGGCACCACTGGGGATGCAGTGCAGTGAGTCCAGAGAGTGCACTGGCACCACTGGGGATGCAGTGCAGTGAGTCCAGAAAGTGTACTGGCACCACTGGGGATGCACTGCAGTGAGTCCAGAGAGTGCACTGACACCACTGAGAGTGCACTTCAGTGAGTCCAGAGAGTGCACTGGCACCACTGGGGATGCACTGCAGTGAGTCCAGAGAGTGTACTGGCACCACTGGGGATGCAGTGCAGTGAGTCCAGAGAGTGCACTGGCACCACTGGGGATGCAGTGCAGTGAGTCCAGTGAGTTTACTGGCACCACTGGGGATGCAGTGCAGTGAGTCCAGAGATTGCACTGGCACCACTGAGAATGCACTTAAGTGAGTCCAGAGAGTGCACTGGCACCACTGGGGATGCACTGCAGTGAGTCCAGAGAGTGCACTAGCTCCACTGGGGATACAGTGCAGTGAATCCAATGAGTGCACTGGCACCACTGGGGATGCAGTGCAGTGAGTGCAGAGAGTGAACTGGCACCACTGGGGATGCACTGCAGTGAGCCCAGAGAGTGCACTGGCACCACTGGAGATGCAGTACAGTCAGTCCAGTGAATGCACTGGCAGCACTGGGGATGCAGTGCAGTGAGTCCAGAGAGTGCACTGGCACCACTGGTGATGCAGTATAGTGAGTCCAGTGAGTGCACTGGCACCACTGGGGATGCAGTGCAGTGAGTCCAGAGAGTGCACTGGCACCGCTGATGATGCAGTACAGTGAGTCCAGAGAGTGCACTGGCACCACTGGGGTTTGCAGTGCAGTGAGTCCAGAGAGTGCACTGGCACCACTGGGGATGCACTGCAGTGAGTGCAGAGAGTGCACTGGCACCACTGGGGATGCAGTGCAGTGAGTCCAGAGAGTGCACTGGCACCACTGGGGATGCAGTGCAGTGAGTCCAGAGAGTGCACTGGCACCACTGGGGCTGCAGTGCAGTGAGTCCAGAGAGTGCACTGGCACCACTGGGGATGCACTGCAGTGAGTCCAGAGAGTGCACTGGCAGCAGTAGGGATGCAGTGCAGTGAGTCCAGAGAGTGCACTGGCACCACTGGGGATGCACTGCAGTGAGTCCAGAGAGTGCACTGGCACCACTGGGGATGCAGTACAGTGAGTCCACAGAGTGCACTGGCACCACTGGGGATGCAGCACAGTGAGTCCAGAGAGTGCACTGGCACCACTGGGGATGCAGTGCAGTGAGTCCAGAGAGTGCACTGGCACCACTGGGGATGCACTGCAGTGAGTCCAGAGATTGCACTGGCACCACTGGGGATGCAGTGCAGTGAGTCCAGAGACTTCACTGGCACCACTGGGAATGCAGTGCAGTGAGTGCAGAGAGTGCACTGGCACCACTGGGGATGCAGTGCACTGAGTCCAGAGAGTGCACTGGCACCACTTGGGATGCAGTACAGTGAGTCCAGAGAGTGCACTGGCAGCACTGGGGATGCACTGCATTGAGTCCAGAGAGTGCACTGGCACCACTGGGGATGCAGTACAGTGATTCCAGAGAGTGCACTGGCACCACTGGGGATGCACTGCAGTGAGTCCAGAGAGTGCACTGGCACCACTGGGGATGCAGTGCAGTGAGTCCAGAGAGTGCACTGGCAGCAGTGGGGATGCAGTGCAGTGAGTCCAGAGAGTGCACTGGCACCACTGGGGATGCACTTCAGTGAGTCCAGAGAGTGCACTGGCACCACCTGTGATGCAGTACAGTGAGTCCAGTGAGTGCACTGGCACCACTGGGGATGCAGTGCTGTGACTCCAGAGATTGCACTAGCACCACTGGGGATGCAGTGCAGTCAGTCCAGAGACTGCACTGCCACCACTGGGGATGCAGTGCAGTGAGTCCAGAGAGTGCACTGGCATCACTGGGGATGCAGTACACTGAGTCCACAGAGTGCACTGGCACCACTGGGGATGCAGTACAGTGAGTCCAGAGAGTGCACTGGCACCACTGGGGATGCACTGCAGTGAGTCCAGAGAGTGCACTGGCACCACTGATGATGCAGTACAGTGAGTCCAGAGAGTGCACTGGCACCACTGGGGATGCCCTGCAGTGAGTCCAGAGAGTGCACTGGCATCACTGGGGATGCAGTACAGTGAGTCCACAGAGTGCACTGGCACCACTGGGGATGCAGTGCAGTGAGTCCAGAGAGTGCACTGGCACCACTGGGGATGCACTGCAGTGAGTCCAGAGAGTGCACTGGCACCACTGATGATGCAGTACAGTGAGTCCAGAGAGTGCACTGGCACCACTTGGGATGCCCTGCAGTGAGTCCAGAGAGTGCACTGGCACCACTGGGGATGCAGTGCAGTGAGTCCACAGAGTGCACTGGCACCACTGGGGATGCAGTACAGTGAGTCCAGAGAGTGCACTGGCACCACTGGGGATGCAGTGCAGTGAGTCCAGAGAGTGCACTGGCACCACTGGGGATGCAGTGCAGTGAGTCCAGAGAGTGCACTTTCACCACTGGGGATGCAGTGCAGGGAGTCCAGAGAGTGCACTGGCACCACTGGGGATGCAGTGCAGTGAGTCCAGAGAGTGCACTGGCACCACTGGGGATGCAGTACAGTGAGTCCAGAGAGTGCACTGGCACCACTGGGGATGCAGTACAGTGAGTCCACAGAGTGCACTGGCACCACTGGGGATGCAGCACAGTGAGTCCAGAGAGTGCACTGGCACCACTGGGGATGCACTTCAGTGAGTCCAGAGAGTGCACTGGCACCACTGGGGATGCACTGCAGTGAGTCCAGAGAGTGCACTGGCACCACTGGGGATGCACTGCAGTGAGTCCAGAGAGTGCACTGGCACCACTGGGGATGCACTGCAATGAGTGCAGAGAGTGCACTGACACCACTGGGGATGCAGTGCAGTGAGTCCAGAGAGTGCACTGGCACCACTGGGGATGCAGTGCAGTGAGTGCAGAGAGTGCTCTGGCACCACTGGGGATGCAGTGCAGTGAGTCCAGAGAGTGCACTGGCACCACTGGGGATGCAGTGCAGTGAGTCCAGAGAGTGCACTGGCACCACCAATGGGTTGCAGTGCAGTGAGTCCAGAGAGTGCACTGGCACCACTGGGGATGCAGTGCAGTGAGTCCAGAGAGTGCACTGGCAGCACTGGGGATGCAGTGCAGTGAGTACAGAGAGTACACTGGCACCACTGGGGATTCACTGCAGTGAGTCCAGAGAGTGCACTGGCACCACCTGTGATGCAGTGCAGTGAGTCCAGTGAGTGCACTGGCACCCCTGGGGATGCAGTGCTGTGACTCCAGAGAGCGCACTGGCACCACTGGGGATGCAGTGCAGTCAGTCCAGTGAGTGCACTGGCACCACTGGGGATGCAGTGCAGTGAGTCCACAGAGTGCACTGGCACCACTGGCGATGCACTGCAGTGAGTCCAGAGAGTGCACTGGCACCACTGGGGATGCAGTGCAGTGAGTCCAGAGATGCACTGGCACCACTGGGGATGCAGTGCAGTGAGTCCAGAGAGTGCACTGGCACCACTGGGGATGCCCTGCAGTGAGTCCAGAGAGTGCGCTGGCACCACTGCGGATGCAGTGCAGTGAGTCCAGAGAGTGCACTGGCACCACTGGGGATGCAGTACAGTGAGTCCAGAGACTGCACTGGCACCACTGGGGATGCAGTGCAGTGAGTCCAGAGAGTGCACTGGCACCACTGGGGATGCACTGCAGTGAGTCCAGAGATTGCACTGGCACCACTGGGGATGCAGTGCAGTGAGTCCAAAGACTTCACTGGCACCACTGGGAATGCAGTGCAGTGAGTCCAGAGAGTGCACTGGCACCACTGGGGATGCAGTGAAGTGAGTGCAGAGAGTGCACCGGCACCACTGGGGATGCACTGCAGTGAGTCCAGAGAGTGCACTGGCACCACTGGGGATGCACTACAGTGAGTCCAGAGAGTGCACTGGCACCACTTGGGATGCCCTGCAGTGAGTCCAGAGAGTGCACTGGCACCACTGGAGATGCACTACAGTGAGTCCAGAGATTGCACTGGCACCACTGGGGATGCAGTGCAGTGAGTCCAGAGAGTGCACTGGCACCACTGGGGATGCAGTGCAGTGAGTCCAGAGAGTGCACTGGCACCACTGAGGATGCAGTGCAGTGAGTCCAGTGAGTGTACTGGCACCACTGGGGATGCAGTGCAGTGAGTCCAGAGAGTGCACTGGCACCATTGAGAATGCACTTCAGTGAGTCCAGAGAGTGCACTGGCACCACTGGGGATGCAGTGCAGTGAGTCCAGAGAGTGCACTGGCACCACTGGGGATGCACTTCAGTGAGTCCAGAGAGTGCACTGGCACCACTGGAGATGCAGTACAGTGAGTCCAGTGAATGCACTGGAGCCACTGGAGATGCAGTGCAGTGAGTCCAGAGAGTGCACTGGCACCACTGGGGATGCAGTACAGTGAGTCCAGTGAGTGCACTGGCACCACTGGGGATGCAGTGCAGTGAGTCCAGAGAGTGCACTGGCACCACTGGGGATGCAGTGCAGTGAGTCCAGAGAGTGCACTGGCACCACTGGGGATGCAGTACAGTGAGTCCAGTCAGTGCACTGGCAGCACTGGGGATGCACTGCAGTGAGTCCAGAGAGTGCAGTGGCACCACAGGAGATGCAGTGCAGTGAGTCCAGAGAGTGCACTGGCAGCACTGGGGATGCAGTGCAGTGAGTCCAGAGAGTGTACTGGCACCACTGGGGATGCAGTGCAGTGAGTCCAGAGAGTGCACTTGCACCAGTGGGGATGCACTGCAGTGAGTCCAGAGAGTGCACTGGCACCACTGAGAATGCACTTCAGTGAGTCCAGCGAGTGCACTGGCACCACTGGGGATGCAGTGCCGTGAGTCCAGAGAGTGCACTGGCACCACTGGGGATGCACTGCAGTGAGTCCAGAGAGTGCACTGGCACCAGTGGAGATGCACTGCAGTTACTGCAGAGAGTGCCCTGGCACAACGGGGGATGCACTGCAGTGTCTCCAGAGAGCGCACTGGCAACACTGGGGATGCAGTGCAGTGAGTGCAGAGACTGCACAGGCACCACTGGGGATGCAGTGCAGTGAGACCAGAGAGTACACTGGCACCACCAGGGTTGCACTGCAGTGAGTCCAGAGAGTGCACTGGCACCACTGGGGATGCAGTTCAGTGAGTCCAGAGAGTGCACTGGCACCACTGGGAATGCAGTGCAGTGAGTCCAGAGAGTACACTGGCACCATCGGGGATTCACTGCAGTGAGTCCAGAGAGTGAAATGGCACCACTGGGGATGCAGTGCAGTGAGTCCAGAGAGTGCACTGGCACCACTGGGAATTAAGTGCAGTGAGTCCAGAGAGTGCACTGGCACCACTGGGGATGCAGTGCAGTGAGTCCAGAGAGTGCACTGGCACCACTGGGGATGCAGTGCAGTGAGTCCAGAGAGTGCACTGGCACCACTGGGGATGCACTGGAGTGAGTCCAGAGAGTGCACTGGCACCACTGGGGATGCACTGCAGTGAGTCCAGAGAGTGCACTGGCACCACTGGGGATGCACTGCAGTGAGTCCAGAGAGTGCACTGGCACCACTGGGGATGCAGTAAAGTGAGTCCACAGAGTGCACTGGCACCACTGGGGATGCAGCACAGTGAGTCCAGAGAGTGCACTGGCACCACTGGGGATGCAGTGCAGTGAGTCCAGAGAGTACACTGGCACCACTGGGGATGCAGTACAGTGAGTCCAGTCAGTGCACTGGCACCACTGGCGATGCCCTGCAGTGAGTCCAGAGAGTGCACTGGCAGCACTGGGGATGCACTGCAGTGAGTCCAGAGAGTGCAGTGGCACCACTGGAGATGCAGTGCAGTGAGTCCAGAGAGTGCACTGGCAGCACTGGGGATGCAGTGCAGTGAGTCCAGAGAGTGTACTGGCACCACTGGGGATGCAGTGCAGTGAGTCCAGAGAGTGCACTGGCACCAGTGGGGATGCACTGCAGTGAGTCCAGAGAGTGCACTGGCACCACTGGGGATGCAGTACAGTGAGTCCAGAGAGTGCACTGGCACCATTGGGGATGCAGTGCAGTGAGCCCAGAGAGTGCACTGGCACCACTGGTGATGCACTGCAGTGAGTCCAGAGAGTGCACAGGCAGCACTGGGGATGCAGTGCAGTGAGTCCAGAGAGTGCGCTGGCACCACTGGGGATGCAGTGCAGTCAGTCCAGTGAGTGCACTGGCACCACTGGGGATGCACTGCAGTGAGTCCAGAGAGTGCACTGGCACCACTGAGAATGCACTTCAGTGAGTCCAGAGAGTGCACTGGCACCACTGGGGATGCACTGCAGTGAGTCCAGAGAGTGCACTGGCACCACTGGGGATGCAGTGCAGTGAGTCCAGAGAGTGCACTGGCACCACTGGGGATGCACTGCAGTGAGTCCAGAGAGTGCACTGGCACCACTGGGGATGCAGTGCCGTGAGTCCAGAGAGTGCACTGGCACCACTGGGGATGCACTGCAGTGAGTCCAGAGAGTGCACTGGCACCACTGGAGATGCACTGCAGTGACTGCAGAGAGTGCCCTGGCACCACGGGGGATGCACTGCAGTGAGTCCAGAGAGTGCACTGGCACCACTGGGGATGCACTGCAGTGAGTCCAGAGAGTGCACTGGCATCACTGGGGATGCACTGCAGTGAGTCCAGAGAGTGCACTGGCACCACTGGGGATGCAGTACAGTGAGTCCAGAGAGTGCACTGGCACCACTGGGGATGCAGCACAGTGAGTCCAGAGAGTGCACTGGCACCACTGGGGATGCAGTGCAGTGAGTCCAGAGAGTGCACTGGCACCACTGGGGATGCCCTGCAGTGAGTCCAGAGAGTGCGCTGGCACCACTGGGGATGCAGTGCAGTCAGTCCAGTGAGCGCACTGGCAACACTGGGGATGCAGTGCAGTGAGTGCAGATACTGCACAGGCACCACTGGGGATGCAGTGCAGTCAGTCCTGTGAGTGTACTGGCACCACTGGGGATGCACTGCAGTGAGTCCAGAGAGTGCACTGGCACCACTGAGAATGCACTTCAGTGAGTCCAGAGAGTGCACTGGCACCACTGGGGATGCACTGCAGTGAGTCCAGAGAGTGCACTGGCACCACTGGGGATGCAGTACAGTGAGTGCAGAGACTGCACAGGCACCACTGGGGATGCACTGCAGTGAGTCCAGAGTTTGCACTGGCACCACTGGGGATGCAGTGCACTGAGTCTAGAGACTTCACTGGCACCACTGGGAATGCGGTGCAGTGAGTGCAGAGAGTGCACTGGCACCACTGGGGATGCAGTGCAGTGAGTCCAGAGAGTGCACTGGCACCACTGGGGATTAAGTGCAGTGAGTCCAGAGAGTGCACTGGCACCACTGGGGATGCAGTGCAGTGAGTCCAGAGAGTGCACTGGCACCACTGGGGATGCAGTGCAGTGAGTCCAGAGAGTGCACTGGCACCACTGGGGATGCACTGGAGTGAGTCCAGAGAGTGCACTGGCACCACTGGGGATGCACTGCAGTGAGTCCAGAGAGTGCACTGGCACCACTGGGGATGCACTGCAGTGAGTCCAGAGAGTGCACTGGCACCACTGGGGATGCAGTACAGTGAGTCCACAGAGTGCACTGGCACCACTGGGGATGCAGCACAGTGAGTCCAGAGAGTGCACTGGCACCACTGGGGATGCAGTGCAGTGAGTCCAGAGAGTGCACTGGCACCACTGGGGATGCACTGCAGTGAGTCCAGAGATTGCACTGGCACCACTGGGGATGCAGTGCACTGAGTCTAGAGACTTCACTGGCACCACTGGGAATGCGGTGCAGTTTGTGCAGAGAGTGCACTGGCACCACTGGGGATGCAGTGCAGTGAGTCCAGAGAGTGCACTGGCACCACTGGGGATGCAGTGCAGTGAGTCCTGAGAGTGCACTGGCACCACTGATGATGCAGTACAGTGAGTCCAGAGAGTGCACTGGCACCACTGGGGATGCCCTGCAGTGAGTCCAGAGAGTGCACTGGCATCACTGGGGATGCAGTACAGTGAGTCCACAGAGTGCACTGGCACCACTGGGGATGCAGTACAGTGAGTCCAGAGAGTGCACTGGCACCACTGGGGATGCACTGCAGTGAGTCCAGAGAGTGCACTGGCACCACTGATGATGCAGTACAGTGAGTCCAGAGAGTGCACTGGCACCACTGGGGATGCCCTGCAGTGAGTCCAGAGAGTGCACTGGCACCACTGGGGATGCAGTACAGTGAGTCCACAGAGTGCACTGGCACCACTGGGGATGCAGTGCAGTGAGTCCAGAGAGTGCACTGGCACCACTGGGGATGCAGTGCAGTGAGTCCAGAGAGTGCACTGGCACCACTGGGGATGCAGTGCAGTGAGTCCAGAGAGTGCACTTTCACCACTGGGGATGCAGTGCAGGGAGTCCAGAGAGTGCACTGGCACCACTGGGGCTGCAGTGCAGTGAGTCCCGTGAGTGCACTGGCACCACTGGGGATGCACTGCAGTGAGTCCAGAGAGTGCACTGGCACCACTGGTGATACAGTACAGTGAGTCCAGAGAGTGCACTGGCACCACTGGGGATGCACTGCAGTGAGTCCAGAGAGTGCACTGGCACCACTGGGGATGCACTACAGTGAGTCCAGAGAGTGCACTGGCACCACTGGGGATGCAGTGCAGTGAGTCCAGAGAGTGCACTGGCACCACTGGGGATGCCCTGCAGTGAGTCCAGAGAGTGCGCTGGCACCACTGGGGATGCAGTGCAGTCAGTCCAGTGAGCGCACTGGCAACACTGGGGATGCAGTGCAGTGAGTGCAGATACTGCACAGGCACCACTGGGGATGCAGTGCAGTCAGTCCTGTGAGTGTACTGGCACCACTGGGGATGCACTGCAGTGAGTCCAGAGAGTGCACTGGCACCACTGAGAATGCACTTCAGTGAGTCCAGAGAGTGCACTGGCACCACTGGGGATGCACTGCAGTGAGTCCAGAGAGTGCACTGGCACCACTGGGGATGCAGTACAGTGAGTGCAGAGACTGCACAGGCACCACTGGGGATGCACTGCAGTGAGTCCAGAGATTGCACTGGCACCACTGGGGATGCAGTGCACTGAGTCTAGAGACTTCACTGGCACCACTGGGAATGCGGTGCAGTGAGTGCAGAGAGTGCACTGGCACCACTGGGGATGCAGTGCAGTGAGTCCAGAGAGTGCACTGGCACCACTGGGGATTAAGTGCAGTGAGTCCAGAGAGTGCACTGGCACCACTGGGGATGCAGTGCAGTGAGTCCAGAGAGTGCACTGGCACCACTGGGGATGCAGTGCAGTGAGTCCAGAGAGTGCACTGGCACCACTGGGGATGCACTGGAGTGAGTCCAGAGAGTGCACTGGCACCACTGGGGATGCACTGCAGTGAGTCCAGAGAGTGCACTGGCACCACTGGGGATGCACTGCAGTGAGTCCAGAGAGTGCACTGGCACCACTGGGGATGCAGTACAGTGAGTCCACAGAGTGCACTGGCACCACTGGGGATGCAGCACAGTGAGTCCAGAGAGTGCACTGGCACCACTGGGGATGCAGTGCAGTGAGTCCAGAGAGTGCACTGGCACCACTGGGGATGCACTGCAGTGAGTCCAGAGATTGCACTGGCACCACTGGGGATGCAGTGCACTGAGTCTAGAGACTTCACTGGCACCACTGGGAATGCGGTGCAGTTTGTGCAGAGAGTGCACTGGCACCACTGGGGATGCAGTGCAGTGAGTCCAGAGAGTGCACTGGCACCACTGGGGATGCAGTGCAGTGAGTCCAGAGAGTGCACTGGCACCACTGATGATGCAGTACAGTGAGTCCAGAGAGTGCACTGGCACCACTGGGGATGCCCTGCAGTGAGTCCAGAGAGTGCACTGGCATCACTGGGGATGCAGTACAGTGAGTCCACAGAGTGCACTGGCACCACTGGGGATGCAGTACAGTGAGTCCAGAGAGTGCACTGGCACCACTGGGGATGCACTGCAGTGAGTCCAGAGAGTGCACTGGCACCACTGATGATGCAGTACAGTGAGTCCAGAGAGTGCACTGGCACCACTGGGGATGCCCTGCAGTGAGTCCAGAGAGTGCACTGGCACCACTGGGGATGCAGTACAGTGAGTCCACAGAGTGCACTGGCACCACTGGGGATGCAGTGCAGTGAGTCCAGAGAGTGCACTGGCACCACTGGGGATGCAGTGCAGTGAGTCCAGAGAGTGCACTGGCACCACTGGGGATGCAGTGCAGTGAGTCCAGAGAGTGCACTTTCACCACTGGGGATGCAGTGCAGGGAGTCCAGAGAGTGCACTGGCACCACTGGGGCTGCAGTGCAGTGAGTCCCGTGAGTGCACTGGCACCACTGGGGATGCACTGCAGTGAGTCCAGAGAGTGCACTGGCACCACTGGTGATACAGTACAGTGAGTCCAGAGAGTGCACTGGCACCACTGGGGATGCACTGCAGTGAGTCCAGAGAGTGCACTGGCACCACTGGGGATGCACTACAGTGAGTCCAGAGAGTGCACTGGCACCACTGGGGATGCAGTGCAGTGAGTCCAGAGAGTGCACTGGCACCACTGGGGATGCACTGCAGTGAGTGCAGAGAGTGCACTGGCACCACTGGGGATGCACTGCAGTGAGTGCAGAGAGTGCACTGACACCACTGGGGATGCAGTGCAGTGAGTCCAGAGAGTGCACTGGCACCACTGGTGATGCAGTGCAGTGAGTCCAGAGAGTGCTCTGGCACCACTGGGGATGCAGTGCAGTGAGTCCAGAGAGTACACTGGCACCACTGGGGATGCAGTGCAGTGAGTCCAGAGAGTGCACTGGCACCACTGGGTTGCAGTGCAGTGAGTCCAGAGAGTGCACTGGCACCACTGGGGATGCAGTGCAGTGAGTCCAGAGAGTGCACTGGCAGCACTGGGGATACAGTGCAGTGAGTGCAGAGAGTACACTGGCACCACTGGGGATTCACTGCAGTGAGTCCAGAGAAGGCACTGGCACCACCTGTGATGCAGTACAGTGAGTCCAGTGAGTGCACTGGCACCCCTGGGGATGCAGTGCTGTGACTCCAGAGAGCGCACTGGCACCACTGGGGATGCAGTGCAGTCAGTCCAGTGAGTGCACTGGCACCATCGGGGATGCACTTCAGTGAGTCCACAGAGTGCACTGGCACCACTGGCGATGCACTGCAGTGAGTCCAGAGAGTGCACTGGCACCACTGGGGATGCACTGCAGTGACTCCAGAGAGTGCACTGGCACCACTGGGGATGCAGTGCAGTGAGTCCAGAGAGTGCACTGGCACCACTGGGGATGCAGTGCAGTGAGTCCAGAGAGTGCACTGGCACCACTGGGGATGCAGTGCAGTGAGGCCAGAGAGTGCACTGGCACCACTGGGGATGCCCTGCAGTGAGTCCAGAGAGTGCGCTGGCACCACTGCGGATGCAGTGCAGTGAGTGCAGAGAGTGCACTGGCACCACTGGGGATGCGGTACAGTGAGTCCAGAGACTGCACTGGCACCACTGGGGATGCAGTGCAGTGAGTCCAGAGAGTGCACTGGCACCACTGGGGATGCACTGCAGTGAGTCCAGAGAGTGCACTGGCACCACTGGGGATGCAGTGCAGTGAGTCCAGAGAGTGCACTTTCACCACTGGGGATGCAGTGCAGGGAGTCCAGAGAGTGCACTGGCACCACTGGGGCTGCAGTGCAGTGAGTCCAGAGAGTGCACTGGCACCACTGGGGATGCACTGCAGTGAGTCCAGAGAGTGCACTGGCACCACTGGTGATGCAGTACAGTGAGTCCAGAGAGTGCACTGGCACCACTGGGGATGCACTGCAGTGAGTCCAGAGAGTGCACTGGCACCACTGGGGATGCACTACAGTGAGTCCAGAGAGTGCACTGGCACCACTGGGGATGCAGTGCAGTGAGTCCAGAGAGTACACTGGCACCACTGGGGATGCACTGCAGTGAGTGCAGAGAGTGCACTGGCACCACTGGGGATGCACTGGAGTGAGTGCAGAGAGTGCACTGACACCACTGGGGATGCAGTGCAGTGAGTCCAGAGAGTGCACTGGCACCACTGGTGATGCAGTGCAGTGAGTCCAGAGAGTGCTCTGGCACCACTGGGGATGCAGTGCAGTGAGTCCAGAGAGTACACTGGCACCACTGGGGATGCAGTGCAGTGAGTCCAGAGAGTGCACTGGCACCACTGGGTTGCAGTGCAGTGAGTCCAGAGAGTGCACTGGCACCACTGGGGATGCAGTGCAGTGAGTCCAGAGAGTGCACTGGCAGCACTGGGGATACAGTGCAGTGAGTGCAGAGAGTACACTGGCACCACTGGGGATTCACTGCAGTGAGTCCAGAGAGTGCACTGGCACCACCTGTGATGCAGTACAGTGAGTCCAGTGAGTGCACTGGCACCCCTGGGGATGCAGTGCTGTGACTCCAGAGAGCGCACTGGCACCACTGGGGATGCAGTGCAGTCAGTCCAGTGAGTGCACTGGCACCACTGGGGATGCACTTCAGTGAGTCCACAGAGTGCACTGGCACCACTGGCGATGCACTGCAGTGAGTCCAGAGAGTGCACTGGCACCACTGGGGATGCACTTCAGTGACTCCAGAGAGTGCACTGGCACCACTGGGGATGCAGTGCAGTGAGTCCAGAGAGTGCACTGGCACCACTGGGGATGCAGTGCAGTGAGTCCAGAGAGTGCACTGGCACCACTGGGGATGCAGTGCAGTGAGTCCAGAGAGTGCACTGGCACCACTGGGGATGCCCTGCAGTGAGTCCAGAGAGTGCGCTGGCACCACTGCGGATGCAGTGCAGTGAGTGCAGAGAGTGCACTGGCACCACTGGGGATGCAGTACAGTGAGTCCAGAGACTGCACTGGCACCACTGGGGATGCAGTGCAGTGAGTCCAGAGAGTGCACTGGCACCACTGGGGATGCACTGCAGTGAGTCCAGAGATTGCACTGGCACCACTGGGGATGCAGTGCAGTGAGTCCAAAGACTTCACTGGCACCACTGGGAATGCAGTGCAGTGAGTCCAGAGAGTGCACTGGCACCACTGGGGATGCAGTGAAGTGAGTGCAGAGAGTGCACTGGCACCACTGGGGATGCACTGCAGTGAGTCCAGAGAGTGCACTGGCACCACTGGCGATGCACTACAGTGAGTCCAGAGAGTGCACTGGCACCACTGGGGATGCCCTGCAGTGAGTCCAGAGAGTGCACTGGCACCACTGGAGATGCACTACAGTGAGTCCAGAGATTGCACTGGCACCACTGGGGATGCAGTGCAGTGAGTCCAGAGAGTGCACTGGCACCACTGGGGATGCAGTGCAGTGAGTCCAGAGAGTGCACTGGCACCACTGAGGATGCAGTGCAGTGAGTCCAGTGAGTGTACTGGCACCACTGGGGATGCAGTGCAGTGAGTCCAGAGAGTGCACTAGCACCATTGAGAATGCACTTCAGTGAGTCCAGAGAGTGCACTGGCACCACTGGGGATGCACTGCAGTGAGTCCAGAGAGTGCACTAGCACCACTGGGGATGCAGTGCAGTGAATCCAGTGAGTACACTGGCACCACTGGGGATGCAGTGCAGTGAGTCCAGAGAGTGCACTGGCACCACTGGGGATGCACTGCAGTGAGCCCAGAGAGTGCACTGGCACCACTGGAGATGCAGTACAGTGAGTCCAGTGAATGCACTGGCACCACTGGAGATGCAGTGCAGTGAGTCCAGAGAGTGCACTGGCACCACTGGGGATGCAGTACAGTGAGTCCAAGAGTGCACTGGCACCACTGGGGATGCAGTGCAGTGAGTCCAGAGAGTGCACTGGCACCACTGGGGATGCAGTGCAGTGAGTCCAGAGAGTGCACTGGCACCACTGGGGATGCAGTACAGTGAGTCCAGTCAGTGCACTGGCACCACTGGGGATGCAGTGCAGTGAGTCCAGAGAGTGCACTGGCACCACTGGGGATGCACTGCAGTGAGTCCAGAGAGTGCAGTGGCACCACTGGAGATGCAGTGCAGTGAGTCCAGAGAGTGCACTGGCAGCACTGGTGATGCAGTGCAGTGAGTCCAGAGAGTGTACTGGCACCACTGGGGATGCAGTGCAGTGAGTCCAGAGAGTGCACTGGCACCAGTGGGGATGCACTGCAGTGAGTCCAGAGAGTGCACTGGCACCACTGGGGATGCAGTGCAGTGAGTCCAGAGAGTGCACTGGCACCACTGGGGATGCAGTACAGTGAGTCCAGAGAGTGCACTGGCACCATTGGGGATGCAGTGCAGTGAGCCCAGAGAGTGCACTGGCACCACTGGTGATGCACTGCAGTGAGTCCAGAGAGTGCACTGGCACCATTGGGGATGCACTACAGTGAGTCCAGAGAGTGCACTGGCACCACTGGGGATGCACTGCAGTGAGTCCAGAGAGTGCACTGGCACCACTGAGAATGCACTTCAGTGAGTCCAGAGAGTGCACTGGCACCACTGGGGATGCAGTGCAGTGAGTCCAGAGAGTGCACTGGCACCACTGGGGATGCACTACAGTGAGTCCAGAGAGTGCACTGGCACCACTGGGGATGCAGTGCAGTGAGTCCAGAGAGTGCACTGGCACCACTGGGGATGCACTGCAGTGAGTCCAGAGAGTGCACTGGCACCACTGGGGATGCAGTGCCGTGAGTCCAGAGAGTGCACTGGCACCACTGGGGATGCACTGCAGTGAGTCCAGAGAGTGCACTGGCACCACTGGGAATGCAGTGCAGTGAGTCCAGAGAGTACACTGGCACCATCGGGGATTCACTGCAGTGAGTCCAGAGAGTGAAATGGCACCACTGGGGATGCAGTGCAGTGAGTCCAGAGAGTGCACTGGCACCACTGGGGATTAAGTGCAGTGAGTCCAGAGAGTGCACTGGCACCACTGGGGATGCAGTGCAGTGAGTCCAGAGAGTGCACTGGCACCACTGGGGATGCAGTGCAGTGAGTCCAGAGAGTGCACTGGCACCACTGGGGATGCACTGGAGTGAGTCCAGAGAGTGCACTGGCACCACTGGGGATGCACTGCAGTGAGTCCAGAGAGTGCACTGGCACCACTGGGGATGCACTGAAGTGAGTCCAGATAGTGCACTGGCACCACTGGGGATGCAGTACAGTGAGTCCACAGAGTGCACTGGCACCACTGGGGATGCAGCACAGTGAGTCCAGAGAGTGCACTGGCACCACTGGGGATGCAGTGCAGTGAGTCCAGAGAGTGCACTGGCACCACTGGGGATGCACTGCAGTGAGTCCAGAGATTGCACTGGCACCACTGGGGATGCAGTGCAGTGAGTCCAGAGACTTCACTGGCACCACTGGGAATGCAGTGCAGTGAGTGCAGAGAGTGCACTGGCACCACTGGGGATGCAGTGCAGTGAGTCCAGAGAGTGCACTGGCACCACGAGTGATGCACTACAGTGAGTCCAGAGAGTGCACTGGCACCACTGGGGATGCACTGCATTGAGTCCAGAGAGTGCACTGGCACCACTGGGGATGCAGTACAGTGAGTCCAGAGAGTGCACTGGCACCACTGGGGATGCACTGCAGTGAGTCCAGAGAGTGCACTGGCACCACTGGGGATGCAGTGCAGTGAGTCCAGAGAGTGCACTGGCAGCAGTGGGGATGCAGTGCAGTGAGTCCAGAGAGTGCACTGGCACCACTGGGTATGCACTACAGTGAGTCGAGAGAGTGCACTGGCACCACTGGGGATGCACTTCAGTGAGTCCAGAGAGTGCACTGGCACCACTGGGGCAGTGCAGTGCAGTGAGTGCACTCCAGAGTGCAGCAGTGAGTCCAGAGAGTGCACTGGCATGCACTGCAGTGAGTGGCACCACTGGGGCATGCAGTGCATGTCGAGAGAGTGCACTGGCACCACTGGGGATGCCAGTGAGTCCAGAGAGTGCACTGGCACCAGTGAGTGCTGTGTGCACTGGCACCACTGGGGATGCAGTGCAGTCAGTCCAGTGAGTGCACTGGCACCACTGGAGATGCACTACAGTGAGTCCAGAGATTGCACTGGCACCACTGGGGATGCAGTGCAGTGAGTCCAGAGAGTGCACTGGCACCACTGGGGATGCACTGCAGTGAGTCCAGAGAGTGCACTGGCACCACTGGGGATGCACTGCAGTGAGTGCAGAGAGTGCACTGGCACCACTGGGGATGCACTGCAGTGAGTGCAGAGAGTGCACTGACACCACTGGGGATGCAGTGCAGTGAGTCCAGAGAGTGCACTGGCACCACTGGTGATGCAGTGCAGTGAGTCCAGAGAGTGCTCTGGCACCACTGGGGATGCAGTGCAGTGAGTCCAGAGAGTACACTGGCACCACTGGGGATGCAGTGCAGTGAGTCCAGAGAGTGCACTGGCACCACTGGGTTGCAGTGCAGTGAGTCCAGAGAGTGCACTGGCACCACTGGGGATGCAGTGCAGTGAGTCCAGAGAGTGCACTGGCAGCACTGGTGATAAAGTGCAGTGAGTGCAGAGAGTACACTGGCACCACTGGGGATTCACTGCAGTGAGTCCAGAGAGTGCACTGGCACCACCTGTGATGCAGTACAGTGAGTCCAGTGAGTGCACTGGCACCCCTGGGGATGCAGTGCTGTGACTCCAGAGAGCGCACTGGCACCACTGGGGATGCAGTGCAGTCAGTCCAGTGAGTGCACTGGCACCACTGGGGATGCACTTCAGTGAGTCCACAGAGTGCACTGGCACCACTGGCGATGCACTGCAGTGAGTCCAGAGAGTGCACTGGCACCACTGGGGATGCACTTCAGTGACTCCAGAGAGTGCACTGGCACCACTGGGGATGCAGTGCAGTGAGTCCAGAGAGTGCACTGGCACCACTGGGGATGCAGTGCAGTGAGTCCAGAGAGTGCACTGGCACCACTGGGGATGCAGTGCAGTGAGTCCAGAGAGTGCACTGGCACCACTGGGGATGCCCTGCAGTGAGTCCAGAGAGTGCGCTGGCACCACTGGCACCACTGCGGATGCAGTGCAGTGAGTGCAGAGAGTGCACTGGCACCACTGGGGATGCAGTACAGTGAGTCCAGAGACTGCACTGGCACCACTGGGGATGCAGTGCAGTGAGTCCAGAGAGTGCACTGGCACCACTGGGGATGCACTGCAGTGAGTCCAGAGATTGCACTGGCACCACTGGGGATGCAGTGCAGTGAGTCCAAAGACTTCACTGGCACCACTGGGAATGCAGTGCAGTGAGTCCAGAGAGTGCACTGGCACCACTGGGGATGCAGTGAAGTGAGTGCAGAGAGTGCACTGGCACCACTGGGGATGCACTGCAGTGAGTCCAGAGAGTGCACTGGCACCACTGGGGATGCACTACAGTGAGTCCAGAGAGTGCACTGGCACCACTGGGGATGCCCTGCAGTGAGTCCAGAGAGTGCACTGGCACCACTGGAGATGCACTACAGTGAGTCCAGAGATTGCACTGGCACCACTGGGGATGCAGTGCAGTTACTCCAGAGAGTGCACTGGCAACACTGGGGATGCAGTGCAGTGAGTCCAGAGAGTGCACTGGCACCACTGAGGATGCAGTGCAGTGAGTCCAGTGAGTGTACTGGCACCACTGGGGATGCAGTGCAGTGAGTCCAGAGAGTGCACTAGCACCATTGAGAATGCACTTCAGTGAGTCCAGAGAGTGCACTGGCACCACTGGGGATGCACTGCAGTGAGTCCAGAGAGTGCACTAGCACCACTGGGGATGCAGTGCAGTGAATCCAGTGAGTACACTGGCACCACTGGGGATGCAGTGCAGTGAGTCCAGAGAGTGCACTGGCACCACTGGGGATGCACTGCAGTGAGCCCAGAGAGTGCACTGGCACCACTGGAGATGCAGTACAGTGAGTCCAGTGAATGCACTGGCACCACTGGAGATGCAGTGCAGTGAGTCCAGAGAGTGCACTGGCACCACTGGGGATGCAGTACAGTGAGTCCAAGAGTGCACTGGCACCACTGGGGATGCAGTGCAGTGAGTCCAGAGAGTGCACTGGCACCACTGGGGATGCAGTGCAGTGAGTCCAGAGAGTGCACTGGCACCACTGGGGATGCAGTACAGTGAGTCCAGTCAGTGCACTGGCACCACTGGGGATGCAGTGCAGTGAGTCCAGAGAGTGCACTGGCACCACTGGGGATGCACTGCAGTGAGTCCAGAGAGTGCAGTGGCACCACTGCAGATGCAGTGCAGTGAGTCCAGAGAGTGCACTGGCAGCACTGGTGATGCAGTGCAGTGAGTCCAGAGAGTGTACTGGCACCACTGGGGATGCAGTGCAGTGAGTCCAGAGAGTGCACTGGCACCAGTGGGGATGCACTGCAGTGAGTCCAGAGAGTGCACTGGCACCACTGGGGATGCAGTGCAGTGAGTCCAGAGAGTGCACTGGCACCATTGGGGATGCAGTGCAGTGAGCCCAGAGAGTGCACTGGCACCACTGGTGATGCACTGCAGTGAGTCCAGAGAGTGCACTGGCACCATTGGGGATGCACTACAGTGAGTCCAGAGAGTGCACTGGCAGCACTGGGGATGCAGTGCAGTGAGTCCAGAGAGTGCGCTGGCACCACTGGGGATGCAGTGCAGTCAGTCCAGTGAGTGTACTGGCACCACTGGGGATGCACTGCAGTGAGTCCAGAGAGTGCACTGGCACCACTGAGAATGCACTTCAGTGAGTCCAGAGAGTGCACTGGCACCACTGGGGATGCAGTGCAGTGAGTCCAGAGAGTGCACTGGCACCACTGGGGATGCACTACAGTGAGTCCAGAGAGTGCACTGGCACCACTGGGGATGCAGTGCAGTGAGTCCAGAGAGTGCACTGGCACCACTGGGGATGCAGTGCAGTGAGTCCAGAGAGTGCACTGGCACCACTGGGGATGCAGTGCCGTGAGTCCAGAGAGTGCACTGGCACCACTGGGGATGCACTGCAGTGAGTCCAGAGAGTGCACTGGCACCACTGGGAATGCAGTGCAGTGAGTCCAGAGAGTACACTGGCACCATCGGGGATTCACTGCAGTGAGTCCAGAGAGTGAAATGGCACCACTGGGGATGCAGTGCAGTGAGTCCAGAGAGTGCACTGGCACCACTGGGGATTAAGTGCAGTGAGTCCAGAGAGTGCACTGGCACCACTGGGGATGCAGTGCAGTGAGTCCAGAGAGTGCACTGGCACCACTGGGGATGCAGTGCAGTGAGTCCAGAGAGTGCACTGGCACCACTGGGGATGCACTGGAGTGAGTCCAGAGAGTGCACTGGCACCACTGGGGATGCACTGCAGTGAGTCCAGAGAGTGCACTGGCACCACTGGGGATGCACTGAAGTGAGTCCAGATAGTGCACTGGCACCACTGGGGATGCAGTACAGTGAGTCCACTGAGTGCACTGGCACCACTGGGGATGCAGCACAGTGAGTCCAGAGAGTGCACTGGCACCACTGGGGATGCAGTGCAGTGAGTCCATAGAGTGCACTGGCACCACTGGGGATGCACTGCAGTGAGTCCAGAGATTGCACTGTCACCACTGGGGATGCAGTGCAGTGAGTCCAGAGACTTCACTGGCACCACTGGGAATGCAGTGCAGTGAGTGCAGAGAGTGCACTGGCACCACTGGGGATGCAGTGCAGTGAGTCCAGAGAGTGCACTGGCACCACGAGTGATGCACTACAGTGAGTCCAGAGAGTGCACTGGCACCACTGGGGATGCACTGCATTGAGTCCAGAGAGTGCACTGGCACCACTGGGGATGCAGTACAGTGAGTCCAGAGAGTGCACTGGCACCACTGGGGATGCACTGCAGTGAGTCCAGAGAGTGCACTGGCACCACTGGGGATGCAGTGCAGTGAGTCCAGAGAGTGCACTGGCAGCAGTGGGGATGCAGTGCAGTGAGTCCAGAGAGTGCACTGGCACCACTGGGGATGCACTACAGTGAGTCCAGAGAGTGCACTGGCACCACTGGGGATGCACTTCAGTGAGTCCAGAGAGTGCACTGGCACCACTGGGGATGCAGTGCTGTGACTCCAGAGAGCGCACTGGCACCACTGGGGATGCAGTGCAGTCAGTCCAGTGAGTGCACTGGCACCACTGGAGATGCACTACAGTGAGTCCAGAGATTGCACTGGCACCACTGGGGATGCAGTGCAGTGAGTCCAGAGAGTGCACTGGCACCACTGGGGATGCAGTGCAGTGAGTCCAGAGAGTGCACTGGCACCACTGGGAATGCAGTGCAGTGAGTCCAGTGAGTGTACTGGCACCACTGGGGATGCAGTGCAGTGAGTCCAGAGAGTGCACTGGCACCATTGAGAATGCACTTCAGTGAGTCCAGAGAGTGCACTGGCACCACTGGGGATGCACTGCAGTGAGTCCAGAGAGTGCACTAGCACCACTGGGGATGCAGTGCAGTGAATCCAGTGAGTACACTGGCACCACTGGAGATGCAGTGCAGTGAGTCCAGAGAGTGCACTGGCACCACTGGGGATGCACTGCAGTGAGCCCAGAGAGTGCACTGGCACCACTGGAGATCCAGTACAGTGAGTCCAGTGAATGCACTGGAGCCACTGGAGATGCAGTGCAGTGAGTCCAGAGAGTGCACTGGCACCACTGGGGATGCAGTACAGTGAGTCCAGTGAGTGCACTGGCACCACTGGGGATGCAGTGCAGTGAGTCCAGAGAGTGCACTGGCACCACTGGGGATGCAGTGCAGTGAGTCCAGAGAGTACACTGGCACCACTGGGGATGCAGTACAGTGAGTCCAGTCAGTGCACTGGCACCACTGGGGATGCCCTGCAGTGAGTCCAGAGAGTGCACTGGCAGCACTGGGGATGCACTGCAGTGAGTCCAGAGAGTGCAGTGACAGCACTGGAGATGCAGTGCAGTGAGTCCAGAGAGTGTACTGGCACCACTGGGGATGCAGTGCAGTGAGTCCAGAGAGTGCACTGGCACCACTGGGGATGCAGTGCAGTGAGTCCAGAGAGTGCACTGGCACCAGTGGGGATGCACTGCAGTGAGTCCAGAGAGTGCACTGGCACCACTGGGGATGCAGTGCAGTGAGTCCAGAGAGTGCACTGGCACCACTGGGGATGCAGTACAGTGAGTCCAGAGAGTGCACTGGCACCATTGGGGATGCAGTGCAGTGAGCCCAGAGAGTGCACTGGCAGCACTGGGGATGCAGTGCAGTGAGTCCAGAGAGTGCGCTGGCACCACTGGGGATGCAGTGCAGTCAGTCCAGTGAGTGTACTGGCACCACTGGGGATGCACTGCAGTGAGTCCAGAGAGTGCACTGGCACCACTGAGAATGCACTTCAGTGAGTCCAGAGAGTGCACTGGCACCACTGGGGATGCAGCACAGTGAGTCCAGAGAGTGCACTGGCACCACTGGGGATGCAGTGCAGTGAGTCCAGAGAGTGCACTGGCACCACTGGGGATGCACTGCAGTGAGTCCAGAGATTGCACTGGCACCACTGGGGATGCAGTGCAGTGAGTCCAGAGACTTCACTGGCACCACTGGGAATGCAGTGCAGTGAGTGCAGAGAGTGCACTGGCACCACTGGGGATGCAGTGCAGTGAGTCCAGAGAGTGCACTGGCACCACGAGTGATGCACTACAGTGAGTCCAGAGAGTGCACTGGCACCACTGGGGATGCACTGCATTGAGTCCAGAGAGTGCACTGGCACCACTGGGGATGCAGTACAGTGAGTCCAGAGAGTGCACTGGCACCACTGGGGATGCACTGCAGTGAGTCCAGAGAGTGCACTGGCACCACTGGGGATGCAGTGCAGTGAGTCCAGAGAGTGCACTGGCAGCAGTGGGGATGCAGTGCAGTGAGTCCAGAGAGTGCACTGGCACCACTGGGGATGCACTACAGTGAGTCCAGAGAGTGCACTGGCACCACTGGGGATGCACTTCAGTGAGTCCAGAGAGTGCACTGGCACCACTGGGGATGCAGTGCTGTGACTCCAGAGAGCGCACTGGCACCACTGGGGATGCAGTGCAGTCAGTCCAGTGAGTGCACTGGCACCACTGGAGATGCACTACAGTGAGTCCAGAGATTGCACTGGCACCACTGGGGATGCAGTGCAGTGAGTCCAGAGAGTGCACTGGCACCACTGGGGATGCAGTGCAGTGAGTCCAGAGAGTGCACTGGCACCACTGAGGATGCAGTGCAGTGAGTCCAGTGAGTGTACTGGCACCACTGGGGATGCACTGCAGTGAGTCCAGAGAGTGCACTAGCACCACTGGGGATGCAGTGCAGTGAATCCAGTGAGTACACTGGCACCACTGGAGATGCAGTGCAGTGAGTCCAGAGAGTGCACTGGCACCACTGGGGATGCACTGCAGTGAGCCCAGAGAGTGCACTGGCACCACTGGAGATCCAGTACAGTGAGTCCAGTGAATGCACTGGAGCCACTGGAGATGCAGTGCAGTGAGTCCAGAGAGTGCACTGGCACCACTGGGGATGCAGTACAGTGAGTCCAGTGAGTGCACTGGCACCACTGGGGATGCAGTGCAGTGAGTCCAGAGAGTGCACTGGCACCACTGGGGATGCAGTGCAGTGAGTCCAGAGAGTACACTGGCACCACTGGGGATGCAGTACAGTGAGTCCAGTCAGTGCACTGGCACCACTGGGGATGCCCTGCAGTGAGTCCAGAGAGTGCACTGGCAGCACTGGGGATGCACTGCAGTGAGTCCAGAGAGTGCAGTGACAGCACTGGAGATGCAGTGCAGTGAGTCCAGAGAGTGTACTGGCACCACTGGGGATGCAGTGCAGTGAGTCCAGAGAGTGCACTGGCACCACTGGGGATGCAGTGCAGTGAGTCCAGAGAGTGCACTGGCACCAGTGGGGATGCACTGCAGTGAGTCCAGAGAGTGCACTGGCACCACTGGGGATGCACTGCAGTGAGTCCAGAGAGTGCACTGGCACCACTGGGGATGCAGTACAGTGAGTCCAGAGAGTGCACTGGCACCATTGGGGATGCAGTGCAGTGAGCCCAGAGAGTGCACTGGCACCACTGGTGATGCACTGCAGTGAGTCCAGAGAGTGCACTGGCACCATTGGGGATGCACTACAGTGAGTCCAGAGAGTGCACTGGCAGCACTGGGGATGCAGTGCAGTGAGTCCAGAGAGTGCGCTGGCACCACTGGGGATGCAGTGCAGTCAGTCCAGTGAGTGTACTGGCACCACTGGGGATGCACTGCAGTGAGTCCAGAGAGTGCACTGGCACCACTGAGAATGCACTTCAGTGAGTCCAGAGAGTGCACTGGCACCACTGGGGATGCAGTGCAGTGAGTCCAGAGAGTGCACTGGCACCACTGGGGATGCACTACAGTGAGTCCAGAGAGTGCACTGGCACCACTGGGGATGCAGTGCAGTGAGTCCAGAGAGTGCACTGGCACCACTGGGGATGCAGTGCAGTGAGTCCAGAGAGTGCACTGGCACCACTGGGGATGCAGTGCCGTGAGTCCAGAGAGTGCACTGGCACCACTGGGGATGCACTGCAGTGAGTCCAGAGAGTGCACTGGCACCACTGGGAATGCAGTGCAGTGAGTCCAGAGAGTACACTGGCACCATCGGGGATTCACTGCAGTGAGTCCAGAGAGTGAAATGGCACCACTGGGGATGCAGTGCAGTGAGTCCAGAGAGTGCACTGGCACCACTGGGGATTAAGTGCAGTGAGTCCAGAGAGTGCACTGGCACCACTGGGGATGCAGTGCAGTGAGTCCAGAGAGTGCACTGGCACCACTGGGGATGCAGTGCAGTGAGTCCAGAGAGTGCACTGGCACCACTGGGGATGCACTGGAGTGAGTCCAGAGAGTGCACTGGCACCACTGGGGATGCACTGCAGTGAGTCCAGAGAGTGCACTGGCACCACTGGGGATGCACTGAAGTGAGTCCAGATAGTGCACTGGCACCACTGGGGATGCAGTACAGTGAGTCCACTGAGTGCACTGGCACCACTGGGGATGCAGCACAGTGAGTCCAGAGAGTGCACTGGCACCACTGGGGATGCAGTGCAGTGAGTCCATAGAGTGCACTGGCACCACTGGGGATGCACTGCAGTGAGTCCAGAGATTGCACTGTCACCACTGGGGATGCAGTGCAGTGAGTCCAGAGACTTCACTGGCACCACTGGGAATGCAGTGCAGTGAGTGCAGAGAGTGCACTGGCACCACTGGGGATGCAGTGCAGTGAGTCCAGAGAGTGCACTGGCACCACGAGTGATGCACTACAGTGAGTCCAGAGAGTGCACTGGCACCACTGGGGATGCACTGCATTGAGTCCAGAGAGTGCACTGGCACCACTGGGGATGCAGTACAGTGAGTCCAGAGAGTGCACTGGCACCACTGGGGATGCACTGCAGTGAGTCCAGAGAGTGCACTGGCACCACTGGGGATGCAGTGCAGTGAGTCCAGAGAGTGCACTGGCAGCAGTGGGGATGCAGTGCAGTGAGTCCAGAGAGTGCACTGGCACCACTGGGGATGCACTACAGTGAGTCCAGAGAGTGCACTGGCACCACTGGGGATGCACTTCAGTGAGTCCAGAGAGTGCACTGGCACCACTGGGGATGCAGTGCTGTGACTCCAGAGAGCGCACTGGCACCACTGGGGATGCAGTGCAGTCAGTCCAGTGAGTGCACTGGCACCACTGGAGATGCACTACAGTGAGTCCAGAGATTGCACTGGCACCACTGGGGATGCAGTGCAGTGAGTCCAGAGAGTGCACTGGCACCACTGGGGATGCAGTGCAGTGAGTCCAGAGAGTGCACTGGCACCACTGAGGATGCAGTGCAGTGAGTCCAGTGAGTGTACTGGCACCACTGGGGATGCAGTGCAGTGAGTCCAGAGAGTGCACTGGCACCATTGAGAATGCACTTCAGTGAGTCCAGAGAGTGCACTGGCACCACTGGGGATGCACTGCAGTGAGTCCAGAGAGTGCACTAGCACCACTGGGGATGCAGTGCAGTGAATCCAGTGAGTACACTGGCACCACTGGAGATGCAGTGCAGTGAGTCCAGAGAGTGCACTGGCACCACTGGGGATGCACTGCAGTGAGCCCAGAGAGTGCACTGGCACCACTGGAGATCCAGTACAGTGAGTCCAGTGAATGCACTGGAGCCACTGGAGATGCAGTGCAGTGAGTCCAGAGAGTGCACTGGCACCACTGGGGATGCAGTACAGTGAGTCCAGTGAGTGCACTGGCACCACTGGGGATGCAGTGCAGTGAGTCCAGAGAGTGCACTGGCACCACTGGGGATGCAGTGCAGTGAGTCCAGAGAGTACACTGGCACCACTGGGGATGCAGTACAGTGAGTCCAGTCAGTGCACTGGCACCACTGGGGATGCCCTGCAGTGAGTCCAGAGAGTGCACTGGCAGCACTGGGGATGCACTGCAGTGAGTCCAGAGAGTGCAGTGACAGCACTGGAGATGCAGTGCAGTGAGTCCAGAGAGTGTACTGGCACCACTGGGGATGCAGTGCAGTGAGTCCAGAGAGTGCACTGGCACCACTGGGGATGCAGTGCAGTGAGTCCAGAGAGTGCACTGGCACCAGTGGGGATGCACTGCAGTGAGTCCAGAGAGTGCACTGGCACCACTGGGGATGCAGTGCAGTGAGTCCAGAGAGTGCACTGGCACCACTGGGGATGCAGTACAGTGAGTCCAGAGAGTGCACTGGCACCATTGGGGATGCAGTGCAGTGAGCCCAGAGAGTGCACTGGCAGCACTGGGGATGCAGTGCAGTGAGTCCAGAGAGTGCGCTGGCACCACTGGGGATGCAGTGCAGTCAGTCCAGTGAGTGTACTGGCACCACTGGGGATGCACTGCAGTGAGTCCAGAGAGTGCACTGGCACCACTGAGAATGCACTTCAGTGAGTCCAGAGAGTGCACTGGCACCACTGGGGATGCAGCACAGTGAGTCCAGAGAGTGCACTGGCACCACTGGGGATGCACTGCAGTGAGTCCAGAGAGTGCACTGGCACCACTGGGGATGCACTGCAGTGAGTCCAGAGATTGCACTGGCACCACTGGGGATGCAGTGCAGTGAGTCCAGAGACTTCACTGGCACCACTGGGAATGCAGTGCAGTGAGTGCAGAGAGTGCACTGGCACCACTGGGGATGCAGTGCAGTGAGTCCAGAGAGTGCACTGGCACCACGAGTGATGCACTACAGTGAGTCCAGAGAGTGCACTGGCACCACTGGGGATGCACTGCATTGTGTCCAGAGAGTGCACTGGCACCACTGGGGATGCAGTACAGTGAGTCCAGAGAGTGCACTGGCACCACTGGGGATGCACTGCAGTGAGTCCAGAGAGTGCACTGGCACCACTGGGGATGCAGTGCAGTGAGTCCAGAGAGTGCACTGGCAGCAGTGGGGATGCAGTGCAGTGAGTCCAGAGAGTGCACTGGCACCACTGGGGATGCACTACAGTGAGTCCAGAGAGTGCACTGGCACCACTGGGGATGCACTTCAGTGAGTCCAGAGAGTGCACTGGCACCACTGGGGATGCAGTGCTGTGACTCCAGAGAGCGCACTGGCACCACTGGGGATGCAGTGCAGTCAGTCCAGTGAGTGCACTGGCACCACTGGAGATGCACTACAGTGAGTCCAGAGATTGCACTGGCACCACTGGGGATGCAGTGCAGTGAGTCCAGAGAGTGCACTGGCACCACTGGGGATGCAGTGCAGTGAGTCCAGAGAGTGCACTGGCACCACTGAGGATGCAGTGCAGTGAGTCCAGTGAGTGTACTGGCACCACTGGGGATGCAGTGCAGTGAGTCCAGAGAGTGCACTGGCACCATTGAGAATGCACTTCAGTGAGTCCAGAGAGTGCACTGGCACCACTGGGGATGCACTGCAGTGAGTCCAGAGAGTGCACTAGCACCACTGGGGATGCAGTGCAGTGAATCCAGTGAGTACACTGGCACCACTGGAGATGCAGTGCAGTGAGTCCAGAGAGTGCACTGGCACCACTGGGGATGCACTGCAGTGAGCCCAGAGAGTGCACTGGCACCACTGGAGATCCAGTACAGTGAGTCCAGTGAATGCACTGGAGCCACTGGAGATGCAGTGCAGTGAGTCCAGAGAGTGCACTGGCACCACTGGGGATGCAGTACAGTGAGTCCAGTGAGTGCACTGGCACCACTGGGGATGCAGTGCAGTGAGTCCAGAGAGTGCACTGGCACCACTGGGGATGCAGTGCAGTGAGTCCAGAGAGTACACTGGCACCACTGGGGATGCAGTACAGTGAGTCCAGTCAGTGCACTGGCACCACTGGGGATGCCCTGCAGTGAGTCCAGAGAGTGCACTGGCAGCACTGGGGATGCACTGCAGTGAGTCCAGAGAGTGCAGTGACAGCACTGGAGATGCAGTGCAGTGAGTCCAGAGAGTGTACTGGCACCACTGGGGATGCAGTGCAGTGAGTCCAGAGAGTGCACTGGCACCACTGGGGATGCAGTGCAGTGAGTCCAGAGAGTGCACTGGCACCAGTGGGGATGCACTGCAGTGAGTCCAGAGAGTGCACTGGCACCACTGGGGATGCACTGCAGTGAGTCCAGAGAGTGCACTGGCACCACTGGGGATGCAGTACAGTGAGTCCAGAGAGTGCACTGGCACCATTGGGGATGCAGTGCAGTGAGCCCAGAGAGTGCACTGGCACCACTGGTGATGCACTGCAGTGAGTCCAGAGAGTGCACTGGCACCATTGGGGATGCACTACAGTGAGTCCAGAGAGTGCACTGGCAGCACTGGGGATGCAGTGCAGTGAGTCCAGAGAGTGCGCTGGCACCACTGGGGATGCAGTGCAGTCAGTCCAGTGAGTGCACTGGCACCACTGGGGATGCACTGCAGTGAGTCCAGAGAGTGCACTGGCACCACTGAGAATGCACTTCAGTGAGTCCAGAGAGTGCACTGGCACCACTGGGGATGCAGTGCAGTGAGTCCAGAGAGTGCACTGGCACCACTGGGGATGCACTACAGTGACTCCAGAGAGTGCACTGGCACCACTGGGGATGCAGTGCAGTGAGTCCAGAGAGTGCACTGGCACCACTGGGGATGCAGTGCAGTGAGTCCAGAGAGTGCACTGGCACCACTGGGGATGCACTGCAGTGAGTCCAGAGAGTGCACTGGCACCACTGGGGATGCCCTGCAGTGAGTCCAGAGAGTGCACTGGCACCACAGGGGATGCAGTACAGTGAGTCCACAGAGTGCCCTGGCACCACTGGGGATGCAGTGCAGTGAGTGCAGAGAGTACACTGGCACCACTGGGGATGCAGTGCAGTGAGTCCACAGAGTGCCCTGGCACCACTGGGGATGCAGTGCAGTGAGTCCAGAGAGTGAACTGGCACCACTGGGGATGCAGTACAGTGAGTCCAGAGAGTGCACTGGCACCACTGGGGATGCAGTGCAGTGAGTCCAGAGAGTACACTGGCACCATCGGGGATTCACTGCAGTGAGTCCAGAGAGTGCACTGGCACCACTGGGGATGCAGTGCAGTGAGTCCAGAGAGTGCACTGGCATCACTGGGGATTAAGTGCAGTGAGTCCAGAGAGTGCACTGGCACCACTGGGGATGCAGTGCAGTGAGTCCAGAGAGTGCACTGGCACCACTGGGGATGCACTGCAGTGAGTCCAGAGAGTGCACTGGCACCACTGGGGATGCACTGCAGTGAGTCCAGAGAGTGCACTGGCACCACTGGGGATGCACTGCAGTGAGTCCAGAGAGTGCACTGGCACCACTGGGGATGCAGTACAGTGAGTCCAGAGAGTGCACTGGCACCACTGGGGATGCACTGCAGTGAGTCCAGAGAGTGCACTGGCACCACTGGGGATGCAGTGCAGTGAGTCCAGAGAGTGCACTGGCACCACTGGGGATGCACTGCAGTGAGTCCAGAGATTGCACTGGCACCACTGGGGATGCAGTGCAGTGAGTCCAGAGACTTCACTGGCACCACTGGGAATGCAGTGCAGTGAGTGCAGAGAGTGCACTGGCACCACTGGGGATGCAGTGCAGTGAGTCCAGAGAGTGCACTGGCACCACTGGGGATGCAGTGCAGTGAGTCCAGAGAGTGCACTGGCACCACTGGGGATGCAGTACAGTGAGTCCAGAGAGTGCACTGGCAGCAGTGGGGATGCAGTGCAGTGAGTCCACAGAGTGCACTGGCACCACTGGCGATGCAGTGCAGTGAATCCAGAGAGTGCACTGGCAGCAGTGGGGATGCAGTGCAGTGAGTCCACAGAGTGCACTGGCACCACTGGCGATGCACTACAGTGAGTCCAGAGAGTGCACTGGCACCACTGGGGATGCACTTCATTGAGTCCAGAGAGTGCACTGGCACCACCTGTGATGCAGTACAGTGAGTCCAGTGAGTGCACTGGCACCACTGGGGATGCAGTGCTGTGACTCCAGAGAGCGCACTGGCACCACTGGGGATGCAGTGCAGTCAGTCCAGTGAGTGCACTGGCACCACTGGGGATGCAGTACAGTGAGTCCAGAGAGTGCACTGGCACCACTGGGGATGCACTGCAGTGAGTCCAGAGAGTGTACTGGCACCACTGGGGATGCAGTGCAGTGAGTCCAGAGAGTGCACTGGCAGCAGTGGGGATGCAGTGCAGTGAGTCCACAGAGTACACTGGCACCACTGGCGATGCACTACAGTGAGTCCAGAGAGTGCACTGGCACCACTGGGGATGCACTTCAGTGAGTCCAGAGAGTGCACTGGCACCACCTGTGATGCAGTACAGTGAGTCCAGTGAGTGCACTGGCACCACTGGGGATGCAGTGCTGTGACTCCAGAGAGCGCACTGGCACCACTGGGGATGCAGTGCAGTCAGTCCAGTGAGTGCACTGGCACCACTGGGGATGCACTTCATTGAGTCCAGAGAGTGCACTGGCACCACTGGCGATGCACTGCAGTGAGTCCAGAGAGTGCACTGGCACCACTGGAGATGCAGTGCAGTGAGTCCAGAGAGTGCACTGGCACCACTGGGGATGCAGTACAGTGAGTCCAGAGAGTGCATTGGCACCACTGGGGATGCACTGCAGTGAGTCCAGAGAGTGCACTGGCACCACCTGTGATGCAGTACAGTGAGTCCAGTGAGTGCACTGGCACCCCTGGGGATGCAGTGCAGTGAGTCCAGAGAGCGCACTGGCACCACTGGGGATGCAGTGCCGTCAGTCCAGTGAGTGCACTGGCACCACTGGGGATGCACTTCAGTGAGTCCACAGAGTGCACTGGCACCACTGGCGATGCACTGCAGTGAGTCCATAGAGTGCACCGGCACCACTGGGGATGCACTTCAGTGAGTCCAGAGAGTGCACTGGCACCACTGGGGATGCAGTGTAGTGAGTCCAGAGAGTGCACTGGCAGCACTGGGGTTGCAGTGCAGTGAATCCAGAGAGTGCACTGGCACCACTGGGGATGCACTGCAGTGAGTCCAGAGAGTGCACTGGCACCACTGAGAATGCACTTCAGTGAGTCCAGAGAGTGCACTGGCACCACTGGGGATGCACTGCAGTGAGTCCAGAGAGTGCACTGGCACCACTGGGGATGCAGTACAGTGAGTGCAGAGACTGCACAGGCACCACTGGGGATGCACTGCAGTGAGTCCAGAGATTGCACTGGCACCACTGGGGATGCAGTGCACTGAGTCTAGAGACTTCACTGGCACCACTGGGAATGCGGTGCAGTGAGTGCAGAGAGTGCACTGGCACCACTGGGGATGCAGTGCAGTGAGTCCAGAGAGTGCACTGGCACCACTGGGGATTAAGTGCAGTGAGTCCAGAGAGTGCACTGGCACCACTGGGGATGCAGTGCAGTGAGTCCAGAGAGTGCACTTTCACCACTGGGGATGCAGTGCAGTGAGTCCAGAGAGTGCACTGGCACCACTGGGGATGCACTGGAGTGAGTCCAGAGAGTGCACTGGCACCACTGGGGATGCACTGCAGTGAGTCCAGAGAGTGCACTGGCACCACTGGGGATGCACTGCAGTGAGTCCAGAGAGTGCACTGGCACCACTGGGGATGCAGTACAGTGAGTCCACAGAGTGCACTGGCACCACTGGGGATGCAGCACAGTGAGTCCAGAGAGTGCACTGGCACCACTGGGGATGCAGTGCAGTGAGTCCAGAGAGTGCACTGGCACCACTGGGGATGCACTGCAGTGAGTCCAGAGATTGCACTGGCACCACTGGGGATGCAGTGCACTGAGTCTAGAGACTTCACTGGCACCACTGGGAATGCGGTGCAGTGAGTGCAGAGAGTGCACTGGCAGCAGTGGGGATGCAGTGCAGTGAGTCCAGAGAGTGCACTGGCACCACTGGGGATGCAGTGCAGTGAGTCCAGAGAGTGCACTGGCACCACTGATGATGCAGTACAGTGAGTCCAGAGAGTGCACTGGCACCACTGGGGATGCCCTGCAGTGAGTCCAGAGAGTGCACTGGCATCACTGGGGATGCAGTACAGTGAGTCCACAGAGTGCACTGGCACCACTGGGGATGCAGTACAGTGAGTCCAGAGAGTGCACTGGCACCACTGGGGATGCACTGCAGTGAGTCCAGAGAGTGCACTGGCACCACTGATGATGCAGTACAGTGAGTCCAGAGAGTGCACTGGCACCACTGGGGATGCCCTGCAGTGAGTCCAGAGAGTGCACTGGCACCACTGGGGATGCAGTACAGTGAGTCCACAGAGTGCACTGGCACCACTGGGGATGCACTTCAGTGAGTCCAGAGAGTGCACTGGCACCACTGGGGATGCAGTGCAGTGAGTCCAGAGAGTGCACTGGCACCACTGGGGATGCAGTGCAGTGAGTCCAGAGAGTGCACTTTCACCACTGGGGATGCAGTGCAGGGAGTCCAGAGAGTGCACTGGCACCACTGGGGATGCACTGCAGTGAGTCCCGTGAGTGCACTGGCACCACTGGGGATGCACTGCAGTGAGTCCAGAGAGTGCACTGGCACCACTGGTGATACAGTACAGTGAGTCCAGAGAGTGCACTGGCACCACTTGGGATGCACTGCAGTGAGTCCAGAGAGTGCACTGGCACCACTGGGGATGCACTACAGTGAGTCCAGAGAGTGCACTGGCACCACTGGGGATGCAGTGCAGTGAGTCCAGAGAGTGCACTGGCACCACTGGGGATGCACTGCAGTGAGTGCAGAGAGTGCACTGGCACCACTGGGGATGCACTGCAGTGAGTGCAGAGAGTGCACTGACACCACTGGGGATGCAGTGCAGTGAGTCCAGAGAGTGCACTGGCACCACTGGTGATGCAGTGCAGTGAGTCCAGAGAGTGCACTGGCACCACTGGGGATGCAGTGCAGTGAGTCCAGAGAGTACACTGGCACCACTGGGGATGCAGTGCAGTGAGTCCAGAGAGTGCACTGGCACCACTGGGTTGCAGTGCAGTGAGTCCAGAGAGTGCACTGGCACCACTGGGGATGCAGTGCAGTGAGTCCAGAGAGTGCACTGGCAGCACTGGGGATACAGTGCAGTGAGTGCAGAGAGTACACTGGCACCACTGGGGATTCACTGCAGTGAGTCCAGAGAAGGCACTGGCACCACCTGTGATGCAGTACAGTGAGTCCAGTGAGTGCACTGGCACTCCTGGGGATGCAGTGCTGTGACTCCAGAGAGCGCACTGGCACCACTGGGGATGCAGTGCAGTCAGTCCAGTGAGTGCACTGGCACCACTGGGGATGCACTTCAGTGAGTCCACAGAGTGCACTGGCACCACTGGCGATGCACTGCAGTGAGTCCAGAGAGTGCACTGGCACCACTGGGGATGCACTGCAGTGACTCCAGAGAGTGCACTGGCACCACTGGGGATGCAGTGCAGTGAGTCCAGAGAGTGCACTGGCACCACTGGGGATGCAGTGCAGTGAGTCCAGAGAGTGCACTGGCACCACTGGGGATGCAGTGCAGTGAGTCCAGAGAGTGCACTGGCACCACTGGGGATGCACTGCAGTGAGTCCAGAGAGTGCACTGGCACCACTGGGGATGCACTGCAGTGAGTCCAGAGAGTGCACTGGCACCACTGGGGATGCAGTGCAGTGAGTCCAGAGAGTGCACTTTCACCACTGGGGATGCAGTGCAGGGAGTCCAGAGAGTGCACTGGCACCACTGGGGCTGCAGTGCAGTGAGTCCCGTGAGTGCACTGGCACCACTGGGGATGCAGTGCAGTGAGTCCAGAGAGTGCACTGGCACCACTGGTGATGCAGTACAGTGAGTCCAGAGAGTGCACTGGCACCACTGGGGATGCAGTGCAGTGAGTCCAGAGAGTGCACTGGCACCACTGGGGATGCACTACAGTGAGTCCAGAGAGTGCACTGGCACCACTGGGGATGCAGTGCAGTGAGTCCAGAGAGTGCACTGGCACCACTGGGGATGCACTGCAGTGAGTGCAGAGAGTGCACTGGCACCACTGGGGATGCACTGCAGTGAGTGCAGAGAGTGCACTGACACCACTGGGGATGCAGTGCAGTGAGTCCAGAGAGTGCACTGGCACCACTGGTGATGCAGTGCAGTGAGTCCAGAGAGTGCTCTGGCACCACTGGGGATGCAGTGCAGTGAGTCCAGAGAGTACACTGGCACCACTGGGGATGCAGTGCAGTGAGTCCAGAGAGTGCACTGGCACCACTGGGTTGCAGTGCAGTGAGTCCAGAGAGTGCACTGGCACCACTGGGGATGCAGTGCAGTGAGTCCAGAGAGTGCACTGGCAGCACTGGGGATACAGTGCAGTGAGTGCAGAGAGTACACTGGCACCACTGGGGATTCACTGCAGTGAGTCCAGAGAGTGCACTGGCACCACCTGTGATGCAGTACAGTGAGTCCAGTGAGTGCACTGGCACCCCTGGGGATGCAGTGCTGTGACTCCAGAGAGCGCACTGGCACCACTGGGGATGCAGTGCAGTCAGTCCAGTGAGTGCACTGGCACCACTGGGGATGCACTTCAGTGAGTCCACAGAGTGCACTGGCACCACTGGCGATGCACTGCAGTGAGTCCAGAGAGTGCACTGGCACCACTGGGGATGCACTTCAGTGACTCCAGAGAGTGCACTGGCACCACTGGGGATGCAGTGCAGTGAGTCCAGAGAGTGCACTGGCACCACTGGGGATGCAGTGCAGTGAGTCCAGAGAGTGCACTGGCACCACTGGGGATGCACTGCAGTGAGTCCAGAGAGTGCACTGGCACCACTGGAGATGCACTGCAGTGACTGCAGAGAGTGCCCTGGCACCACGGGGGATGCACTGCAGTGAGTCCAGAGAGTGCACTGGCACCACTGGGGATGCACTGCAGTGAGTCCAGAGAGTGCACTGGCACCACTGGGGATGCAGTGCAGTGAGTCCAGAGAGTGCACTGGCACCACTGGGGATGCACTGCAGTGAGTCCAGAGATTGCACTGGCACCACTGGGGATGCAGTGCAGTGAGTCCAAAGACTTCACTGGCACCACTGGGAATGCAGTGCAGTGAGTCCAGAGAGTGCACTGGCACCACTGGGGATGCAGTGAAGTGAGTGCAGAGAGTGCACTGGCACCACTGGGGATGCAGTGCAGTGAGTCCAGAGAGTGCACTGGCACCACTGGGGATGCACTACAGTGAGTCCAGAGAGTGCACTGGCACCACTGGGGATGCCCTGCAGTGAGTCCAGAGAGTGCACTGGCACCACTGGAGATGCACTACAGTGAGTCCAGAGATTGCACTGGCACCACTGGGGATGCAGTGCAGTGAGTCCAGAGAGTGCACTGGCACCACTGGGGATGCAGTGCAGTGAGTCCAGAGAGTGCACTGGCACCACTGAGGATGCAGTGCAGTGACTCCAGTGAGTGTACTGGCACCACTGGGGATGCAGTGCAGTGAGTCCAGAGAGTGCACTAGCACCATTGAGAATGCACTTCAGTGAGTCCAGAGAGTGCACTGGCACCACTGGGGATGCACTGCAGTGAGTCCAGAGAGTGCACTAGCACCACTGGGGATGCAGTGCAGTGAATCCAGTGAGTACACTGGCACCACTGGGGATGCAGTGCAGTGAGTCCAGAGAGTGCACTGGCACCACTGGGGATGCACTGCAGTGAGCCCAGAGAGTGCACTGGCACCACTGGAGATGCAGTACAGTGAGTCCAGTGAATGCACTGGCTCCACTGGAGATGCAGTGCAGTGAGTCCAGAGAGTGCACTGGCACCACTGGGGATGCAGTACAGTGAGTCCAAGAGTGCACTGGCACCACTGGGGATGCAGTGCAGTGAGTCCAGAGAGTGCACTGGCACCACTGGGGATGCAGTGCAGTGAGTCCAGAGAGTGCACTGGCACCACTGGGGATGCAGTACAGTGAGTCCAGTCAGTGCACTGGCACCACTGGGGATGCAGTGCAGTGAGTCCAGAGAGTGCACTGGCACCACTGGGGATGCACTGCAGTGAGTCCAGAGAGTGCAGTGGCACCACTGGAGATGCAGTGCAGTGAGTCCAGAGAGTGCACTGGCAGCACTGGTGATGCAGTGCAGTGAGTCCAGAGAGTGTACTGGCACCACTGGGGATGCAGTGCAGTGAGTCCAGAGAGTGCACTGGCACCAGTGGTGATGCACTGCAGTGAGTCCAGAGAGTGCACTGGCACCACTGGGGATGCACTGCAGTGAGTCCAGAGAGTGCACTGGCACCACTGGGGATGCAGTACAGTGAGTCCAGAGAGTGCACTGGCACCATTGGGGATGCAGTGCAGTGAGCCCAGAGAGTGCACTGGCACCACTGGTGATGCACTGCAGTGAGTCCAGAGAGTGCACTGGCACCATTGGGGATGCACTACAGTGAGTCCAGAGAGTGCACTGGCAGCACTGGGGATGCAGTGCAGTGAGTCCAGAGAGTGCGCTGGCACCACTGGGGATGCAGTGCAGTCAGTCCAGTGAGTGTACTGGCACCACTGGGGATGCACTGCAGTGAGTCCAGAGAGTGCACTGGCACCACTGAGAATGCACTTCAGTGAGTCCAGAGAGTGCACTGGCACCACTGGGGATGCACTACAGTGAGTCCAGAGAGTGCACTGGCACCACTGGGGATGCAGTGCAGTGAGTCCAGAGAGTGCACTGGCACCACTGGGGATGCACTGCAGTGAGTCCAGAGAGTGCACTGGCACCACTGGGGATGCAGTGCCGTGAGTCCAGAGAGTGCACTGGCACCACTGGGGATGCACTGCAGTGAGTCCAGAGAGTGCACTGGCACCACTGGGAATGCAGTGCAGTGAGTCCAGAGAGTACACTGGCACCATCGGGGATTCACTGCAGTGAGTCCAGAGAGTGAAATGGCACCACTGGGGATGCAGTGCAGTGAGTCCAGAGAGTGCACTGGCACCACTGGGGATTAAGTGCAGTGAGTCCAGAGAGTGCACTGGCACCACTGGGTATGCAGTGCAGTGAGTCCAGAGAGTGCACTGGCACCACTGGGGATGCAGTGCAGTGAGTCCAGAGAGTGCACTGGCACCACTGGGGATGCACTGGAGTGAGTCCAGAGAGTGCACTGGCACCACTGGGGATGCACTGCAGTGAGTCCAGAGAGTGCACTGGCACCACTGGGGATGCACTGAAGTGAGTCCAGAGAGTGCACTGGCACCACTGGGGATGCAGTACAGTGAGTCCACAGAGTGCACTGGCACCACTGGGGATGCAGCACAGTGAGTCCAGAGAGTGCACTGGCACCACTGGGGATGCAGTGCAGTGAGTCCAGAGAGTGCACTGGCACCACTGGTGATGCACTGCAGTGAGTCCAGAGATTGCACTGGCACCACTGGGGATGCAGTGCAGTGAGTCCAGAGACTTCACTGGCACCACTGGGAATGCAGTGCAGTGAGTGCAGAGAGTGCACTGGCACCACTGGGGATGCAGTGCAGTGAGTCCAGAGAGTGCACTGGCACCACGAGTGATGCACTACAGTGAGTCCAGAGAGTGCACTGGCACCACTGGGGATGCACTGCAGTGACTCCAGAGAGTGCACTGGCACCACTGGGGATGCAGTACAGTGAGTCCAGAGAGTGCACTGGCACCACTGGGGATGCACTGCAGTGAGTCCAGAGAGTGCACTGGCACCACTGGGGATGCAGTGCAGTGAGTCCAGAGAGTGCACTGGCAGCAGTGGGGATGCAGTGCAGTGAGTCCAGAGAGTGCACTGGCACCACTGGGGATGCACTACAGTGAGTCCAGAGAGTGCACTGGCACCACTGGGGATGCACTTCAGTGAGTCCAGAGAGTGCACTGGCACCACTGGGGATGCAGTGCTGTGACTCCAGAGAGCGCACTGGCACCACTGGGGATGCAGTGCAGTCAGTCACGTGAGGGCACTGGCACCACTGGAGATGCACTACAGTGAGTCCAGAGATTGCACTGGCACCACTGGGGATGCAGTGCAGTGAGTCCAGAGAGTGCACTGGCACCACTGGGGATGCAGTGCAGTGAGTCCAGAGAGTGCACTGGCACCACTGAGGATGCAGTGCAGTGAGTCCTGTGAGTGTACTGGCACCACTGGGGATGCAGTGCAGTGAGTCCAGAGAGTGCACTGGCACCATTGAGAATGCACTTCAGTGAGTCCAGAGAGTGCACTGGCACCACTGGGGATGCACTGCAGTGAGTCCAGAGAGTGCACTAGCACCACTGGGGATGCAGTGCTGTGAATCCAGTGAGTACACTGGCACCACTGGAGATGCAGTGCAGTGAGTCCTGAGAGTGCACTGGCACCACTGGGGATGCACTGCAGTGAGCCCAGAGAGTGCACTGGCACCACTGGAGATCCAGTACAGTGAGTCCAGTGAATGCACTGGAGCCACTGGAGATGCAGTGCAGTGAGTCCAGAGAGTGCACTGGCACCACTGGGGATGCAGTACAGTGAGTCCAGTGAGTGCACTGGCACCACTGGGGATGCAGTGCAGTGAGTCCAGAGAGTGCACTGGCACCACTGGGGATGCAGTGCAGTGAGTCCAGAGAGTACACTGGCACCACTGGGGATGCAGTACAGTGACTCCAGTGAGTGCACTGGCACCATTGGGGATGCACTACAGTGAGTCCAGAGAGTGCACTGGCAGCACTGGGGATGCAGTGCAGTGAGTCCAGAGAGTGCGCTGGCACCACTGGGGATGCAGTGCAGTCAGTCCAGTGAGTGCACTGGCACCACTGGGGATGCACTGCAGTGAGTCCAGAGAGTGCACTGGCACCACTGGCGATGCACTTCAGTGAGTCCAGAGAGTGCACTGGCACCACTGGGGATGCACTGCAGTGAGTCCAGAGAGTGCACTGGCACCACTGGGGATGCACTACAGTGACTCCAGAGAGTGCACTGGCACCACTGGGGATGCAGTGCAGTGAGTCCAGAGAGTGCACTGGCACCACTGGGGATGCACTGCAGTGAGTCCAGAGAGTGCACTGGCACCACTGGGGATGCACTGCAGTGAGTCCAGAGAGTGCACTGGCACCACTGGGGATGCCCTGCAGTGAGTCCAGAGAGTGCACTGGCACCACTGGGGATGCAGTACAGTGAGTCCACAGAGTGCCCTGGCACCACTGGGGATGCAGTGCAGTGAGTGCAGAGAGTACACTGGCACCACTGGGGATGCAGTGCAGTGAGTCCACAGAGTGCCCTGGCACCACTGGGGATGCAGTGCAGTGAGTCCAGAGAGTGAACTGGCACCACTGGGGATGCAGTACAGTGAGTCCAGAGAGTGCACTGGCACCACTGGGGATGCAGTGCAGTGAGTCCAGAGAGTACACTGGCACCATCGGTGATTCACTGCAGTGAGTCCAGAGAGTGCACTGGCAGCAGTGTGGATGCAGTGCAGTGAGTCCAGAGAGTGCACTGGCATCACTGGGGATTAAGTGCAGTGAGTCCAGAGAGTGCACTGGCACCACTGGGGATGCAGTGCAGTGAGTCCAGAGAGTGCACTGGCACCACTGGGGATGCACTGCAGTGAGTCCAGAGAGTGCACTGGCACCACTGGGGATGCACTGCAGTGAGTCCAGAGAGTGCACTGGCACCACTGGGGATGCACTGCAGTGAGTCCAGAGAGTGCACTGGCACCACTGGGGATGCAGTACAGTGAGTCCAGAGAGTGCACTGGCACCACTGGGGATGCAGCACAGTGAGTCCAGAGAGTGCACTGGCACCACTGGGGATGCAGTGCAGTGAGTCCAGAGAGTGCACTGGCACCACTGGGGATGCACTGCAGTGAGTCCAGAGATTGCACTGGCACCACTGGGGATGCAGTGCAGTGAGTCCAGAGACTTCACTGGCACCACTGGGAATGCAGTGCAGTGAGTGCAGAGAGTGCACTGGCACCACTGGGGATGCAGTGCAGTGAGTCCAGAGAGTGCACTGGCACCACTGGGGATGCAGTGCAGTGAGTCCAGAGAGTGCACTGGCACCACTGGGGATGCAGTACAGTGAGTCCAGAGAGTGCACTGGCAGCAGTGGGGATGCAGTGCAGTGAGTCCACAGAGTGCACTGGCACCACTGGCGATGCAGTGCAGTGAATCCAGAGAGTGCACTGGCAGCAGTGGGGATGCAGTGCAGTGAGTCCAGAGAGTGCACTGGCACCACTGGGGATGCACTGCAGTGAGTCCAGAGAGTGCAGTGGCACCACTGGAGATGCAGTGCAGTGAGTCCAGAGAGTGCACTGGCAGCACTGGTGATGCAGTGCAGTGAGTCCAGAGAGTGTACTGGCACCACTGGGGATGCAGTGCAGTGAGTCCAGAGAGTGCACTGGCACCACTGGGGATGCACTGCAGTGAGTCCAGAGAGTGCACTGGCACCACTGGGGATGCAGTGCAGTGAGTCCAGAGAGTGCACTGGCACCACTGGGGATGCAGTACAGTGAGTCCAGAGAGTGCACTGGCACCATTGGGGATGCAGTGCAGTGAGCCCAGAGAGTGTACTGGCACCACTGGTGATGCACTGCAGTGAGTCCAGAGAGTGCACTGGCACCATTGGGGATGCACTACAGTGAGTCCAGAGAGTGCACTGGCAGCACTGGGGATGCAGTGCAGTGAGTCCAGAGAGTGCGCTGGCACCACTGGGGATGCAGTGCAGTCAGTCCAGTGAGTGTACTGGCACCACTGGGGATGCACTGCAGTGAGTCCAGAGAGTGCACTGGCACCACTGAGAATGCACTTCAGTGAGTCCAGAGAGTGCACTGGCACCACTGGGGATGCAGTGCAGTGAGTCCAGAGAGTGCACTGGCACCACTGGGGATGCACTACAGTGAGTCCAGAGAGTGCACTGGCACCACTGGGGATGCAGTGCAGTGAGTCCAGAGAGTGCACTGGCACCACTGGGGATGCACTGCAGTGAGTCCAGAGAGTGCACTGGCACCACTGGGGATGCAGTGCCGTGAGTCCAGAGAGTGCACTGGCACCACTGGGGATGCACTGCAGTGAGTCCAGAGAGTGCACTGGCACCACTGGGAATGCAGTGCAGTGAGTCCAGAGAGTACACTGGCACCATCGGGGATTCACTGCAGTGAGTCCAGAGAGTGAAATGGCACCACTGGGGATGCAGTGCAGTGAGTCCAGAGAGTGCACTGGCACCACTGGGGATTAAGTGCAGTGAGTCCAGAGAGTGCACTGGCACCACTGGGGATGCAGTGCAGTGAGTCCAGAGAGTGCACTGGCACCACTGGGGATGCAGTGCAGTGAGTCCAGAGAGTGCACTGGCACCACTGGGGATGCACTGGAGTGAGTCCAGAGAGTGCACTGGCACCACTGGGGATGCACTGCAGTGAGTCCAGAGAGTGCACTGGCACCACTGGGGATGCACTGAAGTGAGTCCAGATAGTGCACTGGCACCACTGGGGATGCAGTACAGTGAGTCCACTGAGTGCACTGGCACCACTGGGGATGCAGCACAGTGAGTCCAGAGAGTGCACTGGCACCACTGGGGATGCAGTGCAGTGAGTCCATAGAGTGCACTGGCACCACTGGGGATGCACTGCAGTGAGTCCAGAGATTGCACTGGCACCACTGGGGATGCAGTGCAGTGAGTCCAGAGACTTCACTGGCACCACTGGGAATGCAGTGCAGTGAGTGCAGAGAGTGCACTGGCACCACTGGGGATGCAGTGCGGTGAGTCCAGAGAGTGCACTGGCACCACGAGTGATGCACTACAGTGAGTCCAGAGAGTGCACTGGCACCACTGGGGATGCACTGCATTGAGTCCAGAGAGTGCACTGGCACCACTGGGGATGCAGTACAGTGAGTCCAGAGAGTGCACTGGCACCACTGGGGATGCACTGCAGTGAGTCCAGAGAGTGCACTGGCACCACTGGGGATGCAGTGCAGTGAGTCCAGAGAGTGCACTGGCAGCAGTGGGGATGCAGTGCAGTGAGTCCAGAGAGTGCACTGGCACCACTGGGGATGCACTACAGTGAGTCCAGAGAGTGCACTGGCACCACTGGGGATGCACTTCAGTGAGTCCAGAGAGTGCACTGGCACCACTGGGGATGCAGTGCTGTGACTCCAGAGAGCGCACTGGCACCACTGGGGATGCAGTGCAGTCAGTCCAGTGAGTGCACTGGCACCACTGGAGATGCACTACAGTGAGTCCAGAGATTGCACTGGCACCACTGGGGATGCAGTGCAGTGAGTCCAGAGAGTGCACTGGCACCACTGGGGATGCAGTGCAGTGAGTCCAGAGAGTTCACTGGCACCACTGAGGATGCAGTGCAGTGAGTCCAGTGAGTGTACTGGCACCACTGGGGATGCAGTGCAGTGAGTCCAGAGAGTGCACTGGCACCATTGAGAATGCACTTCAGTGAGTCCAGAGAGTGCACTGGCACCACTGGGGATGCACTGCAGTGAGTCCAGAGAGTGCACTAGCACCACTGGGGATGCAGTGCAGTGAATCCAGTGAGTACACTGGCACCACTGGAGATGCAGTGCAGTGAGTCCAGAGAGTGCACTGGCACCACTGGGGATGCACTGCAGTGAGCCCAGAGAGTGCACTGGCACCACTGGAGATCCAGTACAGTGAGTCCAGTGAATGCACTGGAGCCACTGGAGATGCAGTGCAGTGAGTCCAGAGAGTGCACTGGCACCACTGGGGATGCAGTACAGTGAGTCCAGTGAGTGCACTGGCACCACTGGGGATGCAGTGCAGTGAGTCCAGAGAGTGCACTGGCACCACTGGGGATGCAGTGCAGTGAGTCCAGAGAGTACACTGGCACCACTGGGGATGCAGTACAGTGAGTCCAGTCAGTGCACTGGCACCACTGGGGATGCCCTGCAGTGAGTCCAGAGAGTGCACTGGCAGCACTGGGGATGCACTGCAGTGAGTCCAGAGAGTGCAGTGACAGCACTGGAGATGCAGTGCAGTGAGTCCAGAGAGTGTACTGGCACCACTGGGGATGCAGTGCAGTGAGTCCAGAGAGTGCACTGGCACCACTGGGGATGCAGTGCAGTGAGTCCAGAGAGTGCACTGGCACCAGTGGGGATGCACTGCAGTGAGTCCAGAGAGTGCACTGGCACCACTGGGGATGCAGTGCAGTGAGTCCAGAGAGTGCACTGGCACCACTGGGGATGCAGTACAGTGAGTCCAGAGAGTGCACTGGCACCATTGGGGATGCAGTGCAGTGAGCCCAGAGAGTGCACTGGCAGCACTGGGGATGCAGTGCAGTGAGTCCAGAGAGTGCGCTGGCACCACTGGGGATGCAGTGCAGTCAGTCCAGTGAGTGTACTGGCACCACTGGGGATGCACTGCAGTGAGTCCAGAGAGTGCACTGGCACCACTGAGAATGCACTTCAGTGAGTCCAGAGAGTGCACTGGCACCACTGGGGATGCAGCACAGTGAGTCCAGAGAGTGCACTGGCACCACTGGGGATGCAGTGCAGTGAGTCCAGAGAGTGCACTGGCACCACTGGGGATGCACTGCAGTGAGTCCAGAGATTGCACTGGCACCACTGGGGATGCAGTGCAGTGAGTCCAGAGACTTCACTGGCACCACTGGGAATGCAGTGCAGTGAGTGCAGAGAGTGCACTGGCACCACTGGGGATGCAGTGCAGTGAGTCCAGAGAGTGCACTGGCACCACGAGTGATGCACTACAGTGAGTCCAGAGAGTGCACTGGCACCACTGGGAATGCACTGCATTGAGTCCAGAGAGTGCACTGGCACCACTGGGGATGCAGTACAGTGAGTCCAGAGAGTGCACTGGCACCACTGGGGATGCACTGCAGTGAGTCCAGAGAGTGCACTGGCACCACTGGGGATGCAGTGCAGTGAGTCCAGAGAGTGCACTGGCAGCAGTGGGGATGCAGTGCAGTGAGTCCAGAGAGTGCACTGGCACCACTGGGGATGCACTACAGTGAGTCCAGAGAGTGCACTGGCACCACTGGGGATGCACTTCAGTGAGTCCAGAGAGTGCACTGGCACCACTGGGGATGCAGTGCTGTGACTCCAGAGAGCGCACTGGCACCACTGGGGATGCAGTGCAGTCAGTCCAGTGAGTGCACTGGCACCACTGGAGATGCACTACAGTGAGTCCAGAGATTGCACTGGCACCACTGGGGATGCAGTGCAGTGAGTCCAGAGAGTGCACTGGCACCACTGGGGATGCAGTGCAGTGAGTCCAGAGAGTGCACTGGCACCACTGAGGATGCAGTGCAGTGAGTCCAGTGAGTGTACTGGCACCACTGGGGATGCAGTGCAGTGAGTCCAGAGAGTGCACTGGCACCATTGAGAATGCACTTCAGTGAGTCCAGAGAGTGCACTGGCACCACTGGGGATGCACTGCAGTGAGTCCAGAGAGTGCACTAGCACCACTGGGGATGCAGTGCAGTGAATCCAGTGAGTACACTGGCACCACTGGAGATGCAGTGCAGTGAGTCCAGAGAGTGCACTGGCACCACTGGGGATGCACTGCAGTGAGCCCAGAGAGTGCACTGGCACCACTGGAGATCCAGTACAGTGAGTCCAGTAAATGCACTGGAGCCACTGGAGATGCAGTGCAGTGAGTCCAGAGAGTGCACTGGCACCACTGGGGATGCAGTACAGTGAGTCCAGTGAGTGCACTGGCACCACTGGGGATGCAGTGCAGTGAGTCCAGAGAGTGCACTGGCACCACTGGGGATGCAGTGCAGTGAGTCCAGAGAGTACACTGGCACCACTGGGGATGCAGTACAGTGAGTCCAGTCAGTGCACTGGCACCACTGGGGATGCCCTGCAGTGAGTCCAGAGAGTGCACTGGCACCACTGGGGATGCACTGCAGTGAGTCCAGAGAGTGCAGTGACAGCACTGGAGATGCAGTGCAGTGAGTCCAGAGAGTGTACTGGCACCACTGGGGATGCAGTGCAGTGAGTCCAGAGAGTGCACTGGCACCACTGGGGATGCAGTGCAGTGAGTCCAGAGAGTGCACTGGCACCAGTGGGGATGCACTGCAGTGAGTCCAGAGAGTGCACTGGCACCACTGGGGATGCACTGCAGTGAGTCCAGAGAGTGCACTGGCACCACTGGGGATGCAGTACAGTGAGTCCAGAGAGTGCACTGGCACCATTGGGGATGCAGTGCAGTGAGCCCAGAGAGTGCACTGGCACCACTGGTGATGCACTGCAGTGAGTCCAGAGAGTGCACTGGCACCATTGGGGATGCACTACAGTGAGTCCAGAGAGTGCACTGGCAGCACTGGGGATGCAGTGCAGTGAGTCCAGAGAGTGCGCTGGCACCACTGGGGATGCAGTGCAGTCAGTCCAGTGAGTGCACTGGCACCACTGGGGATGCACTGCAGTGAGTCCAGAGAGTGCACTGGCACCACTGAGAATGCACTTCAGTGAGTCCAGAGAGTGCACTGGCACCACTGGGGATGCAGTGCAGTGAGTCCAGAGAGTGCACTGGCACCACTGGGGATGCACTACAGTGACTCCAGAGAGTGCACTGGCACCACTGGGGATGCAGTGCAGTGAGTCCAGAGAGTGCACTGGCACCACTGGGGATGCAGTGCAGTGAGTCCAGAGAGTGCACTGGCACCACTGGGGATGCACTGCAGTGAGTCCAGAGAGTGCACTGGCACCACTGGGGATGCCCTGCAGTGAGTCCAGAGAGTGCACTGGCACCACTGGGGTTGCAGTACAGTGAGTCCACAGAGTGCCCTGGCACCACTGGGGATGCAGTGCAGTGAGTGCAGAGAGTACACTGGCACCACTGGGGATGCAGTGCAGTGAGTCCACAGAGTGCCCTGGCACCACTGGGGATGCAGTGCAGTGAGTCCAGAGAGTGAACTGGCACCACTGGGGATGCAGTACAGTGAGTCCAGAGAGTGCACTGGCACCACTGGGGATGCAGTGCAGTGAGTCCAGAGAGTACACTGGCACCATCGGGGATTCACTGCAGTGAGTCCAGAGAGTGCACTGGCAGCAGTGTGGATGCAGTGCAGTGAGTCCAGAGAGTGCACTGGCATCACTGGGGATTAAGTGCAGTGAGTCCAGAGAGTGCACTGGCACCACTGGGGATGCAGTGCAGTGAGTCCAGAGAGTGCACTGGCACCACTGGGGATGCACTGCAGTGAGTCCAGAGAGTGCACTGGCACCACTGGGGATGCACTGCAGTGAGTCCAGAGAGTGCACTGGCACCACTGGGGATGCACTGCAGTGAGTCCAGAGAGTGCACTGGCACCACTGGGGATGCAGTACAGTGAGTCCAGAGAGTGCACTGGCACCACTGGGGATGCACTGCAGTGAGTCCAGAGAGTGCACTGGCACCACTGGGGATGCAGTGCAGTGAGTCCAGAGAGTGCACTGGCACCACTGGGGATGCACTGCAGTGAGTCCAGAGATTGCACTGGCACCACTGGGGATGCAGTGCAGTGAGTCCAGAGACTTCACTGGCACCACTGGGAATGCAGTGCAGTGAGTGCAGAGAGTGCACTGGCACCACTGGGGATGCAGTGCAGTGAGTCCAGAGAGTGCACTGGCACCACTGGGGATGCAGTGCAGTGAGTCCAGAGAGTGCACTGGCACCACTGGGGATGCAGTACAGTGAGTCCAGAGAGTGCACTGGCAGCAGTGGGGATGCAGTGCAGTGAGTCCACAGAGTGCACTGGCACCACTGGCGATGCAGTGCAGTGAATCCAGAGAGTGCACTGGCAGCAGTGGGGATGCAGTGCAGTGAGTCCACAGAGTGCACTGGCACCACTGGCGATGCACTACAGTGAGTCCAGAGAGTGCACTGGCACGACTGGGGATGCACTTCATTGAGTCCAGAGAGTGCACTGGCACCACCTGTGATGCAGTACAGTGAGTCCAGTGAGTGCACTGGCACCACTGGGGATGCAGTGCTGTGACTCCAGAGAGCGCACTGGCACCACTGGGGATGCAGTGCAGTCAGTCCAGTGAGTGCACTGGCACCACTGTGGATGCAGTACAGTGAGTCCAGAGAGTGCACTGGCACCACTGGGGATGCACTGCAGTGAGTCCAGAGAGTGTACTGGCACCACTGGGGATGCAGTGCAGTGAGTCCAGAGAGTGCACTGGCAGCAGTGGGGATGCAGTGCAGTGAGTCCACAGAGTACACTGGCACCACTGGCGATGCACTACAGTGAGTCCAGAGAGTGCACTGGCACCACTGGGGATGCACTTCAGTGAGTCCAGAGAGTGCACTGGCACCACCTGTGATGCAGTACAGTGAGTCCAGTGAGTGCACTGGCACCACTGGGGATGCAGTGCTGTGACTCCAGAGAGCGCACTGGCACCACTGGGGATGCAGTGCAGTCAGTCCAGTGAGTGCACTGGCACCACTGGGGATGCACTTCATTGAGTCCAGAGAGTGCACTGGCACCACTGGCGATGCACTGCAGTGAGTCCAGAGAGTGCACTGGCACCACTGGAGATGCAGTGCAGTGAGTCCAGAGAGTGCACTGGCACCACTGGGGATGCAGTACAGTGAGTCCAGAGAGTGCATTGGCACCACTGGGGATGCACTGCAGTGAGTCCAGAGAGTGCACTGGCACCACCTGTGATGCAGTACAGTGAGTCCAGTGAGTGCACTGGCACCCCTGGGGATGCAGTGCAGTGAGTCCAGAGAGCGCACTGGCACCACTGGGGATGCAGTGCCGTCAGTCCAGTGAGTGCACTGGCACCACTGGGGATGCACTTCAGTGAGTCCACAGAGTGCACTGGCACCACTGGCGATGCACTGCAGTGAGTCCATAGAGTGCACCGGCACCACTGGGGATGCACTTCAGTGAGTCCAGAGAGTGCACTGGCACCACTGGGGATGCAGTGTAGTGAGTCCAGAGAGTGCACTGGCAGCACTGGGGTTGCAGTGCAGTGAATCCAGAGAGTGCACTGGCACCACTGGGGATGCACTGCAGTGAGTCCAGAGAGTGCACTGGCACCACTGAGAATGCACTTCAGTGAGTCCAGAGAGTGCACTGGCACCACTGGGGATGCACTGCAGTGAGTCCAGAGAGTGCACTGGCACCACTGGGGATGCAGTACAGTGAGTGCAGAGACTGCACAGGCACCACTGGGGATGCACTGCAGTGAGTCCAGAGATTGCACTGGCACCACTGGGGATGCAGTGCACTGAGTCCAGAGACTTCACTGGCACCACTGGGAATGCGGTGCAGTGAGTGCAGAGAGTGCACTGGCACCACTGGGGATGCAGTGCAGTGAGTCCAGAGAGTGCACTGGCACCACTGGGGATTAAGTGCAGTGAGTCCAGAGAGTGCACTGGCACCACTGGGGATGCAGTGCAGTGAGTCCAGAGAGTGCACTTTCACCACTGGGGATGCAGTGCAGTGAGTCCAGAGAGTGCACTGGCACCACTGGGGATGCACTGGAGTGAGTCCAGAGAGTGCACTGGCACCACTGGGGATGCACTGCAGTGAGTCCAGAGAGTGCACTGGCACCACTGGGGATGCACTGCAGTGAGTCCAGAGAGTGCACTGGCACCACTGGGGATGCAGTACAGTGAGTCCACAGAGTGCACTGGCACCACTGGGGATGCAGCACAGTGAGTCCAGAGAGTGCACTGGCACCACTGGGGATGCAGTGCAGTGAGTCCAGAGAGTGCACTGGCACCACTGGGGATGCACTGCAGTGAGTCCAGAGATTGCACTGGCACCACTGGGGATGCAGTGCACTGAGTCTAGAGACTTCACTGGCACCACTGGGAATGCGGTGCAGTGAGTGCAGAGAGTGCACTGGCACCACTGGGGATGCAGTGCAGTGAGTCCAGAGAGTGCACTGGCACCACTGGGGATGCAGTGCAGTGAGTCCAGAGAGTGCACTGGCACCACTGATGATGCAGTACAGTGAGTCCAGAGAGTGCACTGGCACCACTGGGGATGCCCTGCAGTGAGTCCAGAGAGTGCACTGGCATCACTGGGGATGCAGTACAGTGAGTCCACAGAGTGCACTGGCACCACTGGGGATGCAGTACAGTGAGTCCAGAGAGTGCACTGGCACCACTGGGGATGCACTGCAGTGAGTCCAGAGAGTGCACTGGCACCACTGATGATGCAGTACAGTGAGTCCAGAGAGTGCACTGGCACCACTGGGGATGCCCTGCAGTGAGTCCAGAGAGTGCACTGGCACCACTGGGGATGCAGTACAGTGAGTCCACAGAGTGCACTGGCACCACTGGGGATGCAGTACAGTGAGTCCAGAGAGTGCACTGGCACCACTGGGGATGCAGTGCAGTGAGTCCAGAGAGTGCACTGGCACCACTGGGGATGCAGTGCAGTGAGTCCAGAGAGTGCACTTTCACCACTGGGGATGCAGTGCAGGGAGTCCAGAGAGTGCACTGGCACCACTGGGGCTGCAGTGCAGTGAGTCCCGTGAGTGCACTGGCACCACTGGGGATGCACTGCAGTGAGTCCAGAGAGTGCACTGGCACCACTGGTGATACAGTACAGTGAGTCCAGAGAGTGCACTGGCACCACTGGGGATGCACTGCAGTGAGTCCAGAGAGTGCACTGGCACCACTGGGGATGCACTACAGTGAGTCCAGAGAGTGCACTGGCACCACTGGGGATGCAGTGCAGTGAGTCCAGAGAGTGCACTGGCACCACTGGGGATGCACTGCAGTGAGTGCAGAGAGTGCACTGGCACCACTGGGGATGCACTGCAGTGAGTGCAGAGAGTGCACTGACACCACTGGGGATGCAGTGCAGTGAGTCCAGAGAGTGCACTGGCACCACTGGTGATGCAGTGCAGTGAGTCCAGAGAGTGCACTGGCACCACTGGGGATGCAGTGCAGTGAGTCCAGAGAGTACACTGGCACCACTGGGGATGCAGTGCAGTGAGTCCAGAGAGTGCACTGGCACCACTGGGTTGCAGTGCAGTGAGTCCAGAGAGTGCACTGGCACCACTGGGGATGCAGTGCAGTGAGTCCAGAGAGTGCACTGGCAGCACTGGGGATACAGTGCAGTGAGTGCAGAGAGTACACTGGCACCACTGGGGATTCACTGCAGTGAGTCCAGAGAAGGCACTGGCACCACCTGTGATGCAGTACAGTGAGTCCAGTGAGTGCACTGGCACTCCTGGGGATGCAGTGCTGTGACTCCAGAGAGCGCACTGGCACCACTGGGGATGCAGTGCAGTCAGTCCAGTGAGTGCACTGGCACCACTGGGGATGCACTTCAGTGAGTCCACAGAGTGCACTGGCACCACTGGCGATGCACTGCAGTGAGTCCAGAGAGTGCACTGGCACCACTGGGGATGCACTGCAGTGACTCCAGAGAGTGCACTGGCACCACTGGGGATGCAGTGCAGTGAGTCCAGAGAGTGCACTGGCACCACTGGGGATGCAGTGCAGTGAGTCCAGAGAGTGCACTGGCACCACTGGGGATGCAGTGCAGTGAGTCCAGAGAGTGCACTGGCACCACTGGGGATGCACTGCAGTGAGTCCAGAGAGTGCACTGGCACCACTGGGGATGCAGTGCAGTGAGTCCAGAGAGTGCACTGGCACCACTGGGGATGCAGTGCAGTGAGTCCAGAGAGTGCACTTTCACCACTGGGGATGCAGTGCAGGGAGTCCAGAGAGTGCACTGGCACCACTGGGGCTGCAGTGCAGTGAGTCCCGTGAGTGCACTGGCACCACTGGGGATGCACTGCAGTGAGTCCAGAGAGTGCACTGGCACCACTGGTGATGCAGTACAGTGAGTCCAGAGAGTGCACTGGCACCACTGGGGATGCAGTGCAGTGAGTCCAGAGAGTGCACTGGCACCACTGGGGATGCACTACAGTGAGTCCAGAGAGTGCACTGGCACCACTGGGGATGCAGTGCAGTGAGTCCAGAGAGTGCACTGGCACCACTGGGGATGCACTGCAGTGAGTGCAGAGAGTGCACTGGCACCACTGGGGATGCACTGCAGTGAGTGCAGAGAGTGCACTGACACCACTGGGGATGCAGTGCAGTGAGTCCAGAGAGTGCACTGGCACCACTGGTGATGCAGTGCAGTGAGTCCAGAGAGTGCTCTGGCACCACTGGGGATGCAGTGCAGTGAGTCCAGAGAGTACACTGGCACCACTGGGGATGCAGTGCAGTGAGTCCAGAGAGTGCACTGGCACCACTGGGTTGCAGTGCAGTGAGTCCAGAGAGTGCACTGGCACCACTGGGGATGCAGTGCAGTGAGTCCAGAGAGTGCACTGGCAGCACTGGGGATACAGTGCAGTGAGTGCAGAGAGTACACTGGCACCACTGGGGATTCACTGCAGTGAGTCCAGAGAGTGCACTGGCACCACCTGTGATGCAGTACAGTGAGTCCAGTGAGTGCACTGGCACCCCTGGGGATGCAGTGCTGTGACTCCAGAGAGCGCACTGGCACCACTGGGGATGCAGTGCAGTCAGTCCAGTGAGTGCACTGGCACCACTGGGGATGCACTTCAGTGAATCCACAGAGTGCACTGGCACCACTGGCGATGCACTGCAGTGAGTCCAGAGAGTGCACTGGCACCACTGGGGATGCACTTCAGTGACTCCAGAGAGTGCACTGGCACCACTGGGGATGCAGTGCAGTGAGTCCAGAGAGTGCACTGGCACCACTGGGGATGCAGTGCAGTGAGTCCAGAGAGTGCACTGGCACCACTGGGGATGCAGTGCAGTGAGTCCAGAGAGTGCACTGGCACCACTGGAGATGCACTGCAGTGACTGCAGAGAGTGCCCTGGCACCACGGGGGATGCACTGCAGTGAGTCCAGAGAGTGCACTGGCACCACTGGGGATGCACTGCAGTGAGTCCAGAGAGTGCACTGGCACCACTGGGGATGCAGTGCAGTGAGTCCAGAGAGTGCACTGGCACCACTGGGGATGCACTGCAGTGAGTCCAGAGATTGCACTGGCACCACTGGGGATGCAGTGCAGTGAGTCCAAAGACTTCACTGGCACCACTGGGAATGCAGTGCAGTGAGTCCAGAGAGTGCACTGGCACCACTGGGGATGCAGTGAAGTGAGTGCAGAGAGTGCACTGGCACCACTGGGGATGCACTGCAGTGAGTCCAGAGAGTGCACTGGCACCACTGGGGATGCACTACAGTGAGTCCAGAGAGTGCACTGGCACCACTGGGGATGCCCTGCAGTGAGTCCAGAGAGTGCACTGGCACCACTGGAGATGCACTACAGTGAGTCCGGAGATTGCACTGGCACCACTGGGGATGCAGTGCAGTGAGTCCAGAGAGTGCACTGGCACCACTGGGGATGCAGTGCAGTGAGTCCAGAGAGTGCACTGGCACCACTGAGGATGCAGTGCAGTGACTCCAGTGAGTGTACTGGCACCACTGGGGATGCAGTGCAGTGAGTCCAGAGAGTGCACTAGCACCATTGAGAATGCACTTCAGTGAGTCCAGAGAGTGCACTGGCACCACTGGGGATGCACTGCAGTGAGTCCAGAGAGTGCACTAGCACCACTGGGGATGCAGTGCAGTGAATCCAGTGAGTACACTGGCACCACTGGGGATGCAGTGCAGTGAGTCCAGAGAGTGCACTGGCACCACTGGGGATGCACTGCAGTGAGCCCAGAGAGTGCACTGGCACCACTGGAGATGCAGTACAGTGAGTCCAGTGAATGCACTGGCTCCACTGGGGATGCACTGCAGTGAGTCCAGAGAGTGCACTGGCACCACTGGGGATGCAGTGCAGTGAGTCCAGAGAGTGCACTGGCACCACTGGGGATGCAGTGCAGTGAGTCCAGAGAGTGCACTGGCACCACTGGGGATGCAGTGCAGTGAGTCCAGAGAGTGCACTGGCACCACTGGGGATGCAGTACAGTGAGTCCAGTCAGTGCACTGGCACCACTGGGGATGCAGTGCAGTGAGTCCAGAGAGTGCACTGGCACCACTGGGGATGCACTGCAGTGAGTCCAGAGAGTGCAGTGGCACCACTGGAGATGCAGTGCAGTGAGTCCAGAGAGTGCACTGGCAGCACTGGTGATGCAGTGCAGTGAGTCCAGAGAGTGTACTGGCACCACTGGGGATGCAGTGCAGTGAGTCCAGAGAGTGCACTGGCACCAGTGGTGATGCACTGCAGTGAGTCCAGAGAGTGCACTGGCACCACTGGGGATGCACTGCAGTGAGTCCAGAGAGTGCACTGGCACCACTGGGGATGCAGTACAGTGAGTCCAGAGAGTGCACTGGCACCACTGAGAATGCACTTCAGTGAGTCCAGAGAGTGCACTGGCACCACTGAGAATGCACTTCAGTGAGTCCAGAGAGTGCACTGGCACCACTGGGGATGCACTGCAGTGAGTCCAGAGAGTGCACTGGCACCACTGGGGATGCAGTGCCGTGAGTCCAGAGAGTGCACTGGCACCACTGGGGATGCACTGCAGTGAGTCCAGAGAGTGCACTGGCACCACTGGGAATGCAGTGCAGTGAGTCCAGAGAGTACACTGGCACCATCGGGGATTCACTGCAGTGAGTCCAGAGAGTGAAATGGCACCACTGGGGATGCAGTGCAGTGAGTCCAGAGAGTGCACTGGCACCACTGGGGATTAAGTGCAGTGAGTCCAGAGAGTGCACTGGCACCACTGGGTATGCAGTGCAGTGAGTCCAGAGAGTGCACTGGCACCACTGGGGATGCAGTGCAGTGAGTCCAGAGAGTGCACTGGCACCACTGGGGATGCACTGGAGTGAGTCCAGAGAGTGCACTGGCACCACTGGGGATGCACTGCAGTGAGTCCAGAGAGTGCACTGGCACCACTGGGGATGCACTGAAGTGAGTCCAGAGAGTGCACTGGCACCACTGGGGATGCAGTACAGTGAGTCCACAGAGTGCACTGGCACCACTGGGGATGCAGCACAGTGAGTCCAGAGAGTGCACTGGCACCACTGGGGATGCAGTGCAGTGAGTCCAGAGAGTGCACTGGCACCACTGGTGATGCACTGCAGTGAGTCCAGAGATTGCACTGGCACCACTGGGGATGCAGTGCAGTGAGTCCAGAGACTTCACTGGCACCACTGGGAATGCAGTGCAGTGAGTGCAGAGACTGCACTGGCACCACTGGGGATGCAGTGCAGTGAGTCCAGAGAGTGCACTGGCACCACGAGTGATGCACTACAGTGAGTCCAGAGAGTGCACTGGCACCACTGGGGATGCACTGCATTGAGTCCAGAGAGTGCACTGGCACCACTGGGGATGCAGTACAGTGAGTCCAGAGAGTGCACTGGCACCACTGGGGATGCACTGCAGTGAGTCCAGAGAGTGCACTGGCACCACTGGGGATGCAGTGCAGTGAGTCCAGAGAGTGCACTGGCAGCAGTGGGGATGCAGTGCAGTGAGTCCAGAGAGTGCACTGGCACCACTGGGGATGCACTACAGTGAGTCCAGAGAGTGCACTGGCACCACTGGGGATGCACTTCAGTGAGTCCAGAGAGTGCACTGGCACCACTGGGGATGCAGTGCTGTGACTCCAGAGAGCGCACTGGCACCACTGGGGATGCAGTGCAGTCAGTCCAGTGAGTGCACTGGCACCACTGGAGATGCACTACAGTGAGTCCAGAGATTGCACTGGCACCACTGGGGATGCAGTGCAGTGAGTCCAGAGAGTGCACTGGCACCACTGGGGATGCAGTGCAGTGAGTCCAGAGAGTGCACTGGCACCACTGAGGATGCAGTGCAGTGAGTCCAGTGAGTGTACTGGCACCACTGGGGATGCAGTGCAGTGAGTCCAGAGAGTGCACTGGCACCATTGAGAATGCACTTCAGTGAGTCCAGAGAGTGCACTGGCACCACTGGGGATGCACTGCAGTGAGTCCAGAGAGTGCACTAGCACCACTGGGGATGCAGTGCTGTGAATCCAGTGAGTACACTGGCACCACTGGAGATGCAGTGCAGTGAGTCCTGAGAGTGCACTGGCACCACTGGGGATGCACTGCAGTGAGCCCAGAGAGTGCACTGGCACCACTGGAGATCCAGTACAGTGAGTCCAGTGAATGCACTGGAGCCACTGGAGATGCAGTGCAGTGAGTCCAGAGAGTGCACTGGCACCACTGGGGATGCAGTACAGTGAGTCCAGTGAGTGCACTGGCACCACTGGGGATGCACTGCAGTGAGTCCAGAGAGTGCACTGGCACCACTGGGGATGCAGTGCAGTGAGTCCAGAGAGTACACTGGCACCACTGGGGATGCAGTACAGTGAGTCCAGTGAGTGCACTGGCACCATTGGGGATGCACTACAGTGAGTCCAGAGAGTGCACTGGCAGCACTGGGGATGCAGTGCAGTGAGTCCAGAGAGTGCGCTGGCACCACTGGGGATGCAGTGCAGTCAGTCCAGTGAGTGCACTGGCACCACTGGGGATGCACTGCAGTGAGTCCAGAGAGTGCACTGGCACCACTGGCGATGCACTTCAGTGAGTCCAGAGAGTGCACTGGCACCACTGGGGATGCACTGCAGTGAGTCCAGAGAGTGCACTGGCACCACTGGGGATGCACTACAGTGACTCCAGAGAGTGCACTGGCACCACTGGGGATGCAGTGCAGTGAGTCCAGAGAGTGCACTGGCACCACTGGGGATGCACTGCAGTGAGTCCAGAGAGTGCACTGGCACCACTGGGGATGCACTGCAGTGAGTCCAGAGAGTGCACTGGCACCACTGGGGATGCCCTGCAGTGAGTCCAGAGAGTGCACTGGCACCACTGGGGATGCAGTACAGTGAGTCCACAGAGTGCCCTGGCACCACTGGGGATGCAGTGCAGTGAGTGCAGAGAGTACACTGGCACCACTGGGGATGCAGTGCAGTGAGTCCACAGAGTGCCCTGGCACCACTGGGGATGCAGTGCAGTGAGTCCAGAGAGTGAACTGGCACCACTGGGGATGCAGTACAGTGAGTCCAGAGAGTGCACTGGCACCACTGGGGATGCAGTGCAGTGAGTCCAGAGAGTACACTGGCACCATCGGTGATTCACTGCAGTGAGTCCAGAGAGTGCACTGGCAGCAGTGTGGATGCAGTGCAGTGAGTCCAGAGAGTGCACTGGCATCACTGGGGATTAAGTGCAGTGAGTCCAGAGAGTGTACTGGCACCACTGGGGATGCAGTGCAGTGAGTCCAGAGAGTGCACTGGCACCACTGGGGATGCAGTGCAGTGAGTCCAGAGAGTGCACTGGCACCACTGGGGATGCACTGCAGTGAGTCCAGAGAGTGTACTGGCACCACTGGGGATGCACTGCAGTGAGTCCAGAGATTGCACTGGCACCACTGGGGATGCAGTGCAGTGAGTCCAGAGACTTCACTGGCACCACTGGGAATGCAGTGCAGTGAGTGCAGAGAGTGCACTGGCACCACTGGGGATGCAGTGCAGTGAGTCCAGAGAGTGCACTGGCACCACTGGGGATGCAGTGCAGTGAGTCCAGAGAGTGCACTGGCACCACTGGGGATGCACTGTATTGAGTCCAGAGAGTGCACTGGCACCACTGGGGATGCAGTACAGTGAGTCCAGAGAGTGCACTGGCACCACTGGGGATGCACTGCAGTGAGTCCAGAGAGTGCACTGGCACCACTGCGGATGCAGTGCAGTGAGTCCAGAGAGTGCACTGGCACCGCTGATGATGCAGTGCAGTGAGTCCAGAGAGTGCACTGGCACCACTGGGGATGCAGTGCAGTGAGTCCAGAGAGTGCACTGGCACCACTGGGGATGCACTTCAGTGACTCCAGAGAGTGCACTGGCACCACCTGTGATGCAGTACAGTGAGTCCAGTGAGTACACTGGCACCACTGGGGATGCAGTGCTGTGACTCCAGAGAGCGCACTGGCACCACTGGGGATGCAGTGCAGTGAGTCCAGTGAGTGCACTGGCACCACTGGGGATGCACTTCAGTGAGTCCAGAGAGTGCACTGGCACCACTGGCGATGCACTGCAGTGAGTCCAGAGAGTGCCCTGGCACCACTGGAGATGCACTGCAGTGAGTCCAGAGAGTGCACTGGCACCACTGGGGATGCAGTGCAGTGAGTCCAGAGAGTGCTCTGGCACCACTGGGGATGAACTGCAGTGAGTCCAGAGAGTGCACTGGCACCACCTGTGATGCAGTACAGTGAGTCCAGTGAGTGCACTGGCACCACTGGGGATGCAGTGCAGTGAGTCCAGAGAGCGCACTGGCACCACTGGGGATGCAGTGCAGTCAGTCCAGTGAGTGCACTGGCACCACTGGGGATGCACTTCAGTGAGTCCACAGAGTGCACTGGTACCACTGGCGATGCACTGCAGTGAGTCCATAGAGTTCACTGGCACCACTGGGGATGCACTTCAGTGACTCCAGAGAGTGCACTGGTTCCACTGGGGATGCAGTGTAGTGAGTCCAGAGACTGCACTGGTACCACTGGGGATGCACTTCAGTGAGTCCAGAGAGTGCACTGGCACCACTGGGGATGCCCTGCAGTGAGTCCAGAGAGTGCACTGGCACCACTGGCGATGCACTGCAGTGAGTCCACAGAGTGCCCTGGCACCACTGGGGATGCAGTGCAGTGAGTGCAGAGAGTACACTGGCACCACTGGGGATGCAGTGCAGTGAGTCCACAGAGTGCCCTGGCACCACTGGGGATGCAGTGCAGTGAGTCCAGAGAGTGCACTGGCTCCACTGGGGATGCAGTACAGTGAGTCCAGTGAGAGCACTGGCACCACTGGGGATGCAGTGCTGTGACTCCAAAGAGCGCACTGGCACCACTAGGGATGCTCTGCAGTGAGTCCAGAGATTGCACTGGCACCACTGGGGATGCAGTGCAGTGACTCCAGAGAGTGCACTGGCACCACTGGGGATGCAGTGCAGTGAGTCCAGAGAGTGCACTGGCACCACTGGGGATGCAGTGCTGTAACTCCAGAGAGCGCACTGGCACCACTGGGGGTGCAGTGCAGTGAGTCCAGAGAGTGCACTGGCACCACTGGGGATGCACTTCAGTGAGTCCAGAGAGTGCACTGGCACCACTGGGGATGCAGTGCAGTGAGTCCAGAGATTGCACTGGCACCACTGGGGATGCAGTGCTGTGACTCCAGAGAGCGCATTGGAACCACTGGGGATGCAGTGCAGTGAGTGCAGAGAGTGCACTGGCACCACTGGGGATGCAGTGCAGTGAGTCCAGAGAGTGCACTGGCACCACTGGGGATGCAGTGCAGTGAGTCCAGAGAGTGCACTGGCACCACTGGGGATGCACTGCAGTGAGTCCAGAGAGTGCACTGGCACCACTGGGGATGCAGTACAGTGAGTCCAGAGAGTGCCCTGGCACCACTGGGGATGCTCTGCAGTGAGTCCAGAGATTGCACTGGCACCACTGGGGATGCAGTGCAGTGAGTCCAGAGAGTGCACTGGCAGCACTGGGGATGCAGTGCAGTGCGTCCAGAGAGTGCACTGGCACCACCGGGGATGCGGTGCCGGGAGTCCAGAGAGTGCTTTGGCACCACTGGGGATGCACTGCAGTTACTCCAGAGAGTGCACTGGCAACACTGGGGATGCAGTGCAGTGAGTCCAGAGAGTGCACTGGCACCACTGGGGATGCAGTGCAGTGAGTCCAGAGAGTGCACTGGCACCACTGGGGATGCGGTACAGTGAGTCCAGAGAGTGCACTGGCACCACTGGGGATGCACTGCAGTGAGTCCACAGAGTGCACTGGCACCACTGGGGATGCAGTGCAGTGAGTCCAGAGAGTGCACTGGCACCACTGGGGATGCAGTGCAGTGAGTGCAGAGAGTGCTCTGGCACCACTGGGGATGCAGTGCAGTGAGTCCAGAGAGTGCACTGGCACCACTGGGGCTGCAGTGCAGTGAGTCCAGAGAGTGCACTGGCACCACTGGGGATGCACTGCAGTGAGTCCAGAGTGTGCACTGGCACCACTGGGAATGCAGTGCAGTGAGTCCAGAGATTGCACTGGCACCACTGGGGATGCACTTCAGTGAGTCCAGAGAGTGCACTGGCACCACTGGGGATGCACTGCAGTGAGTCCAGAGAGTGCACTGGCACCACTGGGGATGCAGTGCAGGGAGTCCAGAGAGTGCACTGGCACCACTGGGGATGCAGTGCAGTGAGTCCAGAGAGTGCAGTAGCACCACTGGGGATGCAGTGCAGTGAGTCCAGAGAGTGCACAGGCAGCACTGGGGATGCAGTGCAGTGAGTCCAGAGAGTGCACTGGCACCACTGGGGATGCAGTGCCGTGAGTCCAGAGAGTGCACTGGCACCACTGGGGATGCAGTGCAGTGAGTCCAGTGAGTTTACTGGTACCACTGGGGATGCACTTCAGTGAGTCCAGAGATTGCACTGGCACCACTGAGAATGCACTTAAGTGAGTCCAGAGAGTGCACTGGCACCACTGGGGATGCACTGCAGTGAGTCCAGAGAGTGCACTGGCACCACTGGGGATGCAGTGCAGTGAATCCAATGAGTGCACTGGCACCACTGGGGATGCAGTGCAGTGAGTCCAGAGAGTGCACTGGCACCACTGGGGATGCACTGCAGTGAGCCCAGAGAGTGCTTCGGCACCACTGGAGATGCAGTGCAGTGAGTCCAGTGAATGCACTGGCAGCACTGGGGATGCAGTGCAGTGAGTCCAGAGAGTGCACTGGCACCACTGGGGATGCAGTGCAGTGAGCCCAGAGAGTGCTTCGGCACCACTGGAGATGCAGTGCAGTGAGTCCAGTGAATGCACTGGCAGCACTGGGGATGCAGTGCAGTGAGTCCAGAGAGTGCAGTAGCACCACTGGGGATGCAGTGCAGTGAGTGCAGAGAGTGCACTGGCACCACTGGGGATGCACTGCAGTGAGTCCAGAGAGTGCACTAGCACCACTGGGGATGCAGTGCAGTGAATCCAATGAGTGCACTGACACCACTGGGGATGCAGTGCAGTGAGTCCAGAGAGTGCACTGGCACAACTGGGGATGCAGTGCAGTGAGTCCAGAGAGTGCACTGGCACCACTGGTGATGCAGTGCAGTGAGTCCAGTGAGATAACTGGCACCACTGGGGATGCAGTGCATTGAGTCCAGAGAGTGAACTGGCACCACTGGGGATGCACTGCAGTGAGTCCAGAGAGTGCACTGGCGCCGCTGATGATGCAATACAGTGAGTCCAGTGAGTGCACTAGCACCACTGGGGATGTAGTGCAGTGACTCGAGAGAGTGCACTGGCACCACTGGGGTTTGCAGTGCAGTGAGTCCAGAGAGTACACTGGCACCACTGGGGATGCACTGCAGTGAGTCCAGAGAGTGCACTGCCACCACTGGGGATGCAGTGCAGCGACTCCAGAGAGTGGACTGGCAGCAGTGGGGATGCAGTGCAGTGAGTCCAGAGAGTGCACTGGCACCACTGGGGATGCACTGCAGTGAGTCCAGAGAGTGCACTGGCACCACTGGGGATGCAGTGCAGTGAGTCCAGAGAGTGCACTGGCACCACTGGGGATGCAGTGCAGTGAGTCTAGAGAGTGCACTGGCACCACTGGGGATGCAGTGCAGTGAGTCCAGAGAGTGCACTGGCACCACTGGGGATGCAGTGCAGGGAGTCCAGAGAGTGCACTGGCACCAGTGGGAATGCACTGGAGTGAGTCCAGTGAGTGCACTGGCACCACTGGGGATGCAGTGCAGTGAGTGCAGAGAGTGCACTGGCACCACTGGGGATGCAGTGCAGTGAGTACAGAGAGTGCAGTAGCACCACTGGGGATGCAGTGCAGTGAGTCCAGAGAGTGCACAGGCAGCACTGGGGATGCAGTGCAGTGAGTCCAGAGAGTGCACTGGCACCACTGGGGATGCAGTGCAGTGAGTCCAGAGAGTGTACTGGCACCACTGGGGATGCACTGCAGTGAGTCCAGAGAGTGCACTGGCACCACTGAGAGTGCACTTCAGTGAGCCCAGAGAGTGCACTGGCACCACTGGGGATGCACTGCAGTGAGTCCAGAGAGTGTACTGGCACCACTGGGGATGCAGTGCAGTGAGTCCAGAGAGTGCACTGGCACCACTGGGGATGCACTGCAGTGAGTCCAGAGAGTGCACTAGCACCACTGGGGATGCAGTGCAGTGAATCCAATGAGTGCACTGGCACCACTGGGGATGCAGTGCAGTGAGTCCAGAGAGTGCACTGGCACCACTGGGGATGCACTGCAGTGAGTCCAGAGAGTGCACTGGCACCACTGGAGATGCAGTACAGTGAGTCCAGTGAATGCACTGGCAGCACTGGGGATGCAGTGCAGTGAGTCCAGAGAGTGCACTGCCACCACTGGTGATGCAGTATAGTGAGTCCAGTGAGTGCACTGGCACCACTGGGGATGCAGTGCAGTGAGTCCAGAGAGTGCACTGGCACCACTGGGGATGTACTGCAGTGAGTCCAGAGAGTGCACTGGCACCGCTGATGATGCAGTACAGTGAGTCCAGAGAGTGCACTGGCACCACTTGGGATGTAGTGCAGTGACTCGAGAGAGTGCACTGGCACCACTGGGGTTTGCAGTGCAGTGAGTCCAGAGAGTACACTGGCACCACTGGGGATGCACTGCAGTGAGTCCAGAGAGTGCACTGCCACCACTGGGGATGCAGTGCAGCGAGTCCAGAGAGTGCACTGGCAGCAGTGGGGATGCAGTGCAGTGAGTCCAGAGAGTGCACTGGCACCACTGGGGATGCACTGCAGTGAGTGCAGAGAGTGCACTGGCACCACTGGGGATGCAGTGCAGTGAGTCCAGAGAGTGCACTGGCACCACTGGGGATGCAGTGCAGTGAGTCCAGAGAGTGCACTGGCACCACTGGGGATGCACTGCAGTGAGTCCAGAGAGGGCACTGGCACCACTGGGGATGCACTGCAGTGAGTCCAGAGAGTGCACTGGCACCACTGGGGATGCACTGCAGTGAGTCCAGAGAGTGCACTGGCACCACTGGGGATGCAGTACAGTGAGTCCACAGAGTGCACTGGCACCACATGGGATGCAGCACAGTGAGTCCAGAGAGTGCACTGGCACCACTGGGGATGCAGTGCAGTGAGTCCAGAGAGTGCACTGGCACCACTGGGGATGCACTGCAGTGAGTCCAGAGATTGCACTGGCACCACTGGGGATGCAGTGCACTGAGTCCAGAGACTTCACTGGCACCACTGGGAATGCAGTGCAGTGAGTGCAGAGAGTGCACTGGCACCACTGGGGATGCAGTGCAGTGAGTCCAGAGAGTGCACTGGCAGCACTGGGGATGCAGTGCAGTGAGTCCAGAGAGTGCACTGGCACCACTGGGGATGCACTGCAGTGAGTCCAGAGAGTGCACTGGCACCACTGGGGATGCACTTCAGTGAGTCCAGAGAGTGCACTGGCACCACCTGTGATGCAGTACAGTGAGTCCAGTGAGTGCACTGGCACCACTGGGGATGCAGTGCTGTGACTCCAGAGAGTGCACTGGCACCACTGGGGATGCAGTGCAGTCAGTCCAGTGAGTGCACTGGCACCACTGGGGATGCACTTCAGTGAGTCCAGAGAGTGCACTGGCACCACTGGCGATGCACTGCAGTGAGTCCAGAGAGTGCACTGGCACCACTGGAGATGCAGTGCAGTGAGTCCAGAGAGTGCACTGGCACCACTGGGGATGCAGTGCAGTGAGTCCAGAGAGTGCACTGGCACCACTGGGGATGCACTGCAGTGAGTGCAGAGAATGCACTGGCACCACTGGGGATGCAGTACAGTGAGTCCAGTGAGTGCACTGGCACCCCTGGGGATGCAGTGCTGTGACTCCAGAGAGCGCACTGGCACCACTGGGGATGCAGTGCAGTCAGTCCAGTGAGTGCACTGGCACCACTGGGGATGCACTTCAGTGAGTCCACAGAGTGCACTGGCACCACTGGCGATGCACTGCAGTGACTCCAGAGAGTGCACTGGCACCACTGGGGATGCAGTGTAGTGAGTCCAGAGAGTGCACTGGCACCACTGGGGATGCAGTGCAGTGAGTCCAGAGAGTGCACTGGCACCACTGGGGATGCAGTGCAGTGAGTCCAGAGAGTGCACTGGCACCACTGGGGATGCCCTGCAGTGAGTCCAGAGAGTGCACTGGCACCACTGGGGATGCAGTACAGTGAGTCCAGAGAGTGCACTGGCACCACTGGGGATGCAGTACAGTGAGTCCAGAGACTGCACTGGCACCACTGGGGATGCAGTGCAGTGAGTCCAGAGAGTGCTCTGGCACCACTGGGGATGCAGTGCAGTGAGTCCAGAGAGTGCACTGGCACCACTGGGGATGCAGTACAGTGAGTCCAGAGAGTGCACTGGCACCACTGGGGATGCACTGCAGTGAGTCCAGAGAGTGCACTGGCACCACTGATGATGCAGTACAGTGAGTCCAGAGAGTGCACTGGCACCACTGGGGATGCCCTGCAGTGAGTCCAGAGAGTGCACTGGCATCACTGGGGATGCAGTACAGTGAGTCCACAGAGTGCACTGGAACCACTGGGGATGCAGTACAGTGAGTCCAGAGAGTGCACTGGCACCACTGGGGATGCAGTGCAGTGAGTCCAGAGAGTGCACTGGCACCACTGATGATGCAGTACAGTGAGTCCAGAGAGTGCACTGGCACCACTGGGGATGCCCTGCAGTGAGTCCAGAGAGTGCACTGGCACCACTGGGGATGCAGTACAGTGAGTCCAGAGAGTGCACTGGCACCACTGGGGATGCAGTACAGTGAGTCCAGAGAGTGCACTGGCACCACTGGGGATGCAGTGCAGTGAGTCCAGAGAGTGCACTGGCACCACTGGGGATGCAGTGCAGTGAGTCCAGAGAGTGCACTTTCACCACTGGGGATGCAGTGCAGGGAGTCCAGAGAGTGCACTGGCACCACTGGGGCTGCAGTGCAGTGAGTCCCGTGAGTGCACTGGCACCACTGGGGATGCACTGCAGTGAGTCCAGAGAGTGCACTGGCACCACTGGTGATGCAGTACAGTGAGTCCAGAGAGTGCACTGGCACCACTGGGGATGCACTGCAGTGAGTCCAGAGAGTGCACTGGCACCACTGGCGATGCACTACAGTGAGTCCAGAGAGTGCACTGGCACCACTGGGGATGCAGTGCAGTGAGTCCAGAGAGTGCACTGGCACCACTGGGGCTGCACTGCAGTGAGTCCAGAGAGTGCACTGGCACCACTGGGGATGCACTGCAGTGAGTGCAGAGAGTGCACTGACACCACTGGGGATGCAGTGCAGTGAGTCCAGAGAGTGCACTGGCACCACTGGGGATGCAGTGCAGTGAGTCCAGAGAGTGCTCTGGCACCACTGGGGATGCAGTGCAGTGAGTCCAGAGAGTACACTGGCACCACTGGGGATGCAGTGCAGTGAGTCCAGAGAGTGCACTGGCACCACTGGGTTGCAGTGCAGTGAGTCCAGAGAGTGCACTGGCACCACTGGGGATGCAGTGCAGTGAGTCCAGAGAGTGCACTGGCAGCACTGGGGATGCAGTGCAGTGAGTGCAGAGAGTACACTGGCACCACTGGGGATTCACTGCAGTGAGTCCAGAGAGTGCACTGGCACCACCTGTGATGCAGTACAGTGAGTCCAGTGAGTGCACTGGCACCCCTGGGGATGCAGTACAGTGAGTCCAGTGAGTGCACTGGCACCCCTGGGGATGCAGTGCTGTGACTCCAGAGAGTGCACTGGCACCACTGGGGATGCAGTGCAGTGAGTCCAGAGACTTCACTGGCACCACTGGGAATGCAGTGCAGTGAGTGCAGAGAGTGCACTGGCACCACTGGGGATGCAGTGCAGTGAGTCCAGAGAGTGCACTGGCACCACTGGGGATGCAGTGCAGTGAGTCCAGAGAGTGCACTGGCACCACTGGGGATGCACTGCAGTGAGTCCAGAGAGTGCACTGGCACCACTGGGGATGCACTGCAGTGAGTCCAGAGAGTGCACTGGCACCACTGGGGATGCAGTACAGTGAGTCCAGAGAGTGCACTGGCACCACTGGGGATGCAGCACAGTGAGTCCAGAGAGTGCACTGGCACCACTGGGGATGCAGTGCAGTGAGTCCAGAGAGTGCACTGGCACCACTGGGGATGCACTGCAGTGAGTCCAGAGATTGCACTGGCACCACTGGGGATGCAGTGCAGTGAGTCCAGAGACTTCACTGGCACCACTGGGAATGCAGTGCAGTGAGTGCAGAGAGTGCACTGGCACCACTGGGGATGCAGTGCAGTGAGTCCAGAGAGTGCACTGGCACCACTGGGGATGCAGTGCAGTGAGTCCAGAGAGTGCACTGGCACCACTGGGGATGCAGTACAGTGAGTCCAGAGAGTGCACTGGCAGCAGTGGGGATGCAGTGCAGTGAGTCCACAGAGTGCACTGGCACCACTGGCGATGCAGTGCAGTGAATCCAGAGAGTGCACTGGCAGCAGTGGGGATGCAGTGCAGTGAGTCCACAGAGTGCACTGGCACCACTGGCGATGCACTACAGTGAGTCCAGAGAGTGCACTGGCACCACTGGGGATGCAGTACATTGAGTCCAGAGAGTGCACTGGCACCACCTGTGATGCAGTACAGTGAGTCCAGTGAGTGCACTGGCACCACTGGGGATGCAGTGCTGTGACTCCAGAGAGCGCACTGGCACCACTGGGGATGCAGTGCAGTCAGTCCAGTGAGTGCACTGGCACCACTGGGGATGCAGTACAGTGAGTCCAGAGAGTGCACTGGCACCACTGGGGATGCACTGCAGTGAGTCCAGAGAGTGTACTGGCACCACTGGGGATGCAGTGCAGTGAGTCCAGAGAGTGCACTGGCAGCAGTGGGGATGCAGTGCAGTGAGTCCACAGAGTACACTGGCACCACTGGCGATGCACTACAGTGAGTCCAGAGAGTGCACTGGCACCACTGGGGATGCACTTCAGTGAGTCCAGAGAGTGCACTGGCACCACCTGTGATGCAGTACAGTGAGTCCAGTGAGTGCACTGGCACCACTGGGGATGCAGTGCTGTGATTCCAGAGAGCGCACTGGCACCACTGGGGATGCAGTGCAGTCAGTCCAGTGAGTGCACTGGCACCACTGGGGATGCACTTCATTGAGTCCAGAGAGTGCACTGGCACCACTGGCGATGCACTGCAGTGAGTCCAGAGAGTGCACTGGCACCACTGGAGATGCAGTGCAGTGAGTCCAGAGAGTGCACTGGCACCACTGGGGATGCAGTACAGTGAGTCCAGAGAGTGCACTGGCACCACTGGGGATGCACTGCAGTGAGTCCAGAGAGTGCACTGGCACCACCTGTGATGCAGTACAGTGAGTCCAGTGAGTGCACTGGCACCCCTGGGGATGCAGTGCAGTGAGTCCAGAGAGCGCACTGGCACCACTGGGGATGCAGTGCAGTCAGTCCAGTGAGTGCACTGGCACCACTGGGGATGCACTTCAGTGAGTCCACAGAGTGCACTGGCACCACTGGCGATGCACTGCAGTGAGTCCATAGAGTGCACCGGCACCACTGGGGATGCAGTGCAGTGAGTCCAGAGAGTGCACTGGCACCACTGGGGATGCAGTGTAGTGAGTCCAGAGAGTGCACTGGCAGCACTGGGGTTGCAGTGCAGTGAATCCAGAGAGTGCACTGGCACCACTGGGGATGCACTGCAGTGAGTCCAGAGAGTGCACTGGCACCACTGGGGATGCCCTGCAGTGAGTCCAGAGAGTGCACTGGCACCACTGGCGATGCAGTACAGTGAGTCCACAGAGTGCCCTGGCACCACTGGGGATGCAGTGCAGTGAGTGCAGAGAGTACACTGGCACCACTGGGGATGCAGTACAGTGAGTCCACAGAGTGCCCTGGCACCACTGGGGATGCAGTGCAGTGAGTCCAGAGAGTGCACTGGCACCACTGGGGATGCACTTCAGTGAGTCCAGTGAGAGCACTGGCACCACTGGGGATGCAGTGCTGTGACTCCAGAGAGCGCACTGGCACCACTAGGGATGCTCTGCAGTGAGTCCAGAGATTGCACTGGCACCACTGGGGATGCAGTGCAGTGAGTCCAGAGAGTGCACTGGCACCACTGGGGATGCACTGCAGTGAGTCCAGAGAGTGCACTGGCACCGCTGATGATGCAGTACAGTGAGTCCAGTGAGTGCACTGGCACCACTGGGGATGTAGTGCAGTGACTCGAGAGAGTGCACTGGCACCACTGGGGTTTGCAGTGCAGTGAGTCCAGAGAGTACACTGGCACCACTTGGGATGCACTGAAGTGAGTCCAGAGAGTGCACTGCCACCACTGGGGATGCAGTGCAGCGAGTCCAGAGAGTGCACTGGCAGCAGTGTGGATGCAGTGCAGTGAGTCCAGAGAGTGCACTGGCACCACTGGGGATGCACTGCAGTGAGTCCAGAGAGTGCACTGGCACCACTGGGGATGCAGTGCAGTGAGTCCAGAGAGTGCACTGGCACCACTGGGGATGCAGTACAGTGAGTCCAGAGAGTGCACTGGCACCACTGGGGATGCAGTGCAGTGAGTCCACAGAGTGCACTGGCACCACTGGGGATGCACTGCATTGAGTCCAGAGAGTGCACTGGCACCACTGGGGATGCAGTACAGTGAGTCCAGAGAGTGCACTGGCACCACTGGGGATGCAGTGCAGTGAGTGCAGAGTGCTCTGGCACCACTGGGGATGCAGTGCAGTGAGTCCAGAGAGTGCACTGGCACCACTGGGGCTGCAGTGCAGGGAGTCCAGAGAGTGCACTGGCACCACTGGGGATGCACTGCAGTGAGTCCAGTGAGTGCACTGGCACCACTGGGGATGCAGTGCAGTGAGTGCAGAGAGTGCACTGGCACCACTGGGGATGCAGTGCAGTGAGTACAGAGAGTGCAGTAGCACCACTGGGGATGCAGTGCAGTGAGTCCAGAGAGTGCACAGGCAGCACTGGGGATGCAGTGCAGTGAGTCCAGAGAGTGCACTGGCACCACTGGGGATGCAGTGCAGTGAGTCCAGAGAGTGTACTGGCACCACTGGGGATGCACTGCAGTGAGTCCAGAGAGTGCACTGGCACCACTGGGGATGCAGTGCAGTGAGTCCAGTGAGTTTACTGGCACCACTGGGGATGCACTGCAGTGAGTCCAGAGATTGCACTGGCACCACTGAGAATGCACTTAAGTGAGTCCAGAGAGTGCACTGGCACCACTGGGGATGCACTGCAGTGAGTCCAGAGAGTGCACTAGCACCACTGGGGATGCAGTGCAGTGAATCCAATGAGTGCACTGGCACCACTGGGGATGCAGTGCAGTGAGTCCAGAGAGTGCACTGGCACCACTGGGGATGCACTGCAGTGAGCCCAGAGAGTGCACAGGCACCACTGGAGATGCAGTACAGTGAGTCCAGTGAATGCACTGGCAGCACTGGGGATGCAGTGCAGTGAGTCCAGAGAGTGCACTGGCACCACTGGGGATGCACTGCAGTGAGTCCAGAGAGTGCACTGGCACCACTGGGGATGCAGTGCAGTGAGTCCAGAGAGTGCACTGGCACCACTGGGGATGCAGTGCAGTGAGTCCAGAGAGTGCACTGGCACCACTGGGGATGCAGTGCAGTGAGTCCAGAGAGTGCACTGGCACCACTGGGGATGCACTGCAGTAAGTCCAGAGAGTGCACAGGCAGCACTGGGGATGCAGTGCAGTGAGTCCAGAGAGTGCACTGGCACCACTGGGGATGCAGTGCAGTGAGTCCAGAGAGTGTACTGGCACCACTGGGGATGCACTGCAGTGAGTCCAGAGAGTGCACTGGCACCACTGGGGATGCAGTGCAGTGAGTCCAGTGAGTTTACTGGCACCACTGGGGATGCACTGCAGTGAGTCCAGAGATTGCACTGGCACCACTGAGAATGCACTTAAGTGAGTCCAGAGAGTGCACTGGCACCACTGGGGATGCACTGCAGTGAGTCCAGAGAGTGCACTAGCACCACTGGGGATGCAGTGCAGTGAATCCAATGAGTGCACTGGCACCACTGGGGATGCAGTGCAGTGAGTCCAGAGAGTGCACTGGCACCACTGGGGATGCACTGCAGTGAGCCCAGAGAGTGCACTGGCACCACTGGAGATGCAGTACAGTGAGTCCAGTGAATGCACTGGCAGCACTGGGGATGCAGTGCAGTGAGTCCAGAGAGTGCACTGGCACCACTGGGGATGCAGTGCAGTGAGTCCAGAGAGTGCACTGGCACCACTGGGGATGCAGTGCAGTGAGTCCAGAGAGTGCACTGGCACCACTGGGGATGCAGTGCAGTGAGTCCAGAGAGTGCACTGGCACCACTGGGGATGCACTGCAGTGAGTCCAGAGAGTGCACTGGCACCACTGGGGATGCACTGCAGTGAGTCCAGAGAGTGCACTGGCACCACTGAGGATGCAGTTCAGTGAGTCCACAGAGTGCACTGGCACCACTGGGGATGCAGCACAGTGAGTCCAGAGAGTGCACTGGCACCACTGGGGATGCACTGCAGTGAGTCCAGAGAGTGTACTGGCACCACTGGGGATGCACTGCAGTGAGTCCAGAGATTGCACTGGCACCACTGGGGATGCAGTGCAGTGAGTCCAGAGACTTCACTGGCACCACTGGGAATGCAGTGCAGTGAGTGCAGAGAGTGCACTGGCACCACTGGGGATGCAGTGCAGTGAGTCCAGAGAGTGCACTGGCACCACTGGGGATGCAGTGCAGTGAGTCCAGAGAGTGCACTGGCACCACTGGGGATGCACTGTATTGAGTCCAGAGAGTGCACTGGCACCACTGGGGATGCAGTACAGTGAGTCCAGAGAGTGCACTGGCACCACTGGGGATGCACTGCAGTGAGTCCAGAGAGTGCACTGGCACCACTGCGGATGCAGTGCAGTGAGTCCAGAGAGTGCACTGGCACCGCTGATGATGCAGTGCAGTGAGTCCAGAGAGTGCACTGGCACCACTGGGGATGCAGTGCAGTGAGTCCAGAGAGTGCACTGGCACCACTAGGGATGCACTTCAGTGAGTCCAGAGAGTGCACTGGCACCACCTGTGATGCAGTACAGTGAGTCCAGTGAGTACACTGGCACCACTGGGGATGCAGTGCTGTGACTCCAGAGAGCGCACTGGCACCACTGGGGATGCAGTGCAGTGAGTCCAGTGAGTGCACTGGCACCACTGGGGATGCACTTCAGTGAGTCCAGAGAGTGCACTGGCACCACTGGCGATGCACTGCAGTGAGTCCAGAGAGTGCCCTGGCACCACTGGAGATGCACTGCAGTGAGTCCAGAGAGTGCACTGGCACCACTGGGGATGCAGTGCAGTGAGTCCAGAGAGTGCTCTGGCACCACTGGGGATGAACTGCAGTGAGTCCAGAGAGTGCACTGGCACCACCTGTGATGCAGTACAGTGAGTCCAGTGAGTGCACTGGCACCACTGGGGATGCAGTGCAGTGAGTCCAGAGAGCGCACTGGCACCACTGGGGATGCAGTGCAGTCAGTCCAGTGAGTGCACTGGCACCACTGGGGATGCACTTCAGTGAGTCCACAGAGTGCACTGGTACCACTGGCGATGCACTGCAGTGAGTCCATAGAGTTCACTGGCACCACTGGGGATGCACTTCAGTGACTCCAGAGAGTGCACTGGCACCACTGGGGATGCAGTGTAGTGAGTCCAGAGACTGCACTGGTACCACTGGGGATGCACTTCAGTGAGTCCAGAGAGTGCACTGGCACCACTGGGGATGCCCTGCAGTGAGTCCAGAGAGTGCACTGGCACCACTGGCGATGCAGTACAGTGAGTCCACAGAGTGCCCTGGCACCACTGGGGATGCAGTGCAGTGAGTGCAGAGAGTACACTGGCACCACTGGGGATGCAGTGCAGTGAGTCCACAGAGTGCCCTGGCACCACTGGGGATGCAGTGCAGTGAGTCCAGAGAGTGCACTGGCACCACTGGGGATGCAGTACAGTGAGTCCAGTGAGAGCACTGGCACCACTGGGGATGCAGTGCTGTGACTCCAGAGAGCGCACTGGCACCACTAGGGATGCTCTGCAGTGAGTCCAGAGATTGCACTGGCACCACTGGGGATGCAGTGCAGTGACTCCAGAGAGTGCACTGGCACCACTGGGGATGCAGTGCAGTGAGTCCAGAGAGTGCACTGGCACCACTGGGGATGCAGTGCTGTAACTCCAGAGAGCGCACTGGCACCACTGGGGGTGCAGTGCAGTGAGTCCAGAGAGTGCACTGGCACCACTGGGGATGCACTTCAGTGAGTCCAGAGAGTGCACTGGCACCACTGGGGATGCAGTGCAGTGAGTCCAGAGATTGCACTGGCACCACTGGGGATGCAGTGCTGTGACTCCAGAGAGCGCATTGGAACCACTGGGGATGCAGTGCAGTGAGTGCAGAGAGTGCACTGGCACCACTGGGGATGCAGTGCAGTGAGTCCAGAGAGTGCACTGGCACCACTGGGGATGCAGTGCAGTGAGTCCAGAGAGTGCACTGGCACCACTGGGGATGCACTGCAGTGAGTCCAGAGAGTGCACTGGCACCACTGGGGATGCAGTACAGTGAGTCCTCAGAGTGCCCTGGCACCACTGGGGATGCTCTGCAGTGAGTCCAGAGATTGCACTGGCACCACTGGGGATGCAGTGCAGTGAGTCCAGAGAGTGCACTGGCACCACTGGGGATGCAGTGCAGTGCGTCCAGAGAGTGCACTGGCACCACCGGGGATGCGGTGCCGGGAGTCCAGAGAGTGCTTTGGCACCACTGGGGATGCACTGCAGTTACTCCAGAGAGTGCACTGGCAACACTGGGGATGCAGTGCAGTGAGTCCAGAGAGTGCACTGGCACCACTGGGGATGCAGTGCAGTGAGTCCAGAGAGTGCACTGGCACCACTGGGGATGCGGTACAGTGAGTCCAGAGAGTGCACTGGCACCACTGGGGATGCACTGCAGTGAGTCCACAGAGTGCACTGGCACCACTGGGGATGCAGTGCAGTGAGTCCAGAGAGTGCACTGGCACCACTGGGGATGCACTGCAGTGAGTGCAGAGAGTGCTCTGGCACCACTGGGGATGCAGTGCAGTGAGTCCAGAGAGTGCACTGGCACCACTGGGGCTGCAGTGCAGTGAGTCCAGAGAGTGCACTGGCACCACTGGGGATGCACTGCAGTGAGTCCAGAGTGTGCACTGGCACCACTGGGAATGCAGTGCAGTGAGTCCAGAGATTGCACTGGCACCACTGGGGATGCACTTCAGTGAGTCCAGAGAGTGCACTGGCACCACTGGGGATGCACTGCAGTGAGTCCAGAGAGTGCACTGGCACCACTGGGGATGCAGTGCAGGGAGTCCAGAGAGTGCACTGGCACCACTGGGGATGCAGTGCAGTGAGTCCAGAGAGTGCAGTAGCACCACTGGGGATGCAGTGCAGTGAGTCCAGAGAGTGCACAGGCAGCACTGGGGATGCAGTGCAGTGAGTCCAGAGAGTGCACTGGCACCACTGGGGATGCAGTGCCGTGAGTCCAGAGAGTGCACTGGCACCACTGGGGATGCAGTGCAGTGAGTCCAGTGAGTTTACTGGTACCACTGGGGATGCACTTCAGTGAGTCCAGAGATTGCACTGGCACCACTGAGAATGCACTTAAGTGAGTCCAGAGAGTGCACTGGCACCACTGTGGATGCACTGCAGTGAGTCCAGAGAGTGCACTGGCACCACTGGGGATGCAGTGCAGTGAATCCAATGAGTGCACTGGCACCACTGGGGATGCAGTGCAGTGAGTCCAGAGAGTGCACTGGCACCACTGGGGATGCACTGCAGTGAGCCCAGAGAGTGCTTCGGCACCACTGGAGATGCAGTGCAGTGAGTCCAGTGAATGCACTGGCAGCACTGGGGATGCAGTGCAGTGAGTCCAGAGAGTGCACTGGCACCACTGGGGATGCAGTGCAGTGAGCCCAGAGAGTGCTTCGGCACCACTGGAGATGCAGTGCAGTGAGTCCAGTGAATGCACTGGCAGCACTGGGGATGCAGTGCAGTGAGTCCAGAGAGTGCAGTAGCACCACTGGGGATGCAGTGCAGTGAGTGCAGAGAGTGCACTGGCACCACTGGGGATGCACTGCAGTGAGTCCAGAGAGTGCACTAGCACCACTGGGGATGCAGTGCAGTGAATCCAATGAGTGCACTGACACCACTGGGGATGCAGTGCAGTGAGTCCAGAGAGTGCACTGGCACAACTGGGGATGCAGTGCAGTGAGTCCAGAGAGTGCACTGGCACCACTGGTGATGCAGTGCAGTGAGTCCAGTGAGTGCACTGGCACCACTGGGGATGCAGTGCATTGAGTCCAGAGAGTGAACTGGCACCACTGGGGATGCACTGCAGTGAGTCCAGAGAGTGCACTGGCGCCGCTGATGATGCAATACAGTGAGTCCAGTGAGTGCACTAGCACCACTGGGGATGTAGTGCAGTGACTCGAGAGAGTGCACTGGCACCACTGGGGTTTGCAGTGCAGTGAGTCCAGAGAGTACACTGGCACCACTGGGGATGCACTGCAGTGAGTCCAGAGAGTGCACTGCCACCACTGGGGATGCAGTGCAGCGACTCCAGAGAGTGGACTGGCAGCAGTGGGGATGCAGTGCAGTGAGTCCAGAGAGTGCACTGGCACCACTGGGGATGCACTGCAGTGAGTCCAGAGAGTGCACTGGCACCACTGGGGATGCAGTGCAGTGAGTCCAGAGAGTGCACTGGCACCACTGGGGATGCAGTGCAGTGAGTCCAGAGAGTGCACTGGCACCACTGGGGATGCAGTGCAGTGAGTCCAGAGAGTGCACTGGCACCACTGGGGATGCAGTGCAGGGAGTCCAGAGAGTGCACTGGCACCAGTGGGAATGCAGTGCAGTGAGTCCAGTGAGTGCACTGGCACCACTGGGGATGCAGTGCAGTGAGTGCAGAGAGTGCACTGGCACCACTGGGGATGCAGTGCAGTGAGTACAGAGAGTGCAGTAGCACCACTGGGGATGCAGTGCAGTGAGTCCAGAGAGTGCACAGGCAGCACTGGGGATGCAGTGCAGTGAGTCCAGAGAGTGCACTGGCACCACTGGGGATGCAGTGCAGTGAGTCCAGAGAGTGTACTGGCACCACTGGGGATGCACTGCAGTGAGTCCAGAGAGTGCACTGGCACCACTGAGAGTGCACTTCAGTGAGTCCAGAGAGTGCACTGGCACCACTGGGGATGCACTGCAGTGAGTCCAGAGAGTGTACTGGCACCACTGGGGATGCAGTGCAGTGAGTCCAGAGAGTGCACTGGCACCACTGGGGATGCACTGCAGTGAGTCCAGAGAGTGCACTAGCACCACTGGGGATGCAGTGCAGTGAATCCAATGAGTGCACTGGCACCACTGGGGATGCAGTGCAGTGAGTCCAGAGAGTGCACTGGCACCACTGGGGATGCAGTGCAGTGAGTCCAGAGAGTGCACTGGCACCACTGGAGATGCAGTACAGTGAGTCCAGTGAATGCACTGGCAGCACTGGGGATGCAGTGCAGTGAGTCCAGAGAGTGCACTGCCACCACTGGTGATGCAGTATAGTGAGTCCAGTGAGTGCACTGGCACCACTGGGGATGCAGTGCAGTGAGTCCAGAGAGTGCACTGGCACCACTGGGGATGTACTGCAGTGAGTCCAGAGAGTGCACTGGCACCGCTGATGATGCAGTACAGTGAGTCCAGAGAGTGCACTGGCACCACTTGGGATGTAGTGCAGTGACTCGAGAGAGTGCACTGGCACCACTGGGGTTTGCAGTGCAGTGAGTCCAGAGAGTACACTGGCACCACTGGGGATGCACTGCAGTGAGTCCAGAGAGTGCACTGCCACCACTGGGGATGCAGTGCAGCGAGTCCAGAGAGTGCACTGGCAGCAGTGGGGATGCAGTGCAGTGAGTCCAGAGAGTGCACTGGCACCAGTGGGGATGCACTGCAGTGAGTGCAGAGAGTGCACTGGCACCACTGGGGATGCAGTGCAGTGAGTCCAGAGAGTGCACTGGCACCACTGGGGATGCAGTGCAGTGAGTCCAGAGAGTGCACTGGCACCACTGGGGATGCACTGCAGTGAGTCCAGAGAGGGCACTGGCACCACTGGGGATGCACTGCAGTGAGTCCAGAGAGTGCACTGGCACCACTGGGGATGCACTGCAGTGAGTCCAGAGAGTGCACTGGCACCACTGGGGATGCAGTACAGTGAGTCCACAGAGTGCACTGGCACCACTGGGGATGCAGCACAGTGAGTCCAGAGAGTGCACTGGCACCACTGGGGATGCAGTGCAGTGAGTCCAGAGAGTGCACTGGCACCACTGGGGATGCACTGCAGTGAGTCCAGAGATTGCACTGGCACCACTGGGGATGCAGTGCACTGAGTCCAGAGACTTCACTGGCACCACTGGGAATGCAGTGCAGTGAGTGCAGAGAGTGCACTGGCACCACTGGGGATGCAGTGCAGTGAGTCCAGAGAGTGCACTGGCAGCACTGGGGATGCAGTGCAGTGAGTCCAGAGAGTGCACTGGCACCACTGGGGATGCACTGCAGTGAGTCCAGAGAGTGCACTGGCACCACTGGGGATGCACTTCAGTGAGTCCAGAGAGTGCACTGGCACCACCTGTGATGCAGTACAGTGAGTCCAGTGAGTGCACTGGCACCACTGGGGATGCAGTGCTGTGACTCCAGAGAGTGCACTGGCACCACTGGGGATGCAGTGCAGTCAGTCCAGTGAGTGCACTGGCACCACTGGGGATGCACTTCAGTGAGTCCAGAGAGTGCACTGGCACCACTGGCGATGCACTGCAGTGAGTCCAGAGAGTGCACTGGCACCACTGGAGATGCAGTGCAGTGAGTCCAGAGAGTGCACTGGCACCACTGGGGATGCAGTGCAGTGAGTCCAGAGAGTGCACTGACACCACTGGGGATGCACTGCAGTGAGTGCAGAGAGTGCACTGGCACCACTGGGGATGCAGTACAGTGAGTCCAGTGAGTGCACTGGCACCCCTGGGGATGCAGTGCTGTGACTCCAGAGAGCGCACTGGCACCACTGGGGATGCAGTGCAGTCAGTCCAGTGAGTGCACTGGCACCACTGGGGATGCACTTCAGTGAGTCCACAGAGTGCACTGGCACCACTGGCAATGCACTGCAGTGACTCCAGAGAGTGCACTGGCAACACTGGGCATGCAGTGTAGTGAGTCCAGAGAGTGCACTGGCACCACTGGGGATGCAGTGCAGTGAGTCCAGAGAGTGCACTGGCACCACTGGGGATGCAGTGCAGTGAGTCCAGAGAGTGCACTGGCACCACTGGGGATGCCCTGCAGTGAGTCCAGAGAGTGCACTGGCACCACTGGGGATGCAGTACAGTGAGTCCAGAGAGTGCACTGGCACCACTGGGGATGCAGTACAGTGAGTCCAGAGACTGCACTGGCACCACTGGGGATGCAGTGCAGTGAGTCCAGAGAGTGCACTGGAATCACTGGGGATGCAGTACAGTGAGTCCACAGAGTGCACTGGCACCACTGGGGATGCAGTACAGTGAGTCCAGAGAGTGCACTGGCACCACTGGGGATGCACTGCAGTGAGTCCAGAGAGTGCACTGGCACCACTGATGATGCAGTACAGTGAGTCCAGAGAGTGCACTGGCACCACTGGGGATGCCCTGCAGTGAGTCCAGAGAGTGCACTGGCATCACTGGGGATGCAGTACAGTGAGTCCACAGAGTGCACTGGAACCACTGGGGATGCAGTACAGTGAGTCCAGAGAGTGCACTGGCACCACTGGGGATGCAGTGCAGTGAGTCCAGAGAGTGCACTGGCACCACTGATGATGCAGTACAGTGAGTCCAGAGAGTGCACTGGCACCACTGGGGATGCCCTGCAGTGAGTCCAGAGAGTGCACTGGCACCACTGGGGATGCAGTACAGTGAGTCCAGAGAGTGCACTGGCACCACTGGGGATGCAGTACAGTGAGTCCAGAGAGTGCACTGGCACCACTGGGGATGCAGTGCAGTGAGTCCAGAGAGTGCACTGGCACCACTGGGGATGCAGTGCAGTGAGTCCAGAGAGTGCACTTTCACCACTGGGGATGCAGTGCAGGGAGTCCAGAGAGTGCACTGGCACCACTGGGGCTGCAGTGCAGTGAGTCCCGTGAGTGCACTGGCACCACTGGGGATGCACTGCAGTGAGTCCAGAGAGTGCACTGGCACCACTGGTGATGCAGTACAGTGAGTCCAGAGAGTGCACTGGCACCACTGGGGATGCACTGCAGTGAGTCCAGAGAGTGCACTGGCACCACTGGCGATGCACTACAGTGAGTCCAGAGAGTGCACTGGCACCACTGGGGATGCAGTGCAGTGAGTCCAGAGAGTGCACTGGCACCACTGGGGCTGCACTGCAGTGAGTCCAGAGAGTGCACTGGCACCACTGGGGATGCACTGCAGTGAGTGCAGAGAGTGCACTGACACCACTGGGGATGCAGTGCAGTGAGTCCAGAGAGTGCACTGGCACCACTGGTGATGCAGTGCAGTGAGTCCAGAGAGTGCTCTGGCACCACTGGGGATGCAGTGCAGTGAGTCCAGAGAGTACACTGGCACCACTGGGGATGCAGTGCAGTGAGTCCAGAGAGTGCACTGGCACCACTGGGTTGCAGTGCAGTGAGTCCAGAGAGTGCACTGGCACCACTGGGGATGCAGTGCAGTGAGTCCAGAGAGTGCACTGGCAGCACTGGGGATGCAGTGCAGTGAGTGCAGAGAGTACACTGGCACCACTGGGGATTCACTGCAGTGAGTCCAGAGAGTGCACTGGCACCACCTGTGATGCAGTACAGTGAGTCCAGTGAGTGCACTGGCACCCCTGGGGATGCAGTACAGTGAGTCCAGTGAGTGCACTGGCACCCCTGGGGATGCAGTGCTGTGACTCCAGAGAGTGCACTGGCACCACTGGGGATGCAGTGCAGTGAGTCCAGAGACTTCACTGGCACCACTGGGAATGCAGTGCAGTGAGTGCAGAGAGTGCACTGGCACCACTGGGGATGCAGTGCAGTGAGTCCAGAGAGTGCACTGGCACCACTGGGGATGCAGTGCAGTGAGTCCAGAGAGTGCACTGGCACCACTGGGGATGCACTGCATTGAATCCAGAGAGTGCACTGGCACCACTGGGGATGCAGTACAGTGAGTCCAGAGAGTGCACTGGCACCACTGGTGATGCACTGCAGTGAGTCCAGAGAGTGCACTGGCACCACTGGGGATGCAGTGCAGTGAGTCCAGAGAGTGCACTGGCAGCAGTGGGGATGCAGTGCAGTGAGTCCAGAGAGTGCACTGGCACCACTGGGGATGCGCTGCAGTGAGTCCAGAGAGTGCACTGGCACCACTGGGGATGCACTTCAGTGAGTCCAGAGAGTGCACTGGCACCGCCTGTGATGCAGTACAGTGAGTCCAGTGAGTGCACTGGCACCACTGGGGATGCAGTGCTGTGACTCCAGAGAGCGCACTGGCACCACTGGGGATGCAGTGCAGTCAGTCCAGTGAGTGCACTGGCACCACTGGGGATGCACTTCAGTGAGTCCAGAGAGTGCACTGGCACCACTGGGGATGCAGTACAGTGAGTCCAGAAAGTGCACTGGCACCACTGGAGATGCAGTGCAGTGAGTCCAGAGAGTGCACCGGCACCACTGGGGGTGCACTACAGTGAGTCCAGAGAGTGCACTGGCACCACTGGGGATGCACTGCAGTGAGTCCAGAGAGTGCACTGGCACCACTGGGGATGCAGTGCAGTGAGTCCAGAGAGTGCACTGGCACCACTGGGGATGCACTGCAGTGAGTCCAGAGATTGCACTGGCACCACTGGGGATGCAGTGCAGTGAATCCAGTGAGTGCACTGGCACCACTGGGGATGCAGTGCAGTGAGTCCAGTGAGTGCACTGGCACCCCTGGGGATGCAGTGCTGTGACTCCAGAGAGCGCACTGGCACCACTGGGGATGCAGTGCAGTGAGTCCAGAGAGTGCACTGGCACCACTGGGGATGCACTTCAGTGAGTCCACAGAGTGCACTGGCACCACTGGCGATGCACTGCACTGACTCCAGAGAGTGCACTGGCACCACTGGGGATGCAGTGTAGTGAGTCCAGAGAGTGCACTGGCACCACTGGGGATGCAGTGCACTGAGTCCAGAGAGTGCACTGGCACCACTGGGGATGCAGTACAGTGAGTCCAGAGAGTGCACTGGCACCACTGGGGATGCAGTGCAGTGAGTCCAGAGAGTGCACTGGCACCACTGGGGATGCCCTGCAGTGAGTCCAGAGAGTGCACTGGCACCACTGGGGATGCAGTGTAGTGAATCCACAGAGTGCACTGGCACCACTGGGGATGCAGTGCACTGAGTCCAGAGAGTGCACTGGCACCACTGGGGATGCAGTGTAGTGAGTCCAGAGAGTGCACTGGCACCACTGGGGATGCAGTGCAGTGAGTCCAGAGAGTGCACTGGCACCACTGGGGATGCCCTGCAGTGAGTCCACAGAGTGCACTGGCACCACTGGGGATGCAGTACAGTGAGTCCAGAGAGTGCACTGGCACCACTGGGGATGCAGTACAGTGAGTCCAGAGACTGCACTGGCACCACTGGGGATGCAGTGCAGTGAGTCCAGAGAGTGCACTGGCATCACTGGGGATGCAGTACAGTGAGTCCACAGAGTGCACTGGCACCACTGGGGATGCAGTACAGTGAGTCCAGAGAGTGCACTGGCACCACTGGGGATGCACTGCAGTGAGTCCAGAGAGTGCACTGGCACCACTGATGATGCAGTACAGTGAGTCCAGAGAGTGCACTGGCACCACTGGGGATGCCCTGCAGTGAGTCCAGAGAGTGCACTGGCATCACTGGGTTGCAGTACAGTGAGTCCACAGAGTGCACTGGAACCACTGGGGATGCAGTACAGTGAGTCCAGAGAGTGCACTGGCACCACTGGGGATGCAGTGCAGTGAGTCCAGAGAGTGCACTGGCACCACTGATGTTGCAGTACAGTGAGTCCAGAGAGTGCACTGGCACCACTGGGGATGCAGTACAGTGAGTCCACAGACTGCACTGGCACCACTGGGGATGCAGTACAGTGAGTCCAGAGAGTGCACTGGCACCACTGGGGATGCAGTGCAGTGAGTCCAGAGAGTGCACTGGCACCACTGGGGATGCAGTGCAGTGAGTCCAGAGAGTGCACTTTCACCACTGGGGATGCAGTGGTGGGAGTCCAGAGAGTGCACTGGCACCACTGGGGCTGCAGTGCAGTGAGTCCCGTGAGTGCACTTGCACCACTGGGGATGCACTGCAGTGAGTCCAGAGAGTGCACTGGCACCACTGGTGATGCAGTACAGTGAGTCCAGAGAGTGCACTGGCACCACTGGGGATGCACTGCAGTGAGTCCAGAGAGTGCACTGGCACCACTGGGGATCCACTACAGTGAGTCCAGAGAGTGCACTGGCACCACTGGGGATGCAGTGCAGTGAGTCCAGAGAGTGCACTGGCACCACTGGGGATGCACTGCAGTGAGTCCAGAGAGTGCACTGGCACCACTGGGGATGCACTGCAGTGAGTGCAGAGAGTGCACTGACACCACTGGGGATGCAGTGCAGTGAGTCCAGAGAGTGCACTGGCACCACTGGTGATGCAGTGCAGTGAGTCCAGAGATTGCTCTGGCACCACTGGGGATGCAGTGCAGTGAGTGCAGAGAGTACACTGGCACCACTGGGGATGCAGTGCAGTGAGTCCAGAGAGTGCACTGGCACCACTGGGTTGCAGTGCAGTGAGTCCAGAGAGTGCACTGGCACCACTGGGGATGCAGTGCAGTGAGTCCAGAGAGTGCACTGGCAGCACTGGGGATGCAGTGCAGTGAGTGCAGAGAGTACACTGGCACCACTGGGGATTCACTGCAGTGAGTCCAGAGAGTGCACTGGCACCACCTGTGATGCAGTACAGTGAGTCCAGTGAGTGCACTGGCACCCCTGGGGATGCAGTGCTGTGACTCCAGAGAGCGCACTGGCACCACTGGGGATGCAGTGCAGTCAGTCCAGTGAGTGCACTGGCACCACTGGGGATGCACTTCAGTGAGTCCACAGAGTGCACTGGCACCACTGGCGATGCACTGCAGTGAGTCCAGAGAGTGCACTGGCACCACTGGGGATGCAGTGTAGTGAGTCCAGAGAGTGCACTGGCACCACTGGGGATGCAGTGCAGTGAGTCCATAGAGTGCACTGGCACCACTGGGGATGCAGTGCAGTGAGTCCAGAGAGTGCACTGGCACCACTGGGGATGCCCTGCAGTGAGTCCAGAGAGTGCGCTGGCACCACTGCGGATGCAGTACAGTGAGTCCAGAGAGTGCACTGGCACCACTGGGGATGCAGTACAGTGAGTCCAGAGACTGCACTGGCACCACTGGGGATGCAGTGCAGTGAGTCCAGAGAGTGCACTGGCACCACTGGCGATGCACTGCAGTGAGTCCAGAGATTGCACTGGCACCACTGGGGATGCAGTGCAGTGAGTCCAAAGACTTCACTGGCACCACTGGGAATGCAGTGCAGTGAGTCCAGAGAGTGCACTGGCACCACTGGGGATGCAGTGAAGTGAGTGCAGAGAGTGCACTGGCACCACTGGGGATGCAGTGCAGTGAGTCCAGAGAGTGCACTGGCACCACTGGTGATGCAGTGCAGTGAGTCCAGAGAGTGCTCTGGCACCACTGGGGATGCAGTGCAGTGAGTCCAGAGAGTACACTGGCACCACTGGGGATGCAGTGCAGTGAGACCAGAGAGTGCACTGGCACCACTGGGTTGCAGTGCAGTGAGTCCAGAGAGTGCACTGGCACCACTGGGGATGCAGTGCAGTGAGTCCAGAGAGTGCACTGGCAGCACTGGGGATGCAGTGCAGTGAGTGCAGAGAGTACACTGGCACCACTGGGGCTGCAGTGCAGTGAGTCCCGTGAGTGCACTGGCACCACTGGGGATGCACTGCAGTGAGTCCAGAGAGTGCACTGGCACCACTGGTGATGCAGTACAGTGAGTCCAGAGAGTGCACTGGCACCACTGGGGATGCACTGCAGTGAGTCCAGAGAGTGCACTGGCACCACTGGGGATGCACTACAGTGAGTCCAGAGAGTGCACTGGCACCACTGGGGATGCAGTGCAGTGAGTCCAGAGAGTGCACTGGCACCACTGGGGATGCACTGCAGTGAGTCCAGAGAGTGCACTGGCACCACTGGGGATGCACTGCAGTGAGTGCAGAGAGTGCACTGACACCACTGGGGATGCAGTGCAGTGAGTCCAGAGAGTGCACTGGCACCACTGGTGATGCAGTGCAGTGAGTCCAGAGAGTGCTCTGGCACCACTGGGGATGCAGTGCAGTGAGTCCAGAGAGTACACTGGCACCACTGGGGATGCAGTGCAGTGAGTCCAGAGAGTGCACTGGCACCACTGGGTTGCAGTGCAGTGAGTCCAGAGAGTGCACTGGCACCACTGGTGATGCAGTGCAGTGAGTCCAGAGAGTGCTCTGGCACCACTGGGGATGCAGTGCAGTGAGTGCAGAGAGTACACTGGCACCACTGGGGATGCAGTGCAGTGAGTCCAGAGAGTGCACTGGCACCACTGGGTTGCAGTGCAGTGAGTCCAGAGAGTGCACTGGCACCACTGGGGATGCAGTGCAGTGAGTCCAGAGAGTGCACTGGCAGCACTGGGGATGCAGTGCAGTGAGTGCAGAGAGTACACTGGCACCACTGGGGCTGCAGTGCAGTGAGTCCCGTGAGTGCACTGGCACCACTGGGGATGCAGTGCAGTGAGTCCAGAGAGTGCACTGGCACCACTGGTGATGCAGTACAGTGAGTCCAGAGAGTGCACTGGCACCACTGGGGATGCACTGCAGTGAGTCCAGAGAGTGCACTGGCACCACTGGGGATGCACTACAGTGAGTCCAGAGAGTGCACTGGCACCACTGGGGATGCAGTGCAGTGAGTCCAGAGAGTGCACTGGCACCACTGGGGATGCACTGCAGTGAGTCCAGAGAGTGCACTGGCACCACTGGGGATGCACTGCAGTGAGTGCAGAGAGTGCACTGGCACCACTGGGGATGCAGTGCAGTGAGTCCAGAGAGTGCACTGGCACCACTGGTGATGCAGTGCAGTGAGTCCAGAGAGTGCTCTGGCACCACTGGGGATGCAGTGCAGTGAGTCCAGAGAGTACACTGGCACCACTGGGGATGCAGTGCAGTGAGTCCAGAGAGTGCACTGGCACCACTGGGTTGCAGTGCAGTGAGTCCAGAGAGTGCACTGGCACCACTGGTGATGCAGTGCAGTGAGTCCAGAGAGTGCTCTGGCACCACTGGGGATGCAGTGCAGTGAGTGCAGAGAGTACACTGGCACCACTGGGGATGCAGTGCAGTGAGTCCAGAGAGTGCACTGGCACCACTGGGTTGCAGTGCAGTGAGTCCAGAGAGTGCACTGGCACCACTGGGGATGCAGTGCAGTGAGTCCAGAGAGTGCACTGGCAGCACTGGGGATGCAGTGCAGTGAGTGCAGAGAGTACACTGGCACCACTGGGGATTCACTGCAGTGAGTCCAGAGAGTGCACTGGCACCACCTGTGATGCAGTACAGTGAGTCCAGTGAGTGCACTGGCACCCCTGGGGATGCAGTGCTGTGACTCCAGAGAGCGCACTGGCACCACTGGGGATGCAGTGCAGTCAGTCCAGTGAGTGCACTGGCACCACTGGGGATGCACTTCAGTGAGTCCACAGAGTGCACTAGCACCACTGGCGATGCACTGCAGTGAGTCCAGAGAGTGCACTGGCACCACTTGGGATGCAGTGTAGTGAGTCCAGAGAGTGCACTGGCACCACTGGGGATGCAGTGCAGTGAGTCCATAGAGTGCACTGGCACCACTGGGGATGCAGTGCAGTGAGTCCAGAGAGTGCACTGGCACCACTGGGGATGCCCTGCAGTGAGACCAGAGAGTGCGCTGGCACCACTGCGGATGCAGTACAGTGAGTCCAGAGAGTGCACTGGCACCACTGGGGATGCAGTACAGTGAGTCCAGAGACTGCACTGGCACCACTGGGGATGCAGTGCAGTGAGTCCAGAGAGTGCACTGGCACCACTGGGGATGCACTGCAGTGAGTCCAGAGATTGCACTGGCACCACTGGGGATGCAGTGCAGTGAGTCCAAAGACTTCACTGGCACCACTGGGAATGCAGTGCAGTGAGTCCAGAGAGTGCACTGGCACCACTGGGGATGCAGTGAAGTGAGTGCAGAGAGTGCACTGGCACCACTGGGGATGCAGTGCAGTGAGTCCAGAGAGTGCACTGGCACCACTGGTGATGCAGTGCAGTGAGACCAGAGAGTGCACTGGCACCACTGGGTTGCAGTGCAGTGAGTCCAGAGAGTGCACTGGCACCACTGGGGATGCAGTGCAGTGAGTCCAGAGAGTGCACTGGCAGCACTGGGGATGCAGTGCAGTGAGTGCAGAGAGTACACTGGCACCACTGGGGCTGCAGTGCAGTGAGTCCCGTGAGTGCACTGGCACCACTGGGGATGCACTGCAGTGAGTCCAGAGAGTGCACTGGCACCACTGGTGATGCAGTACAGTGAGTCCAGAGAGTGCACTGGCACCACTGGGGATGCACTGCAGTGAGTCCAGAGAGTGCACTGGCACCACTGGGGATGCACTACAGTGAGTCCAGAGAGTGCACTGGCACCACTGGGGATGCAGTGCAGTGAGTCCAGAGAGTGCACTGGCACCACTGGGGATGCACTGCAGTGAGTCCAGAGAGTGCACTGGCACCACTGGGGATGCACTGCAGTGACTGCAGAGAGTGCACTGACACCACTGGGGATGCAGTGCAGTGAGTCCAGAGAGTGCACTGGCACCACTGGTGATGCAGTGCAGTGAGTCCAGAGAGTGCTCTGGCACCACTGGGGATGCAGTGCAGTGAGTCCAGAGAGTACACTGGCACCACTGGGGATGCAGTGCAGTGAGTCCAGAGAGTGCACTGGCACCACTGGGTTGCAGTGCAGTGAGTCCAGAGAGTGCACTGGCACCACTGGGGATGCAGTGCAGTGAGTCCAGAGAGTGCACTGGCACCACTGGGGATGCAGTGCAGTGAGTGCAGAGAGTACACTGGCACCACTGGGGATTCACTGCAGTGCAGTGAGTCCAGTGAGTCCAGTGAGTGCACTGGCACCACTGGGGATGCAGTGCAGTGAGTCCAGAGAGTGCACTGGCACCACTGGTGATGCAGTGCAGTGAGTCCAGAGAGTGCACTGGCACCACTGGGGATGCAGTGCAGTGAGTCCAGAGAGTGCACTGGCACCACTGGGGATGCAGTACAGTGAGTCCAGAGAGTGCACTGGCACCACTGGGGATGCAGTGCAGTGAGTCCAGAGAGTGCACTGGCACCACTGGGGATGCACTGCAGTGAGTCCAGAGAGTGCACTGGCACCACTGGGGATGCACTGCAGTGAGTCCAGAGAGTGCACTGGCACCACTGGGGATGCAGTGCAGTGAGTCCAGAGAGTGCACTGGCACCACTGGGGATGCAGTGCAGTGAGTCCAGAGAGTGTACTGGCACCACTGGGGATGCAGTGCAGTGAGTCCAGAGAGTGCACTGGCACCACTGGGGATGCAGTGCAGTGAGTCCAGAGAGTGCACTGGCACCACTGGGATGCAGTGCAGTGAGTCCAGAGAGTGCACTGGCACCACTGGGGATGCAGTGCAGTGAGTCCAGAGAGTGCACTGGCACCACTGGGGATGCAGTGCAGTGAGTCCAGAGAGTACACTGGCACCACTGGGGATTCACTGCAGTGAGTCCAGAGAGTGCACTGGCACCACCTGTGATGCAGTACAGTGAGTCCAGTGAGTGCACTGGCACCACTGGGGATGCAGTGCAGTGACTCCAGAGAGTGCACTGGCACCACTGGGGATGCAGTACAGTGAGTCCAGAGAGTGCACTGGCACCACTGGAGATGCAGTGCAGTGAGTCCAGAGAGTGCACTGGCACCACTGGGGATGCAGTGCAGTGAGTCCAGAGAGTGCACTGGCACCACTGGGGATGCAGTACAGTGAGTCCAGAGAGTGCACTGGCACCACTGGGGATGCAGTGCAGTGTAGTCCAGAGAGTGCACTGGCACCACTGGGGATGCAGTGCAGTGAGTCCAGTCAGTGCACTGGCACCACTGGGGATGCCCTGCAGTGAGTCCAGAGAGTGCACTGGCAGCACTGGGGATGCACTGCAGTGAGTCCAGAGAGTGCACTGGCACCACTGGAGATGCACTGCAGTGAGTCCAGAGAGTGCACTGGCAGCACTGGGGATGCAGTGCAGTGAGTCCAGAGAGTGCACTGGCACCACTGGGGATGCAGTGCAGTGAGTCCAGAGAGTGCACTGGCACCACTGGGGATGCACTGCAGTGAGTCCAGAGAGTGCACTGGCACCACTGGGGATGCACTGCAGTGAGTCCAGAGAGTGCACTGGCACCACTGGGGATGCAGTACAGTGAGTCCAGAGAGTGCACTGGCACCACTGGGGATGCAGTGCAGTGAGTCCAGAGAGTGCACTGGCACCACTGGGGATGCACTGCAGTGAGTCCAGAGAGTGCACTGGCACCACTGGGGATGCACTACAGTGAGTCCAGAGAGTGCACTGGCACCACTGGGGATGCACTGCAGTGAGTCCAGAGAGTGCACTGGCACCACTGGGGATGCACTGCAGTGAGTCCAGAGAGTGCACTGGCACCACTGGGGATGCAGTGCAGTGAGTCCAGAGAGTGCACTGGCACCACTGGGGATGCACTGCAGTGAGTCCAGAGAGTGCACTGGCACCACTGGGGATGCAGTGCAGTGAGTCCAGAGAGTGCACTGGCACCACTGGGGATGCACTGCAGTGAGTCCAGAGAGTGCACTGGCACCACTGGGGATGCAGTGCAGTGAGTCCAGAGAGTGCACTGGCACCACTGGGGATGCACTGCAGTGAGTCCAGAGAGTGCACTGGCACCACTGGGGATGCACTGCAGTGAGTCCAGAGAGTGCACTGGCACCACTGGGGATGCACTGCAGTGAGTCCAGAGAGTGCACTGGCACCACTGGGATGCAGTGCAGTGAGTCCAGAGAGTGCACTGGCACCACTGGGGATGCAGTGCAGTGAGTCCAGAGAGTGCACTGGCAGCACTGGGGATGCAGTGCAGTGAGTGCAGAGAGTACACTGGCACCACTGGGGATTCACTGCAGTGAGTCCAGAGAGTGCACTGGCACCACCTGTGATGCAGTACAGTGAGTCCAGTGAGTGCACTGGCACCCCTGGGGATGCAGTGCTGTGACTACAGAGAGCGCACTGGCACCACTGGGGATGCAGTGCAGTCAGTCCAGTGAGTGCACTGGCACCACTGGGGATGCACTTCAGTGAGTCCACAGAGTGCACTGGCACCACTGGGGATGCACTGCAGTGAGTCCAGAGAGTGCACTGGCACCACTGGGGATGCAGTGTAGTGAGTCCAGAGAGTGCACTGGCACCACTGGGGATGCAGTGCAGTGAGTCCAGAGAGTGCACTGGCACCACTGGGGATGCAGTGCAGTGAGTCCAGAGAGTGCACTGGCACCACTGGGGATGCCCTGCAGTGAGTCCAGAGAGTGCGCTGGCACCACTGGGGATGCAGTACAGTGAGTCCAGAGAGTGCACTGGCACCACTGGGGATGCAGTACAGTGAGTCCAGAGACTGCACTGGCACCACTGGGGATGCAGTGCAGTGAGTCCAGAGAGTGCACTGGCACCACTGGGGATGCACTGCAGTGAGTCCAGAGATTGCACTGGCACCACTGGGGATGCACTGCAGTGAGTCCAAAGACTTCACTGGCACCACTGGGAATGCAGTGCAGTGAGTCCAGAGAGTGCACTGGCACCACTGGGGATGCAGTGAAGTGAGTGCAGAGAGTGCACTGGCACCACTGGGGATGCACTGCAGTGAGTCCAGAGAGTGCACTGGCACCACTGGGGATGCAGTGCAGTGAGTCCAGAGAGTGCACTGGCACCACTGGGGATGCCCTGCAGTGAGTCCAGAGAGTGCACTGGCACCACTGGGGATGCAGTGCAGTGAGTCCAGAGAGTGCACTGGCACCACTGGGGATGCAGTGCAGTGAGTCCAGAGAGTGCACTGGCACCACTGGGGATGCAGTGCAGTGAGTCCAGAGAGTGCACTGGCACCACTGGGGATGCAGTGCAGTGAGTCCAGAGAGTACACTGGCACCACTGGGGATGCAGTGCAGTGAGTCCAGAGAGTGCACTGGCACCATTGAGATGCAGTTCAGTGAGTCCAGAGAGTGCACTGGCACCACTGGGGATGCACTGCAGTGAGTCCAGAGAGTGCACTGGCACCACTGGGGATGCAGTGCAGTGAGTCCAGTGAGTGCACTGGCACCACTGGGGATGCAGTGCAGTGAGTCCAGAGAGTGCACTGGCACCACTGGGGATGCACTGCAGTGAGTCCAGAGAGTGCACTGGCACCACTGGGGATGCAGTGCAGTGAGTCCAGAGAGTGCACTGGCACCACTGGGGATGCAGTGCAGTGAGTCCAGAGAGTGCACTGGCACCACTGGGGATGCAGTGCAGTGAGTCCAGAGAGTGCACTGGCACCACTGGGGATGCAGTGCAGTGAGTCCAGAGAGTGCACTGGCACCACTGGGGATGCAGTACAGTGAGTCCAGAGAGTGCACTGGCACCACTGGGGATGCAGCAGTGAGTCCAGAGAGTGCACTGGCACCACTGGGGATGCAGTGCAGTGAGTCCAGAGAGTGCACTGGCACCACTGGGGATGCAGTGCAGTGAGTCCAGAGAGTGCACTGGCACCACTGGGGATGCACTGCAGTGAGTCCAGAGAGTTCACTGGCACCACTGGGGATGCAGTGCAGTGAGTCCAGAGAGTGCACTGGCACCACTGGGGATGCAGTGAAGTGAGTGCAGAGAGTGCACTGGCACCACTGGGGATGCACTGCAGTGAGTCCAGAGAGTGCACTGGCACCACTGGGGATGCACTACAGTGAGTCCAGAGAGTGCACTGGCACCACTGGGGATGCCCTGCAGTGAGTCCAGAGAGTGCACTGGCACCACTGGAGATGCACTACAGTGAGTCCAGAGATTGCACTGGCACCACTGGGGATGCAGTGCAGTGAGTCCAGAGAGTGCACTGGCACCACTGGGGATGCAGTGCAGTGAGTCCAGAGAGTGCACTGGCACCACTGAGGATGCAGTGCAGTGAGTCCAGTGAGTGTACTGGCACCACTGGGGATGCAGTGCAGTGAGTCCAGAGAGTGCACTGGCACCATTGAGAATGCACTTCAGTGAGTCCAGAGAGTGCACTGGCACCACTGGGGATGCACTGCAGTGAGTCCAGAGAGTGCACTAGCACCACTGTGGATGCAGTGCAGTGAATCCAGTGAGTACACTGGCACCACTGGGGATGCAGTGCAGTGAGTCCAGAGAGTGCACTGGCACCACTGGGGATGCACTGCAGTGAGCCCAGAGAGTGCACTGGCACCACTGGAGATGCAGTACAGTGAGTCCAGTGAATGCACTGGAGCCACTGGAGATGCAGTGCAGTGAGTCCAGAGAGTGCACTGGCACCACTGGGGATGCAGTACAGTGAGTCCAGAGAGTGCACTGGCACCACTGGGGATGCAGTGCAGTGAGTCCAGAGAGTGCACTGGCACCACTGGGGATGCAGTGCAGTGAGTCCAGAGAGTGCACTGGCACCACTGGGGATGCAGTACAGTGAGTCCAGTGAGTGTACTGGCACCACTGGTGATGCCCTGCAGTGAGTCCAGAGAGTGCACTGGCAGCACTGGGGATGCAGTGCCGTGAGTCCAGAGAGTGCAGTGGCACCACTGGAGATGCAGTGCAGTGAGTCCAGAGAGTGCACTGGCACCACTGGGGATGCAGCGCAGTGAGTCCAGAGAGTGTACTGGCACCACTGGGGATGCAGTGCAGTGAGTCCAGAGAGTGCACTGGCACCACTGGGGATGCAGTGCAGTGAGTCCAGAGAGTGCACTGGCACCACTGGGGATGCAGTGCAGTGAGTCCAGAGAGTGCACTGGCACCACTGGGGATGCAGTACAGTGAGTCCAGAGAGTGCACTGGCACCACTGGGGATGCAGTGCAGTGAGTCCAGAGAGTGCACTGGCACCACTGGTGATGCACTGCAGTGAGTCCAGAGAGTGCACTGGCACCACTGGGGATGCACTGCAGTGAGTCCAGAGAGTGCACTGGCACCACTGGGGATGCAGTGCAGTGAGTCCAGAGAGTGCACTGGCACCACTGGGGATGCAGTGCAGTGAGTCCAGTGAGTGTACTGGCACCACTGGGGATGCAGTGCAGTGAGTCCAGAGAGTGCACTGGCACCACTGAGAATGCACTTCAGTGAGTCCAGAGAGTGCACTGGCACCACTGGGGATGCACTGCAGTGAGTCCAGAGAGTGCACTGGCACCACTGGGGATGCACTGCAGTGAGTCCAGAGAGTGCACTGGCACCACTGGGGATGCAGTGCAGTGAGTCCAGAGAGTGCACTGGCACCACTGGGGATGCAGTGCAGTGAGTCCAGAGAGTGCACTGGCACCACTGGGGATGCAGTGCAGTGAGTCCAGAGAGTGCACTGGCACCACTGGGGATGCAGTGCAGTGAGTCCAGAGAGTGCACTGGCACCACTGGGGATGCAGTGCAGTGAGTCCAGAGAGTGCACTGGCACCACTGGTGATGCAGTGCAGTGAGTCCAGAGAGTGCACTGGCACCACTGGGGATGCAGTGCAGTGAGTCCAGAGAGTGCACTGGCACCACTGGGGATGCAGTGCAGTGAGTCCAGAGAGTGCACTGGCACCACTGGGATGCAGTGCAGTGAGTCCAGAGAGTGCACTGGCACCACTGGGGATGCAGTGCAGTGAGTCCAGAGAGTGCACTGGCACCACTGGGGATGCAGTGCAGTGAGTGCAGAGAGTGCACTGGCACCACTGGGGATGCACTGCAGTGAGTCCAGAGAGTGCACTGGCACCACTGGGGATGCAGTGCAGTGAGTCCAGAGAGTGCACTGGCACCACTGGGGATGCAGTGCAGTGAGTCCAGAGAGTGCACTGGCACCACTGGGGATGCAGTGCAGTGAGTCCAGAGAGTGCACTGGCACCACTGGGGATGCAGTGCAGTGAGTCCAGAGAGTGCACTGGCACCACTGGGGATGCAGTGCAGTGAGTCCAGAGAGTGCACTGGCACCACTGGGGATGCAGTGCAGTGAGTCCAGAGAGTGCACTGGCACCACTGGGGATGCAGTGCAGTGAGTCCAGAGAGTGCACTGGCACCACTGGGGATGCAGTGCAGTGAGTCCAGAGAGTGCACTGGCACCACTGGGGATGCCCTGCAGTGAGTCCAGAGAGTGCACTGGCACCACTGGGGATGCACTGCAGTGAGTCCAGAGAGTGCACTGGCACCACTGGAGATGCACTGCAGTGAGTCCAGAGAGTGCACTGGCACCACTGGGGATGCAGTGCAGTGAGTCCAGAGAGTGCACTGGCACCACTGGGGATGCAGTGCAGTGAGTCCAGAGAGTGCACTGGCACCACTGGGGATGCACTGCAGTGAGTCCAGAGAGTGCACTGGCACCACTGGGGATGCACTGCAGTGAGTCCAGAGAGTGCACTGGCACCACTGGGGATGCAGTGCAGTGAGTCCAGAGAGTGCACTGGCACCACTGGGGATGCAGTGCAGTGAGCCCAGAGAGTGCACTGGCACCACTGGTGATGCACTGCAGTGAGTCCAGAGAGTGCACTGGCACCACTGGGGATGCACTGCAGTGAGTCCAGAGAGTGCACTGGCACCACTGGGGATGCAGTGCAGTGAGTCCAGAGAGTACACTGGCACCACTGGGGATGCACTGCAGTGAGTCCAGAGAGTGCACTGGCACCACTGGAATGCACTGCAGTGAGTCCAGAGAGTGCACTGGCACCACTGGGGATGCACTGCAGTGAGTCCAGAGAGTGCACTGGCACCACTGGGGATGCACTGCAGTGACTCCAGAGAGTGCACTGGCACCACTGGGGATGCAGTGCAGTGAGTCCAGAGAGTGCACTGGCACCACTGGGGATGCAGTGACAGTGAGTCCAGAGAGTGCACTGGCACCACTGGGGATGCACTGCAGTGAGTCCAGAGAGTGCACTGGCACCACTGGGGATGCACTACAGTGAGTCCAGAGAGTGCACTGGCACCACTGGGGATGCCCTGCAGTGAGTCCAGAGAGTGCACTGGCACCACTGGAGATGCACTACAGTGAGTCCAGAGATTGCACTGGCACCACTGGGGATGCAGTGCAGTGAGTCCAGAGAGTGCACTGGCACCACTGGGGATGCAGTGCAGTGAGTCCAGAGAGTGCACTGGCACCACTGGGGATGCAGTGCAGTGAGTCCAGTGAGTGCACTGGCACCACTGGGGATGCAGTGCAGTGAGTCCAGAGAGTGCACTGGCACCACTGGGGATGCACTTCAGTGAGTCCAGAGAGTGCACTGGCACCACTGGGGATGCACTGCAGTGAGTCCAGAGAGTGCACTAGCACCACTGGGGATGCAGTGCAGTGAATCCAGTGAGTACACTGGCACCACTGGGGATGCAGTGCAGTGAGTCCAGAGAGTGCACTGGCACCACTGGGGATGCACTGCAGTGAGTCCAGAGAGTGCACTGGCACCACTGGAGATGCAGTACAGTGAGTCCAGAGAGTGCACTGGCACCACTGGGGATGCAGTGCAGTGAGTCCAGAGAGTGCACTGGCACCACTGGGGATGCAGTGCAGTGAGTCCAGAGAGTGCACTGGCACCACTGGGGATGCAGTGCAGTGAGTCCAGAGAGTGCACTGGCACCACTGGGGATGCAGTGCAGTGAGTCCAGAGAGTGCACTGGCACCACTGGGGATGCAGTGCAGTGAGTCCAGTGAGTGTACTGGCACCACTGGGATGCCCTGCAGTGAGTCCAGAGAGTGCACTGGCAGCACTGGGGATGCAGTGCAGTGAGTCCAGAGAGTGCACTGGCACCACTGGAGATGCAGTGCAGTGAGTCCAGAGAGTGCACTGGCAGCACTGGGGATGCAGCGCAGTGAGTCCAGAGAGTGCACTGGCACCACTGGGGATGCAGTGCAGTGAGTCCAGAGAGTGCACTGGCACCACTGGGGATGCAGTGAAGTGAGTGCAGAGAGTGCACTGGCACCACTGGGGATGCACTGCAGTGAGTCCAGAGAGTGCACTGGCACCACTGGGGATGCACTACAGTGAGTCCAGAGAGTGCACTGGCACCACTGGGGATGCCCTGCAGTGAGTCCAGAGAGTGCACTGGCACCACTGGAGATGCACTACAGTGAGTCCAGAGATTGCACTGGCACCACTGGGGATGCAGTGCAGTGAGTCCAGAGAGTGCACTGGCACCACTGGGGATGCAGTGCAGTGAGTCCAGAGAGTGCACTGGCACCACTGAGGATGCAGTGCAGTGAGTCCAGTGAGTGTACTGGCACCACTGGGGATGCAGTGCAGTGAGTCCAGAGAGTGCACTGGCACCATTGAGAATGCACTTCAGTGAGTCCAGAGAGTGCACTGGCACCACTGGGGATGCACTGCAGTGAGTCCAGAGAGTGCACTAGCACCACTGTGGATGCAGTGCAGTGAATCCAGTGAGTACACTGGCACCACTGGGGATGCAGTGCAGTGAGTCCAGAGAGTGCACTGGCACCACTGGGGATGCACTGCAGTGAGCCCAGAGAGTGCACTGGCACCACTGGAGATGCAGTACAGTGAGTCCAGTGAATGCACTGGAGCCACTGGAGATGCAGTGCAGTGAGTCCAGAGAGTGCACTGGCACCACTGGGGATGCAGTACAGTGAGTCCAGAGAGTGCACTGGCACCACTGGGGATGCAGTGCAGTGAGTCCAGAGAGTGCACTGGCACCACTGGGGATGCAGTGCAGTGAGTCCAGAGAGTGCACTGGCACCACTGGGGATGCAGTACAGTGAGTCCAGTGAGTGTACTGGCACCACTGGTGATGCCCTGCAGTGAGTCCAGAGAGTGCACTGGCAGCACTGGGGATGCAGTGCCGTGAGTCCAGAGAGTGCAGTGGCACCACTGGAGATGCAGTGCAGTGAGTCCAGAGAGTGCACTGGCACCACTGGGGATGCAGCGCAGTGAGTCCAGAGAGTGTACTGGCACCACTGGGGATGCAGTGCAGTGAGTCCAGAGAGTGCACTGGCACCACTGGGGATGCACTGCAGTGAGTCCAGAGAGTGCACTGGCACCACTGGGGATGCAGTGCAGTGAGTCCAGAGAGTGCACTGGCACCACTGGGGATGCAGTACAGTGAGTCCAGAGAGTGCACTGGCACCATTGGGGATGCAGTGCAGTGAGCCCAGAGAGTGCACTGGCACCACTGGTGATGCACTGCAGTGAGTCCAGAGAGTGCACTGGCACCATTGGGGATGCACTACAGTGAGTCCAGAGAGTGCACTGGCAGCACTGGGGATGCAGTGCAGTGAGTCCAGAGAGTGCACTGGCACTACTGGGGATGCAGTGCAGTCAGTCCAGTGAGTGTACTGGCACCACTGGGGATGCACTGCAGTGAGTCCAGAGAGTGCACTGGCACCACTGAGAATGCACTTCAGTGAGTCCAGAGAGTGCACTGGCACCACTGGGGATGCACTGCAGTGAGTCCAGAGAGTGCACTGGCACCACTGGGGATGCACTACAGTGACTCCAGAGAGTGCACTGGCACCACTGGGGATGCAGTGCAGTGAGTCCAGAGAGTGCACTGGCACCACTGGGGATGCACTGCAGTGAGTCCAGAGAGTGCACTGGCACCACTGGGGATGCAGTGCAGTGAGTCCAGAGAGTGCACTGGCACCACTGGGGATGCACTGCAGTGAGTCCAGAGAGTGCACTGGCACCACTGGAGATGCACTGCAGTGACTGCAGAGAGTGCCCTGGCACCACGGGGGATGCACTGCAGTGTCTCCAGAGAGCGCACTGGCAACACTGTGGATGCAGTGCAGTGAGTGCAGAGACTGCACAGGCACCACTGGGGATGCAGTGCAGTGAGACCAGAGAGTACACTGGCACCACCGGGGTTGCACTGAAGTGAGTCCAGAGAGTGCACTGGCACCACTGGGGATGCAGTTCAGTGAGTCCAGAGAGTGCACTGGCACCACTGGGAATGCAGTGCAGTGAGTCCAGAGAGTACACTGGCACCATCGGGGATTCACTGCAGTGAGTCCAGAGAGTGAAATGGCACCACTGGGGATGCAGTGCAGTGAGTCCAGAGAGTGCACTGGCACCACTGGGGATGCAGTGCAGTGAGTCCAGAGAGTGCACTGGCACCACTGGGGATGCAGTGCAGTGAGTCCAGAGAGTGCACTGGCACCACTGGGGATGCAGTGCAGTGAGTCCAGAGAGTGCACTGGCACCACTGGGGATGCAGTGCAGTGAGTCCAGAGAGTGCACTGGCACCACTGGGAATGCACTGCAGTGAGTCCAGAGAGTGCACTGGCACCACTGGGGATGCAGTACAGTGAGTCCACAGAGTGCACTGGCACCACTGGGGATGCAGCGCAGTGAGTCCAGAGAGTGCACTGGCACCACTGGGGATGCAGTGCAGTGAGTCCAGAGAGTGCACTGGCACCACTGGGGATGCACTGCAGTGAGTCCAGAGATTGCACTGGCACCACTGGGGATGCAGTGCAGTGAGTCCAGAGACTTCACTGGCACCACTGGGAATGCAGTGCAGTGAGTGCAGAGAGTGCACTGGCACCACTGGGGATGCAGTGCTGTGAGTCCAGAGAGTGCACTGGCACCACTGGGGATGCAGTGCAGTGAGTCCAGAGAGTGCACTGGCACCACTGGGGATGCACAGCATTGAGTCCAGAGAGTGCACTGGAGCCACTGGGGATGCAGTACAGTGAGTCCAGAGAGTGCACTGGCACCACTGGGGATGCACTGCAGTGAGTCCAGAGAGTGCACTGGCACCACTGGGGATGCAGTGCAGTGAGTCCAGAGAGTGCACTGGCAGCAGTGGGGATGCAGTGCAGTGAGTCCAGAGAGTGCACTGGCACCACTGGGGATGCACTACAGTGAGTCCAGAGAGTGCACTGGCACCACTGGGGATGCACTTCAGTGAGTCCAGAGAGTGCACTGGCACCACCTGTGATGCAGTACAGTGAGTCCAGTGAGTGCACTGGCACCACTGGGGATGCAGTGCTGTGACTCCAGAGAGCGCACTGGCACCACAGGGGATGAAGTGCAGTCAGTCCAGTGAGTGCACTGGCACCACTGGGGATGCACTGCAGTGAGTCCAGAGAGTGCACTGGCACCACTGGGGATGCAGTGCAGTGAGTCCAGAGAGTGCACTGGCACCACTGGGGATGCAGTGCAGTGAGTCCAGAGAGTGCACTGGCACCACTGGAGATGCACTACAGTGAGTCCAGAGATTGCACTGGCACCACTGGGGATGCAGTGCAGTGAGTCCAGAGAGTGCACTGGCACCACTGGGGATGCAGTGCAGTGAGTCCAGAGAGTGCACTGGCACCAATGAGGATGCAGTGCAGTGAGTCCAGAGAGTGCACTGGCACCACTGGTGATGCACTGCAGTGAGTCCAGAGAGTGAAATGGCACCACTGGGGATGCAGTGCAGTGAGTCCAGAGAGTGCACTGGCACCACTGGGGATGCAGTACAGTGAGTCCAGAGAGTGCACTGGCACCACTGGGGATGCACTGCAGTGAGTCCAGAGAGTGCACTGGCACCACTGGAGATGCACTGCAGTGACTGCAGAGAGTGCCCTGGCACCACGGGGGATGCACTGCAGTGTCTCCAGAGAGCGCACTGGCAACACTGTGGATGCAGTGCAGTGAGTGCAGAGACTGCACAGGCACCACTGGGGATGCACTGCAGTGTCTCCAGAGAGTGCACTGGCAGCACTGGGGATGCAGTGCAGTGAGTGCAGAGAGTACACTGGCACCACTGGGGATTCACTGCAGTGACTCCAGAGAGTGCACTGGCACCACCTGTGATGCAGTACAGTGAGTCCAGTGAGTGCACTGGCACCCCTGGGGATGCAGTGCTGTGACTACAGAGAGCGCACTGGCACCACTGGGGATGCAGTGCAGTCAGTCCAGTGAGTGCACTGGCACCACTGGGGATGCACTTCAGTGAGTCCACAGAGTGCACTGGCACCACTGGGGATGCACTGCAGTGAGTCCAGAGAGTGCACTGGCACCACTGGGGATGCAGTGTAGTGAGTCCAGAGAGTGCACTGGCACCACTGGGGATGCAGTGCAGTGAGTCCAGAGAGTGCACTGGCACCACTGGGGATGCAGTGCAGTGAGTCCAGAGAGTGCACTGGCACCACTGGGGATGCCCTGCAGTGAGTCCAGAGAGTGCGCTGGCACCACTGGGGATGCAGTACAGTGAGTCCAGAGAGTGCACTGGCACCACTGGGGATGCAGTACAGTGAGTCCAGAGACTGCACTGGCACCACTGGGGATGCAGTGCAGTGAGTCCAGAGAGTGCACTGGCACCACTGGGGATGCACTGCAGTGAGTCCAGAGATTGCACTGGCACCACTGGAGATGCAGTGCAGTGAGTCCAAAGACTTCACTGGCACCACTGGGAATGCAGTGCAGTGAGTCCAGAGAGTGCACTGGCACCACTGGGGATGCAGTGAAGTGAGTGCAGAGAGTGCACTGGCACCACTGGGGATGCAGTGCAGTGAGTCCAGAGAGTGCACTGGCACCACTGGTGATGCAGTGCAGTGAGTCCAGAGAGTGCTCTGGCACCACTGGGGATGCAGTGCAGTGAGTCCAGAGAGTGCACTGGCACCACTGGGGATGCAGTGCAGTGAGTCCAGAGAGTGCACTGGCACCACTGGGTTGCAGTGCAGTGAGTCCAGAGAGTGCACTGGCACCACTGGGGATGCAGTGCAGTGAGTCCAGAGAGTGCACTGGCAGCACTGGGGATGCAGTGCAGTGAGTGCAGAGAGTACACTGGCACCACTGGGGATGCAGTGCAGTGAGTCCAGAGAGTGCACTGGCACCACTGGGTTGCAGTGCAGTGAGTCCAGAGAGTGCACTGGCACCACTGGGGATGCAGTGCAGTGAGTCCAGAGAGTGCACTGGCACCACTGGGGATGCAGTGTAGTGAGTCCAGAGAGTGCACTGGCACCACTGGGGATTCACTGCAGTGAGTCCAGAGAGTGCACTGGCACCACCTGTGATGCAGTACAGTGAGTCCAGTGAGTGCACTGGCACCCCTGGGGATGCAGTGCTGTGACTACAGAGAACGCACTGGCACCACTGGGGATGCAGTGCAGTCAGTCCAGTGAGTGCACTGGCACCACTGGGGATGCACTTCAGTGAGTCCACAGAGTGCACTGGCACCACTGGCGATGCACTGCAGTGAGTCCAGAGAGTGCACTGGCACCACTGGGGATGCAGTGTAGTGAGTCCAGAGAGTGCACTGGCACCACTGGGGATGCAGTGCAGTGAGTCCATAGAGTGCACTGGCACCACTGGGGATGCAGTGCAGTGAGTCCAGAGAGTGCACTGGCACCACTGGGGATGCCCTGCAGTGAGTCCAGAGAGTGCGCTGGCACCACTGCGGATGCAGTACAGTGAGTCCAGAGAGTGCACTGGCACCACTGGGGATGCAGTACAGTGAGTCCAGAGACTGCACTGGCACCACTGGGGATGCAGTGCAGTGAGTACAGAGAGTGCACTGGCACCACTGGGGATGCACTGCAGTGAGTCCAGAGATTGCACTGGCACCACTGGGGATGCACTGCAGTGAGTCCAAAGACTTCACTGGCACCACTGGGAATGCAGTGCAGTGAGTCCAGAGAGTGCACTGGCACCACTGGGGATGCAGTGAAGTGAGTGCAGAGAGTGCACTGGCACCACTGGGGATGCACTGCAGTGAGTCCAGAGAGTGCACTGGCACCACTGGGGATGCACTACAGTGAGTCCAGAGAGTGCACTGGCACCACTGGGGATGCCCTGCAGTGAGTCCAGAGAGTGCACTGGCACCACTGGAGATGCACTACAGTGAGTCCAGAGATTGCACTGGCACCACTGGGGATGCAGTGCAGTGAGTCCAGAGAGTGCACTGGCACCACTGGGGATGCAGTGCAGTGAGTCCAGAGAGTGCACTGGCACCACTGAGGATGCAGTGCAGTGAGTCCAGTGAGTGTACTGGCACCACTGGGGATGCAGTGCAGTGAGTCCAGAGAGTGCACTGGCACCATTGAGAATGCACTTCAGTGAGTCCAGAGAGTGCACTGGCACCACTGGGGATGCACTGCAGTGAGTCCAGAGAGTGCACTAGCACCACTGTGGATGCAGTGCAGTGAATCCAGTGAGTACACTGGCACCACTGGGGATGCAGTGCAGTGAGTCCAGAGAGTGCACTGGCACCACTGGGGATGCACTGCAGTGAGCCCAGAGAGTGCACTGGCACCACTGGAGATGCAGTACAGTGAGTCCAGTGAATGCACTGGAGCCACTGGAGATGCAGTGCAGTGAGTCCAGAGAGTGCACTGGCACCACTGGGGATGCAGTACAGTGAGTCCAGAGAGTGCACTGGCACCACTGGGGATGCAGTGCAGTGAGTCCAGAGAGTGCACTGGCACCACTGGGGATGCAGTGCAGTGAGTCCAGAGAGTGCACTGGCACCACTGGGGATGCAGTACAGTGAGTCCAGTGAGTGTACTGGCACCACTGGTGATGCCCTGCAGTGAGTCCAGAGAGTGCACTGGCAGCACTGGGGATGCAGTGCCGTGAGTCCAGAGAGTGCAGTGGCACCACTGGAGATGCAGTGCAGTGAGTCCAGAGAGTGCACTGGCAGCACTGGGGATGCAGCGCAGTGAGTCCAGAGAGTGTACTGGCACCACTGGGGATGCAGTGCAGTGAGTCCAGAGAGTGCACTGGCACCACTGGGGATGCAGTGAAGTGAGTGCAGAGAGTGCACTGGCACCACTGGGGATGCACTGCAGTGAGTCCAGAGAGTGCACTGGCACCACTGGGGATGCACTACAGTGAGTCCAGAGAGTGCACTGGCACCACTGGGGATGCCCTGCAGTGAGTCCAGAGAGTGCACTGGCACCACTGGAGATGCACTACAGTGAGTCCAGAGATTGCACTGGCACCACTGGGGATGCAGTGCAGTGAGTCCAGAGAGTGCACTGGCACCACTGGGGATGCAGTGCAGTGAGTCCAGAGAGTGCACTGGCACCACTGAGGATGCAGTGCAGTGAGTCCAGTGAGTGTACTGGCACCACTGGGGATGCAGTGCAGTGAGTCCAGAGAGTGCACTGGCACCATTGAGAATGCACTTCAGTGAGTCCAGAGAGTGCACTGGCACCACTGGGGATGCACTGCAGTGAGTCCAGAGAGTGCACTAGCACCACTGTGGATGCAGTGCAGTGAATCCAGTGAGTACACTGGCACCACTGGGGATGCAGTGCAGTGAGTCCAGAGAGTGCACTGGCACCACTGGGGATGCACTGCAGTGAGCCCAGAGAGTGCACTGGCACCACTGGAGATGCAGTACAGTGAGTCCAGTGAATGCACTGGAGCCACTGGAGATGCAGTGCAGTGAGTCCAGAGAGTGCACTGGCACCACTGGGGATGCAGTACAGTGAGTCCAGAGAGTGCACTGGCACCACTGGGGATGCAGTGCAGTGAGTCCAGAGAGTGCACTGGCACCACTGGGGATGCAGTGCAGTGAGTCCAGAGAGTGCACTGGCACCACTGGGGATGCAGTACAGTGAGTCCAGTGAGTGTACTGGCACCACTGGTGATGCCCTGCAGTGAGTCCAGAGAGTGCACTGGCAGCACTGGGGATGCAGTGCCGTGAGTCCAGAGAGTGCAGTGGCACCACTGGAGATGCAGTGCAGTGAGTCCAGAGAGTGCACTGGCAGCACTGGGGATGCAGCGCAGTGAGTCCAGAGAGTGTACTGGCACCACTGGGGATGCAGTGCAGTGAGTCCAGAGAGTGCACTGGCACCACTGGGGATGCACTGCAGTGAGTCCAGAGAGTGCACTGGCACCACTGGGGATGCAGTGCAGTGAGTCCAGAGAGTGCACTGGCACCACTGGGGATGCAGTACAGTGAGTCCAGAGAGTGCACTGGCACCATTGGGGATGCAGTGCAGTGAGCCCAGAGAGTGCACTGGCACCACTGGTGATGCACTGCAGTGAGTCCAGAGAGTGCACTGGCACCATTGGGGATGCACTACAGTGAGTCCAGAGAGTGCACTGGCAGCACTGGGGATGCAGTGCAGTGAGTCCAGAGAGTGCACTGGCACTACTGGGGATGCAGTGCAGTCAGTCCAGTGAGTGTACTGGCACCACTGGGGATGCACTGCAGTGAGTCCAGAGAGTGCACTGGCACCACTGAGAATGCACTTCAGTGAGTCCAGAGAGTGCACTGGCACCACTGGGGATGCACTGCAGTGAGTCCAGAGAGTGCACTGGCACCACTGGGGATGCACTACAGTGACTCCAGAGAGTGCACTGGCACCACTGGGGATGCAGTGCAGTGAGTCCAGAGAGTGCACTGGCACCACTGGGGATGCACTGCAGTGAGTCCAGAGAGTGCACTGGCACCACTGGGGATGCAGTGCAGTGAGTCCAGAGAGTGCACTGGCACCACTGGGGATGCACTGCAGTGAGTCCAGAGAGTGCACTGGCACCACTGGAGATGCACTGCAGTGACTGCAGAGAGTGCCCTGGCACCACGGGGGATGCACTGCAGTGTCTCCAGAGAGCGCACTGGCAACACTGTGGATGCAGTGCAGTGAGTGCAGAGACTGCACAGGCACCACTGGGGATGCAGTGCAGTGAGACCAGAGAGTACACTGGCACCACCGGGGTTGCACTGAAGTGAGTCCAGAGAGTGCACTGGCACCACTGGGGATGCAGTTCAGTGAGTCCAGAGAGTGCACTGGCACCACTGGGGATGCACTGCAGTGAGTCCAGAGAGTACACTGGCACCATCGGGGATTCACTGCAGTGAGTCCAGAGAGTGAAATGGCACCACTGGGGATGCAGTGCAGTGAGTCCAGAGAGTGCACTGGCACCACTGGGGATGCAGTGCAGTGAGTCCAGAGAGTGCACTGGCACCACTGGGGATGCAGTGCAGTGAGTCCAGAGAGTGCACTGGCACCACTGGGGATGCAGTGCAGTGAGTCCAGAGAGTGCACTGGCACCACTGGGGATGCAGTGCAGTGAGTCCAGAGAGTGCACTGGCACCACTGGGAATGCACTGCAGTGAGTCCAGAGATTGCACTGGCACCACTGGGGATGCAGTGCAGTGAGTCCAGAGACTTCACTGGCACCACTGGGAATGCAGTGCAGTGAGTGCAGAGAGTGCACTGGCACCACTGGGGATGCAGTGCTGTGAGTCCAGAGAGTGCACTGGCACCACTGGGGATGCAGTGCAGTGAGTCCAGAGAGTGCACTGGCACCACTGGGGATGCACAGCATTGAGTCCAGAGAGTGCACTGGAGCCACTGGGGATGCAGTACAGTGAGTCCAGAGAGTGCACTGGCACCACTGGGGATGCACTGCAGTGAGTCCAGAGAGTGCACTGGCACCACTGGGGATGCAGTGCAGTGAGTCCAGAGAGTGCACTGGCAGCAGTGGGGATGCAGTGCAGTGAGTCCAGAGAGTGCACTGGCACCACTGGGGATGCACTACAGTGAGTCCAGAGAGTGCACTGGCACCACTGGGGATGCACTTCAGTGAGTCCAGAGAGTGCACTGGCACCACCTGTGATGCAGTACAGTGAGTCCAGTGAGTGCACTGGCACCACTGGGGATGCAGTGCTGTGACTCCAGAGAGCGCACTGGCACCACAGGGGATGAAGTGCAGTCAGTCCAGTGAGTGCACTGGCACCACTGGGGATGCACTGCAGTGAGTCCAGAGAGTGCACTGGCACCACTGGGGATGCACTACAGTGAGTCCAGAGAGTGCACTGGCACCACTGGGGATGCAGTGCAGTGAGTCCAGAGAGTGCACTGGCACCACTGGAGATGCACTACAGTGAGTCCAGAGATTGCACTGGCACCACTGGGGATGCAGTGCAGTGAGTCCAGAGAGTGCACTGGCACCACTGGGGATGCAGTGCAGTGAGTCCAGAGAGTGCACTGGCACCAATGAGGATGCAGTGCAGTGAGTCCAGAGAGTGCACTGGCACCACTGGTGATGCACTGCAGTGAGTCCAGAGAGTGAAATGGCACCACTGGGGATGCAGTGCAGTGAGTCCAGAGAGTGCACTGGCACCACTGGGGATGCAGTACAGTGAGTCCAGAGAGTGCACTGGCACCACTGGGGATGCACTGCAGTGAGTCCAGAGAGTGCACTGGCACCACTGGAGATGCACTGCAGTGACTGCAGAGAGTGCCCTGGCACCACGGGGGATGCACTGCAGTGTCTCCAGAGAGCGCACTGGCAACACTGTGGATGCAGTGCAGTGAGTGCAGAGACTGCACAGGCACCACTGGGGATGCACTGCAGTGTCTCCAGAGAGTGCACTGGCAGCACTGGGGATGCAGTGCAGTGAGTGCAGAGAGTACACTGGCACCACTGGGGATTCACTGCAGTGACTCCAGAGAGTGCACTGGCACCACCTGTGATGCAGTACAGTGAGTCCAGTGAGTGCACTGGCACCCCTGGGGATGCAGTGCTGTGACTACAGAGAGCGCACTGGCACCACTGGGGATGCAGTGCAGTCAGTCCAGTGAGTGCACTGGCACCACTGGGGATGCACTTCAGTGAGTCCACAGAGTGCACTGGCACCACTGGGGATGCACTGCAGTGAGTCCAGAGAGTGCACTGGCACCACTGGGGATGCAGTGTAGTGAGTCCAGAGAGTGCACTGGCACCACTGGGGATGCAGTGCAGTGAGTCCAGAGAGTGCACTGGCACCACTGGGGATGCAGTGCAGTGAGTCCAGAGAGTGCACTGGCACCACTGGGGATGCCCTGCAGTGAGTCCAGAGAGTGCGCTGGCACCACTGGGGATGCAGTACAGTGAGTCCAGAGAGTGCACTGGCACCACTGGGGATGCAGTACAGTGAGTCCAGAGACTGCACTGGCACCACTGGGGATGCAGTGCAGTGAGTCCAGAGAGTGCACTGGCACCACTGGGGATGCACTGCAGTGAGTCCAGAGATTGCACTGGCACCACTGGAGATGCAGTGCAGTGAGTCCAAAGACTTCACTGGCACCACTGGGAATGCAGTGCAGTGAGTCCAGAGAGTGCACTGGCACCACTGGGGATGCAGTGAAGTGAGTGCAGAGAGTGCACTGGCACCACTGGGGATGCAGTGCAGTGAGTCCAGAGAGTGCACTGGCACCACTGGTGATGCAGTGCAGTGAGTCCAGAGAGTGCTCTGGCACCACTGGGGATGCAGTGCAGTGAGTCCAGAGAGTACACTGGCACCACTGGGGATGCAGTGCAGTGAGTCCAGAGAGTGCACTGGCACCACTGGGTTGCAGTGCAGTGAGTCCAGAGAGTGCACTGGCACCACTGGGGATGCAGTGCAGTGAGTCCAGAGAGTGCACTGGCAGCACTGGGGATGCAGTGCAGTGAGTGCAGAGAGTACACTGGCACCACTGGGGATGCAGTGCAGTCAGTCCAGTGAGTGCACTGGCACCACTGGGGATGCACTTCAGTGAGTCCACAGAGTGCACTGGCACCACTGGCGATGCAGTGCAGGGAGTCCAGAGAGTGCACTGGCACCACTGGGGCTGCAGTGCAGTGAGTCCCGTGAGTGCACTGGCACCACTGGGGATGCACTGCAGTGAGTCCAGAGAGTGCACTGGCACCACTGGTGATGCAGTACAGTGAGTCCAGAGAGTGCAATGGCACCACTGGGGATGCACTGCAGTGAGTCCAGAGAGTGCACTGGCACCACTGGGGATGCACTACAGTGAGTCCAGAGAGTGCACTGGCACCACTGGGGATGCAGTGCAGTGAGTCCAGAGAGTGCACTGGCACCACTGGGGATGCACTGCAGTGAGTCCAGAGAGTGCACTGGCACCACTGGGGATGCACTGCAGTGAGTGCAGAGAGTGCACTGACACCACTGGGGATGCAGTGCAGTGAGTCCAGAGAGTGCACTGGCACCACTGGTGATGCAGTGCAGTGAGTCCAGAGAGTGCTCTGGCACCACTGGGGATGCACTGCAGTGAGTCCAGAGAGTACACTGGCACCACTGGGGATGCAGTGCAGTGAGTCCAGAGAGTGCACTGGCACCACTGGGTTGCAGTGCAGTGAGTCCAGAGAGTGCACTGGCACCACTGGGGATGCAGTGCAGTGAGTCCAGAGAGTGCACTGGCAGCACTGGGGATGCAGTGCAGTGAGTGCAGAGAGTACACTGGCACCACTGGGGATTCACTGCAGTGAGTCCAGAGAGTGCACTGGCACCACCTGTGATGCAGTACAGTGAGTCCAGTGAGTGCACTGGCACCCCTGGGGATGCAGTGCTGTGACTACAGAGAGCGCACTGGCACCACTGGGGATGCAGTGCAGTCAGTCCAGTGAGTGCACTGGCACCACTGGGGATGCACTTCAGTGAGTCCACAGAGTGCACTGGCACCACTGGCGATGCACTGCAGTGAGTCCAGAGAGTGCACTGGCACCACTGGGGATGCAGTGTAGTGAGTCCAGAGAGTGCACTGGCACCACTGGGGATGCAGTGCAGTGAGTCCATAGAGTGCACTGGCACCACTGGGGATGCAGTGCAGTGAGTCCAGAGAGTGCACTGGCACCACTGGGGATGCCCTGCAGTGAGTCCAGAGAGTGCGCTGGCACCACTGCGGATGCAGTACAGTGAGTCCAGAGAGTGCACTGGCACCACTGGGGATGCAGTACAGTGAGTCCAGAGACTGCACTGGCACCACTGGGGATGCAGTGCAGTGAGTACAGAGAGTGCACTGGCACCACTGGGGATGCACTGCAGTGAGTCCAGAGATTGCACTGGCACCACTGGGGATGCACTGCAGTGAGTCCAAAGACTTCACTGGCACCACTGGGAATGCAGTGCAGTGAGTCCAGAGAGTGCACTGGCACCACTGGGGATGCAGTGAAGTGAGTGCAGAGAGTGCACTGGCACCACTGGGGATGCACTGCAGTGAGTCCAGAGAGTGCACTGGCACCACTGGGGATGCACTACAGTGAGTCCAGAGAGTGCACTGGCACCACTGGGGATGCCCTGCAGTGAGTCCAGAGAGTGCACTGGCACCACTGGAGATGCACTACAGTGAGTCCAGAGATTGCACTGGCACCACTGGGGATGCAGTGCAGTGAGTCCAGAGAGTGCACTGGCACCACTGGGGATGCAGTGCAGTGAGTCCAGAGAGTGCACTGGCACCACTGAGGATGCAGTGCAGTGAGTCCAGTGAGTGTACTGGCACCACTGGGGATGCAGTGCAGTGAGTCCAGAGAGTGCACTGGCACCATTGAGAATGCACTTCAGTGAGTCCAGAGAGTGCACTGGCACCACTGGGGATGCACTGCAGTGAGTCCAGAGAGTGCACTAGCACCACTGTGGATGCAGTGCAGTGAATCCAGTGAGTACACTGGCACCACTGGGGATGCAGTGCAGTGAGTCCAGAGAGTGCACTGGCACCACTGGGGATGCACTGCAGTGAGCCCAGAGAGTGCACTGGCACCACTGGAGATGCAGTACAGTGAGTCCAGTGAATGCACTGGAGCCACTGGAGATGCAGTGCAGTGAGTCCAGAGAGTGCACTGGCACCACTGGGGATGCAGTACAGTGAGTCCAGAGAGTGCACTGGCACCACTGGGGATGCAGTGCAGTGAGTCCAGAGAGTGCACTGGCACCACTGGGGATGCAGTGCAGTGAGTCCAGAGAGTGCACTGGCACCACTGGGGATGCAGTACAGTGAGTCCAGTGAGTGTACTGGCACCACTGGTGATGCCCTGCAGTGAGTCCAGAGAGTGCACTGGCAGCACTGGGGATGCAGTGCCGTGAGTCCAGAGAGTGCAGTGGCACCACTGGAGATGCAGTGCAGTGAGTCCAGAGAGTGCACTGGCAGCACTGGGGATGCAGCGCAGTGAGTCCAGAGAGTGTACTGGCACCACTGGGGATGCAGTGCAGTGAGTCCAGAGAGTGCACTGGCACCACTGGGGATGCACTGCAGTGAGTCCAGAGAGTGCACTGGCACCACTGGGGATGCAGTGCAGTGAGTCCAGAGAGTGCACTGGCACCACTGGGGATGCAGTACAGTGAGTCCAGAGAGTGCACTGGCACCATTGGGGATGCAGTGCAGTGAGCCCAGAGAGTGCACTGGCACCACTGGTGATGCACTGCAGTGAGTCCAGAGAGTGCACTGGCACCATTGGGGATGCACTACAGTGAGTCCAGAGAGTGCACTGGCAGCACTGGGGATGCAGTGCAGTGAGTCCAGAGAGTGCACTGGCACTACTGGGGATGCAGTGCAGTCAGTCCAGTGAGTGTACTGGCACCACTGGGGATGCACTGCAGTGAGTCCAGAGAGTGCACTGGCACCACTGAGAATGCACTTCAGTGAGTCCAGAGAGTGCACTGGCACCACTGGGGATGCACTGCAGTGAGTCCAGAGAGTGCACTGGCACCACTGGGGATGCACTACAGTGACTCCAGAGAGTGCACTGGCACCACTGGGGATGCAGTGCAGTGAGTCCAGAGAGTGCACTGGCACCACTGGGGATGCACTGCAGTGAGTCCAGAGAGTGCACTGGCACCACTGGGGATGCAGTGCAGTGAGTCCAGAGAGTGCACTGGCACCACTGGGGATGCACTGCAGTGAGTCCAGAGAGTGCACTGGCACCACTGGAGATGCACTGCAGTGACTGCAGAGAGTGCCCTGGCACCACGGGGGATGCACTGCAGTGTCTCCAGAGAGCGCACTGGCAACACTGTGGATGCAGTGCAGTGAGTGCAGAGACTGCACAGGCACCACTGGGGATGCAGTGCAGTGAGACCAGAGAGTACACTGGCACCACCGGGGTTGCACTGAAGTGAGTCCAGAGAGTGCACTGGCACCACTGGGGATGCAGTTCAGTGAGTCCAGAGAGTGCACTGGCACCACTGGGAATGCAGTGCAGTGAGTCCAGAGAGTACACTGGCACCATCGGGGATTCACTGCAGTGAGTCCAGAGAGTGAAATGGCACCACTGGGGATGCAGTGCAGTGAGTCCAGAGAGTGCACTGGCACCACTGGGGATGCAGTGCAGTGAGTCCAGAGAGTGCACTGGCACCACTGGGAATGCACTGCAGTGAGTCCAGAGAGTGCACTGGCACCACTGGGGATGCAGTACAGTGAGTCCACAGAGTGCACTGGCACCACTGGGGATGCAGCGCAGTGAGTCCAGAGAGTGCACTGGCACCACTGGGGATGCAGTGCAGTGAGTCCAGAGAGTGCACTGGCACCACTGGGGATGCACTGCAGTGAGTCCAGAGATTGCACTGGCACCACTGGGGATGCAGTGCAGTGAGTCCAGAGACTTCACTGGCACCACTGGGAATGCAGTGCAGTGAGTGCAGAGAGTGCACTGGCACCACTGGGGATGCAGTGCTGTGAGTCCAGAGAGTGCACTGGCACCACTGGGGATGCAGTGCAGTGAGTCCAGAGAGTGCACTGGCACCACTGGGGATGCACAGCATTGAGTCCAGAGAGTGCACTGGAGCCACTGGGGATGCAGTACAGTGAGTCCAGAGAGTGCACTGGCACCACTGGGGATGCACTGCAGTGAGTCCAGAGAGTGCACTGGCACCACTGGGGATGCAGTGCAGTGAGTCCAGAGAGTGCACTGGCAGCAGTGGGGATGCAGTGCAGTGAGTCCAGAGAGTGCACTGGCACCACTGGGGATGCACTACAGTGAGTCCAGAGAGTGCACTGGCACCACTGGGGATGCACTTCAGTGAGTCCAGAGAGTGCACTGGCACCACCTGTGATGCAGTACAGTGAGTCCAGTGAGTGCACTGGCACCACTGGGGATGCAGTGCTGTGACTCCAGAGAGCGCACTGGCACCACAGGGGATGAAGTGCAGTCAGTCCAGTGAGTGCACTGGCACCACTGGGGATGCACTGCAGTGAGTCCAGAGAGTGCACTGGCACCACTGGGGATGCACTACAGTGAGTCCAGAGAGTGCACTGGCACCACTGGGGATGCAGTGCAGTGAGTCCAGAGAGTGCACTGGCACCACTGGAGATGCACTACAGTGAGTCCAGAGATTGCACTGGCACCACTGGGGATGCAGTGCAGTGAGTCCAGAGAGTGCACTGGCACCACTGGGGATGCAGTGCAGTGAGTCCAGAGAGTGCACTGGCACCAATGAGGATGCAGTGCAGTGAGTCCAGAGAGTGCACTGGCACCACTGGTGATGCACTGCAGTGAGTCCAGAGAGTGAAATGGCACCACTGGGGATGCAGTGCAGTGAGTCCAGAGAGTGCACTGGCACCATTGGGGATGCAGTGCAGTGAGCCCAGAGAGTGCACTGGCACCACTGGTGATGCACTGCAGTGAGTCCAGAGAGTGAAATGGCACCACTGGGGATGCAGTGCAGTGAGTCCAGAGAGTGCACTGGCACCACTGGGGATTAAGTGCAGTGAGTCCAGAGAGTGCACTGGCACCACTGGGGATGCAGTGCAGTGAGTCCAGAGAGTGCACTGGCACCACTAGGGATGCACTGCAGTGAGTCCAGAGAGTGCACTGGCACCACTGGGGATGCACTGCAGTGAGTCCAGAGAGTGCACTGGCACCACTGGGGATGCACTGCAGTGAGTCCAGAGAGTGCACTGGCACCACTGGGGATGCAGTACAGTGAGTCCACAGAGTGCACTGGCACCACTGGGGATGCAGCACAGTGAGTCCAGAGAGTGCACTGGCACCACTGGGGATGCAGTGCAGTGAGTCCAGAGAGTGCACTGGCACCACTGGGGATGCACTGCAGTGAGTCCAGAGATTGCACTGGCACCACTGGGGATGCAGTGCAGTGAGTCCAGAGACTTCACTGGCACCACTGGGAATGCAGTGCAGTGAGTGCAGAGAGTGCACTGGCACCACTGGGGATGCAGTGCAGTGAGTCCAGAGAGTGCACTGGCACCACTGGGGATGCACTGCAGTGAGTTCAGAGAGTGCACTGGCACCACTGGGGATGCACTGCATTGAGTCCAGAGAGTGCACTGACACCACTTAGGATGCAGTACAGTGAGTCCAGAGAGTGCACTGGCACCACTGGGGATGCAGTGCAGTGAGTCCAGAGAGTGCACTGGCAGCAGTGGGGATGCAGTGCAGTGAGTCCAGAGAGTGCACTGGCACCACTGGGGATGCACTACAGTGAGTCCAGAGAGTGCACTGGCACCACTGGGGATGCACTTCAGTGAGTCCAGAGAAGGCACTGGCACCACCTGTGATGCAGTACAGTGAGTCCAGTGAGTGCACTGGCACCACTGGGGATGCAGTGCTGTGACTCCAGAGAGCGCACTGGCACCACTGGGGATGCAGTACAGTGAGTCCAGTGAGTGCACTGGCACCACTGGGGATGCACTGCAGTGAGTCCAGAGAGTGCACTGGCACCACTGGCGATGCACTGCAGTGAGTCCAGAGAGTGCACTGGCACCACTGGAGATGCAGTGCAGTGAGTCCAGAGAGTGCACTGGCACCACTGGGGATGCACTGCAGTGAGTCCAGAGAGTGCACTGGCACCACCTGTGATGCAGTACAGTGAGTCCAGTGAGTGCACTGGCACCCCTGGGGATGCAGTGCAGTGAGTCCAGAGAGCGCACTGGCACCACTGGGGATGCAGTGCAGTCAGTCCAGTGAGTGCACTGGCACCACTGGGGATGCACTTCAGTGAGTCCACAGAGTGCACTGGCACCACTGGCGATGCACTGCAGTGAGTCCATAGAGTGCACTGGCACCACTGGGGATGCACTTCAGTGACTCCAGAGAGTGCACTGGCACCACTGGGGATGCACTGCAGTGAGTCCAGAGAGTGCACTGGCACCACTGGGGATGCAGTGCAGTGAGTCCAGAGAGTGCACTGGCACCACTGGGGATGCACTGCAGTGAGTCCAGAGAGTGCACTGGCACCACTGGGGATTCACTGCGGTGAGTCCAGAGAGTGCACTGGCACCACTGGGGATGCAGTACAGTGAGTCCACAGAGTGCCCTGGCACCACTGGGGATGCAGTGCAGTGAGTGCAGAGAGTACACTGGCACCACTGGGGATGCAGTACAGTGAGTCCAGTGAGAGCACTGGCACCACTGGGGATGCAGAGCTGTGACTCCAGAGAGCGCACTGGCACCACTAGGGATGCTCTGCAGTGAGTCCAGAGATTGCACTGGCACCACTGGGGATGCAGTGCAGAGTCCAGAGAGTGCACTGGCACCACTGGGGATGCAGTGCAGTGAGTCCAGAGAGTGCACTGGCACCACTGGGGATGCAGTGCTGTAACTCCAGAGAGCGCACCGGCACCACTGGGGGTGCAGTGCAGTGAGTCCAGAGACTGCACTGGCACCACTGGGGATGCACTTCAGTGAGTCCAGAGAGTGCACTGGCACCACTGGGGATGCACTGCAGTGAGTCCAGAGATTGCACTGGCACCACTGGGGATGCAGTGCTGTGACTCCAGAGAGCGCATTGGAACCACTGGGGATGCAGTGCAGTGAGTGCAGAGAGTGCACTGGCACCACTGGGGATGCAGTGCAGTGAGTCCAGAGAGTGCACTGGCACCACTCGGGATGCAGTGCAGTGAGTCCAGAGAGTGCACTGGCACCACTGGGGATGCACTGCAGTGAGTCCAGAGAGTGCACTGGCACCACTGGGGATGCACTGCAGTGAGTCCAGAGAGTGCACTGGCACCACTGGGGATGCAGTACAGTGAGTCCACAGAGTGCCCTGGCACCACTGGGGATGCTCTGCAGTGAGTCCAGAGATTGCACTGGCACCACTGGGGATGCAGTGCAGTGAGTCCACAGAGTGCACTGGCACCACTGGGGATGCAGTACAATGAGTCCAGAGAGTGCACTGGCACCACTGGGGATGCAGTGCAGTGAGTGCAGAGAGTGCTCTGGCACCACTGGGGATGCATTGCAGTGAGTCCAGAGAGTGCACTGGCACCACTGGGGCTGCAGTGCAGTGAGTCCAGAGAGTGCACTGGCACCAGTGGGGATGCACTGCAGTGAGTCCAGTGAGTGCACTGGCACCACTGGGGATGCAGTGCAGTGAGTGCAGAGAGTGCACTGGCACCACTGGGGATGCAGTGCAGTGAGTCCAGAGAGTGCAGTAGCACCACTGGGGATGCAGTGCAGTGAGTCCAGAGAGTGCAGAGGCACCACTGGGGATGCAGTGCAGTGAGTCCAGAGAGTGCAGTAGCACCACTGGGGATGCAGTGCAGTGAGTCCAGAGAGTGCAGAGGCACCACTGGGGATGCAGTGCAGTGAGTCCAGAGAGTGCACTGGCACCACTGAGAGTGCACTTCAGTGAGTCCAGAGAGTGCACTTGCACCACTGGGGATGCACTGCAGTGAGTCCAGAGAGTGTACTGGCACCACTGGGGATGCAGTGCAGTGAGTCCAGAGAGTGCACTGGCACCACTGGGGATGCAGTGCAGTGAGTCCAGTGCGTTTACTGGCACCACTGGGGATGCACTGCAGTGAGTCCAGAGATTGCACTGGCACCACTGAGAATGCACTTAAGTGAGTCCAGAGAGTGCACTGGCACCACTGGGGATGCCCTGCAGTGAGTCCAGAGAGTGCGCTGGCACCACTGCGGATGCAGTACAGTGAGTCCAGAGAGTGCACTGGCACCACTGGGGATGCAGTACAGTGAGTCCAGAGACTGCACTGGCACCACTGGGGATGCAGTGCAGTGAGTACAGAGAGTGCACTGGCACCACTGGGGATGCACTGCAGTGAGTCCAGAGATTGCACTGGCACCACTGGGGATGCACTGCAGTGAGTCCAAAGACTTCACTGGCACCACTGGGAATGCAGTGCAGTGAGTCCAGAGAGTGCACTGGCACCACTGGGGATGCAGTGAAGTGAGTGCAGAGAGTGCACTGGCACCACTGGGGATGCACTGCAGTGAGTCCAGAGAGTGCACTGGCACCACTGGGGATGCACTACAGTGAGTCCAGAGAGTGCACTGGCACCACTGGGGATGCCCTGCAGTGAGTCCAGAGAGTGCACTGGCACCACTGGAGATGCACTACAGTGAGTCCAGAGATTGCACTGGCACCACTGGGGATGCAGTGCAGTGAGTCCAGAGAGTGCACTGGCACCACTGGGGATGCAGTGCAGTGAGTCCAGAGAGTGCACTGGCACCACTGAGGATGCAGTGCAGTGAGTCCAGTGAGTGTACTGGCACCACTGGGGATGCAGTGCAGTGAGTCCAGAGAGTGCACTGGCACCATTGAGAATGCACTTCAGTGAGTCCAGAGAGTGCACTGGCACCACTGGGGATGCACTGCAGTGAGTCCAGAGAGTGCACTAGCACCACTGTGGATGCAGTGCAGTGAATCCAGTGAGTACACTGGCACCACTGGGGATGCAGTGCAGTGAGTCCAGAGAGTGCACTGGCACCACTGGGGATGCACTGCAGTGAGCCCAGAGAGTGCACTGGCACCACTGGAGATGCAGTACAGTGAGTCCAGTGAATGCACTGGAGCCACTGGAGATGCAGTGCAGTGAGTCCAGAGAGTGCACTGGCACCACTGGGGATGCAGTACAGTGAGTCCAGAGAGTGCACTGGCACCACTGGGGATGCAGTGCAGTGAGTCCAGAGAGTGCACTGGCACCACTGGGGATGCAGTGCAGTGAGTCCAGAGAGTGCACTGGCACCACTGGGGATGCAGTACAGTGAGTCCAGTGAGTGTACTGGCACCACTGGTGATGCCCTGCAGTGAGTCCAGAGAGTGCACTGGCAGCACTGGGGATGCAGTGCCGTGAGTCCAGAGAGTGCAGTGGCACCACTGGAGATGCAGTGCAGTGAGTCCAGAGAGTGCACTGGCAGCACTGGGGATGCAGCGCAGTGAGTCCAGAGAGTGTACTGGCACCACTGGGGATGCAGTGCAGTGAGTCCAGAGAGTGCACTGGCACCACTGGGGATGCACTGCAGTGAGTCCAGAGAGTGCACTGGCACCACTGGGGATGCAGTGCAGTGAGTCCAGAGAGTGCACTGGCACCACTGGGGATGCAGTACAGTGAGTCCAGAGAGTGCACTGGCACCATTGGGGATGCAGTGCAGTGAGCCCAGAGAGTGCACTGGCACCACTGGTGATGCACTGCAGTGAGTCCAGAGAGTGCACTGGCACCATTGGGGATGCACTACAGTGAGTCCAGAGAGTGCACTGGCAGCACTGGGGATGCAGTGCAGTGAGTCCAGAGAGTGCACTGGCACTACTGGGGATGCAGTGCAGTCAGTCCAGTGAGTACACTGGCACCACTGGGGATGCACTGCAGTGAGTCCAGAGAGTGCACTGGCACCACTGAGAATGCACTTCAGTGAGTCCAGAGAGTGCACTGGCACCACTGGGGATGCACTGCAGTGAGTCCAGAGAGTGCACTGGCACCACTGGGGATGCACTACAGTGACTCCAGAGAGTGCACTGGCACCACTGGGGATGCAGTGCAGTGAGTCCAGAGAGTGCACTGGCACCACTGGGGATGCACTGCAGTGAGTCCAGAGAGTGCACTGGCACCACTGGGGATGCAGTGCAGTGAGTCCAGAGAGTGCACTGGCACCACTGGGGATGCACTGCAGTGAGTCCAGAGAGTGCACTGGCACCACTGGAGATGCACTGCAGTGACTGCAGAGAGTGCCCTGGCACCACGGGGGATGCACTGCAGTGTCTCCAGAGAGCGCACTGGCAACACTGTGGATGCAGTGCAGTGAGTGCAGAGACTGCACAGGCACCACTGGGGATGCAGTGCAGTGAGACCAGAGAGTACACTGGCACCACCGGGGTTGCACTGAAGTGAGTCCAGAGAGTGCACTGGCACCACTGGGGATGCAGTTCAGTGAGTCCAGAGAGTGCACTGGCACCACTGGGAATGCAGTGCAGTGAGTCCAGAGAGTACACTGGCACCATCGGGGATTCACTGCAGTGAGTCCAGAGAGTGAAATGGCACCACTGGGGATGCAGTGCAGTGAGTCCAGAGAGTGCACTGGCACCACTGGGGATGCAGTGCAGTGAGTCCAGAGAGTGCACTGGCACCACTGGGAATGCACTGCAGTGAGTCCAGAGAGTGCACTGGCACCACTGGGGATGCAGTACAGTGAGTCCACAGAGTGCACTGGCACCACTGGGGATGCAGCGCAGTGAGTCCAGAGAGTGCACTGGCACCACTGGGGATGCAGTGCAGTGAGTCCAGAGAGTGCACTGGCACCACTGGGGATGCACTGCAGTGAGTCCAGAGATTGCACTGGCACCACTGGGGATGCAGTGCAGTGAGTCCAGAGACTTCACTGGCACCACTGGGAATGCAGTGCAGTGAGTGCAGAGAGTGCACTGGCACCACTGGGGATGCAGTGCTGTGAGTCCAGAGAGTGCACTGGCACCACTGGGGATGCAGTGCAGTGAGTCCAGAGAGTGCACTGGCACCACTGGGGATGCACAGCATTGAGTCCAGAGAGTGCACTGGAGCCACTGGGGATGCAGTACAGTGAGTCCAGAGAGTGCACTGGCACCACTGGGGATGCACTGCAGTGAGTCCAGAGAGTGCACTGGCACCACTGGGGATGCAGTGCAGTGAGTCCAGAGAGTGCACTGGCAGCAGAGGGGATGCAGTGCAGTGAGTCCAGAGAGTGCACTGGCACCACTGGGGATGCACTACAGTGAGTCCAGAGAGTGCACTGGCACCACTGGGGATGCACTTCAGTGAGTCCAGAGAGTGCACTGGCACCACCTGTGATGCAGTACAGTGAGTCCAGTGAGTGCACTGGCACCACTGGGGATGCAGTGCTGTGACTCCAGAGAGCGCACTGGCACCACAGGGGATGAAGTGCAGTCAGTCCAGTGAGTGCACTGGCACCACTGGGGATGCACTGCAGTGAGTCCAGAGAGTGCACTGGCACCACTGGGGATGCACTACAGTGAGTCCAGAGAGTGCACTGGCACCACTGGGGATGCAGTGCAGTGAGTCCAGAGAGTGCACTGGCACCACTGGAGATGCACTACAGTGAGTCCAGAGATTGCACTGGCACCACTGGGGATGCAGTGCAGTGAGTCCAGAGAGTGCACTGGCACCACTGGGGATGCAGTGCAGTGAGTCCAGAGAGTGCACTGGCACCAATGAGGATGCAGTGCAGTGAGTCCAGAGAGTGCACTGGCACCACTGGTGATGCACTGCAGTGAGTCCAGAGAGTGAAATGGCACCACTGGGGATGCAGTGCAGTGAGTCCAGAGAGTGCACTGGCACCATTGGGGATGCAGTGCAGTGAGCCCAGAGAGTGCACTGGCACCACTGGTGATGCACTGCAGTGAGTCCAGAGAGTGAAATGGCACCACTGGGGATGCAGTGCAGTGAGTCCAGAGAGTGCACTGGCACCACTGGGGATTAAGTGCAGTGAGTCCAGAGAGTGCACTGGCACCACTGGGGATGCAGTGCAGTGAGTCCAGAGAGTGCACTGGCACCACTAGGGATGCACTGCAGTGAGTCCAGAGAGTGCACTGGCACCACTGGGGATGCACTGCAGTGAGTCCAGAGAGTGCACTGGCACCACTGGGGATGCAGTACAGTGAGTCCACAGAGTGCACTGGCACCACTGGGGATGCAGCACAGTGAGTCCAGAGAGTGCACTGGCACCACTGGGGATGCAGTGCAGTGAGTCCAGAGAGTGCACTGGCACCACTGGGGATGCAGTGCAGTGAGTCCAGAGAGTGCACTGGCACCACTGGGGATGCACTGCAGTGAGTCCAGAGATTGCACTGGCACCACTGGGGATGCAGTGCAGTGAGTCCAGAGACTTCACTGGCACCACTGGGAATGCAGTGCAGTGAGTGCAGAGAGTGCACTGGCACCACTGGGGATGCAGTGCAGTGAGTCCAGAGAGTGCACTGGCACCACTGGGGATGCACTGCAGTGAGTTCAGAGAGTGCACTGGCACCACTGGGGATGCACTGCATTGAGTCCAGAGAGTGCACTGACACCACTTAGGATGCAGTACAGTGAGTCCAGAGAGTGCACTGGCACCACTGGGGATGCAGTGCAGTGAGTCCAGAGAGTGCACTGGCAGCAGTGGGGATGCAGTGCAGTGAGTCCAGAGAGTGCACTGGCACCACTGGGGATGCACTACAGTGAGTCCAGAGAGTGCACTGGCACCACTGGGGATGCACTTCAGTGAGTCCAGAGAAGGCACTGGCACCACCTGTGATGCAGTACAGTGAGTCCAGTGAGTGCACTGGCACCACTGGGGATGCAGTGCTGTGACTCCAGAGAGCGCACTGGCACCACTGGGGATGCAGTACAGTGAGTCCAGTGAGTGCACTGGCACCACTGGGGATGCACTGCAGTGAGTCCAGAGAGTGCACTGGCACCACTGGCGATGCACTGCAGTGAGTCCAGAGAGTGCACTGGCACCACTGGAGATGCAGTGCAGTGAGTCCAGAGAGTGCACTGGCACCACTGGGGATGCACTGCAGTGAGTCCAGAGAGTGCACTGGCACCACCTGTGATGCAGTACAGTGAGTCCAGTGAGTGCACTGGCACCCCTGGGGATGCAGTGCAGTGAGTCCAGAGAGCGCACTGGCACCACTGGGGATGCAGTGCAGTCAGTCCAGTGAGTGCACTGGCACCACTGGGGATGCACTTCAGTGAGTCCACAGAGTGCACTGGCACCACTGGCGATGCACTGCAGTGAGTCCATAGAGTGCACTGGCACCACTGGGGATGCACTTCAGTGACTCCAGAGAGTGCACTGGCACCACTGGGGATGCACTGCAGTGAGTCCAGAGAGTGCACTGGCACCACTGGGGATGCAGTGCAGTGAGTCCAGAGAGTGCACTGGCACCACTGGGGATGCACTGCAGTGAGTCCAGAGAGTGCACTGGCACCACTGGGGATTCACTGCGGTGAGTCCAGAGAGTGCACTGGCACCACTGGGGATGCAGTACAGTGAGTCCACAGAGTGCCCTGGCACCACTGGGGATGCAGTGCAGTGAGTGCAGAGAGTACACTGGCACCACTGGGGATGCAGTACAGTGAGTCCAGTGAGAGCACTGGCACCACTGGGGATGCAGAGCTGTGACTCCAGAGAGCGCACTGGCACCACTAGGGATGCTCTGCAGTGAGTCCAGAGATTGCACTGGCACCACTGGGGATGCAGTGCAGAGTCCAGAGAGTGCACTGGCACCACTGGGGATGCAGTGCAGTGAGTCCAGAGAGTGCACTGGCACCACTGGGGATGCAGTGCTGTAACTCCAGAGAGCGCACCGGCACCACTGGGGGTGCAGTGCAGTGAGTCCAGAGACTGCACTGGCACCACTGGGGATGCACTTCAGTGAGTCCAGAGAGTGCACTGGCACCACTGGGGATGCACTGCAGTGAGTCCAGAGATTGCACTGGCACCACTGGGGATGCAGTGCTGTGACTCCAGAGAGCGCATTGGAACCACTGGGGATGCAGTGCAGTGAGTGCAGAGAGTGCACTGGCACCACTGGGGATGCAGTGCAGTGAGTCCAGAGAGTGCACTGGCACCACTCGGGATGCAGTGCAGTGAGTCCAGAGAGTGCACTGGCACCACTGGGGATGCACTGCAGTGAGTCCAGAGAGTGCACTGGCACCACTGGGGATGCACTGCAGTGAGTCCAGAGAGTGCACTGGCACCACTGGGGATGCAGTACAGTGAGTCCACAGAGTGCCCTGGCACCACTGGGGATGCTCTGCAGTGAGTCCAGAGATTGCACTGGCACCACTGGGGATGCAGTGCAGTGAGTCCACAGAGTGCACTGGCACCACTGGGGATGCAGTACAATGAGTCCAGAGAGTGCACTGGCACCACTGGGGATGCAGTGCAGTGAGTGCAGAGAGTGCTCTGGCACCACTGGGGATGCATTGCAGTGAGTCCAGAGAGTGCACTGGCACCACTGGGGCTGCAGTGCAGTGAGTCCAGAGAGTGCACTGGCACCAGTGGGGATGCACTGCAGTGAGTCCAGTGAGTGCACTGGCACCACTGGGGATGCAGTGCAGTGAGTGCAGAGAGTGCACTGGCACCACTGGGGATGCAGTGCAGTGAGTCCAGAGAGTGCAGTAGCACCACTGGGGATGCAGTGCAGTGAGTCCAGAGAGTGCAGAGGCACCACTGGGGATGCAGTGCAGTGAGTCCAGAGAGTGCAGTAGCACCACTGGGGATGCAGTGCAGTGAGTCCAGAGAGTGCAGAGGCACCACTGGGGATGCAGTGCAGTGAGTCCAGAGAGTGCACTGGCACCACTGAGAGTGCACTTCAGTGAGTCCAGAGAGTGCACTTGCACCACTGGGGATGCACTGCAGTGAGTCCAGAGAGTGTACTGGCACCACTGGGGATGCAGTGCAGTGAGTCCAGAGAGTGCACTGGCACCACTGGGGATGCAGTGCAGTGAGTCCAGTGCGTTTACTGGCACCACTGGGGATGCACTGCAGTGAGTCCAGAGATTGCACTGGCACCACTGAGAATGCACTTAAGTGAGTCCAGAGAGTGCACTGGCAGCACTGGGGATGCAGTGCAGTGAGTCCAGAGAGTGCACTAGCACCACTGGGGATGCAGTGCAGTGAATCCAATGAGTGCACTGGCACCACTGGGGATGCAGTGCTGTGACTCCAGAGAGTGCACTGGCACCACTGGGGATGCACTGCAGTGAGCCCAGAGAGTGCACTGGCACCACTGGGGATGCAGTACAGTGAGTCCAGTGAATGCACTGGCAGCACTGGGGATGCAGTGCAGTGAGTCCAGAGAGTGCACTGGCACCACTGGTGATGCAGTATAGTGAGTCCAGTGAGTGCACTGGCACCACTGGGGATGCAGTGCAGTGAGTCCAGAGAGTGCACTGGCACCACTGGGGATGTACTGCAGTGAGTCCAGAGAGTGCACTGGCACCGCTGATGATGCAGTACAGTGAGTCCAGAGAGTGCACTGGCACCACTTGGTATGTAGTGCAGTGACTCGAGAGAGTGCACTGGCACCACTGGGGTTTGCAGTGCAGTGAGTCCAGAGAGTACACTGGCACCACTGGGGATGCACTGCAGTGAGTCCAGAGAGTGCACTGGCACCACTGGGGATGCAGTGCAGCAAGTCCAGAGAGTGCACTGGCAGCAGTGGGGATGCAGTGCAGTGAGTCCAGAGAGTGCACTGGCACCACTGGGGATGCACTGCAGTGAGTGCAGAGAGTGCACTGGCACCACTGGGGATGCAGTGCAGTGAGTCCAGAGAGTGCACTGGCACCACTGGGGATGCAGTGCAGTGAGTCCAGAGAGTGCACTGGCACCACTGGGGATGCACTGCAGTGAGTCCAGAGAGTGCACTGGCACCACTGGGGATGCACTGCAGTGAGTCCAGAGAGTGCACTGGCACCACTGGGGATGCACTGCAGTGAGTCCAGAGAGTGCACTGGCACCACTGGTAATGCAGTACAGTGAGTCCACAGAGTGCACTGGCACCACTGGGGATGCAGCACAGTGAGTCCAGAGAGTGCACTGGCACCACTGGGGATGCAGTGCAGTGAGTCCAGAGAGTGCACTGGCACCACTGGGGATGCACTGCAGTGAGTCCAGAGATTACACTGGCACCACTGGGGATGCAGTGCAGTGAGTCCAGAGACTTCACTGGCACCACTGGGAATGCAGTGCAGTGAGTGCAGAGAGTGCACTGGCACCACTGGGGATGCAGTGCAGTGAGTCCAGAGAGTGCACTGGCACCACTGGGGATGCAGTGCAGTGAGTCCAGAGAGTGCACTGGCACCACTGGGGATGCACTGCATTGAGTCCAGAGAGTGCACTGGCACCACTGGGGATGCAGTACAGTGAGTCCAGAGAGTGCACTGGCACCACTGGGGATGCACTGCAGTGAGTCCAGAGAGTGCACTGGCAGCAGTGGGGATGCAGTGCAGTGAGTCCAGAGAGTGCACTGGCACCACTGGGGATGCAGTGCAGTGAGTCCAGAGAGTGCACTGGCACCACTGGGGATGCACTTCAGTGAGTCCAGAGAGTGCACTGGCACCACCTGTGATGCAGTACAGTGAGTCCAGTGAGTGCACTGGCACCACTGGGGATGCAGTACTGTGACTACAGAGAGCGCACTGGCACCACTGGGGATGCAGTGCAGTCAGTCCAGTGAGTGCACTGGCACCACTGGGGATGCACTTCAGTGAGTCCAGAGAGTGCACTGGCACCACTGGCGATGCACTGCAGTGAGTCCAGAGAGTGCACTGGCACCACTGGAGATGCAGTGCAGTGAATCCAGAGAGTGCACTGGCACCACTGGGGATGCAGTGCAGTGAGTCCAGAGAGTGCACTGGCACCACTGGGGATGCACTGCAGTGAGTCCAGAGAGTGCACTGGCACCACCTGTGATGCAGTACAGTGAGTCCAGTGAGTGCACTGGCACCCCTGGGGATGCAGTGCTGTGACTCCAGAGAGCGCACTGGCACCACTGGGGATGCAGTGCAGTCAGTGCAGTGAGTGCACTGGCACCACTGGGGATGCACTTCAGTGAGTCCAGAGAGTGCACTGGCACCACTGGCGATGCACTGCAGTGACTCCAGAGAGTGCACTGGCACCACTGGGGATGCAGTGTAGTGAGTCCAGAGAGTGCACTGCCACCACTGGGGATGCAGTGCAGTGAGTCCAGAGAGTGCACTGGCACCACTGGGGATGCACTGCCGTGAGTCCAGAGAGTGCACTGGCACCACTGGGGATGCCCTGCAGTGAGTCCAGAGAGTGCACTGGCACCACTGGGGATGCAGTACAGTGAGTCCAGAGAGTGCACTGGCACCACTGGGGATGCAGTACAGTGAGTCCAGAGACTGCACTGGCACCACTGGGGATGCAGTGCAGTGAGTCCAGAGAGTGCACTGGCATCACTGGGGATGCAGTACAGTGAGTCCACAGAGTGCACTGGCACCACTGGGGATGCAGTACAGTGAGTCCAGAGAGTGCACTGGCACCACTGGGGATGCACTGCAGTGAGTCCAGAGAGTGCACTGGCACCACTGATGATGCAGTACAGTGAGTCCAGAGAGTGCACTGGCACCACTGGGGATGCACTGCAGTGAGTCCAGAGAGTGCACTGGCATCACTGGGGATGCAGTACAGTGAGTCCACAGAGTGCACTGGCACCACTGGGGATGCAGTACAGTGAGTCCAGAGAGTGCACTGGCACCACTGGGGATGCACTGCAGTGAGTCCAGAGAGTGCACTGGCACCACTGATGATGCAGTACAGTGAGTCCAGAGAGTGCACTGGCACCACTGGGGATGCCCTGCAGTGAGTCCAGAGAGTGCACTGGCACCACTGGGGATGCAGTACAGTGAGTCCAGAGAGTGCACTGGCACCACTGGGGATGCACTACAGTGAGTCCAGAGAGTGCACTGGCACCACTGGGGATGCAGTGCAGTGAGTCCAGAGAGTGCACTGGCACCACTGGGGATGCAGTGCAGTGAGTCCAGAGAGTGCACTTTCACCACTGGGGATGCAGCGCAGGGAGTCCAGAGAGTGCACTGGCACCACTGGGGCTGCAGTGCAGTGAGTCCCGTGAGTGCACTGGCACCACTGGGGATGCAGTGCAGTGAGTCCAGAGAGTGCACTGGCACCACTGGTGATGCAGTACAGTGAGTCCAGAGAGTGCACTGGCACCACTGGGGATGCACTGCAGTAAGTCCAGAGAGTGCACTGGCACCACTGGGGATGCAGTGCAGTGAGTCCAGAGAGTGCACTGGCACCACTGGGGATGCAGTGCAGTGAGTCCAGAGAGTGCACTGGCACCACTGGGGATGCACTGCAGTGAGTCCAGAGAGTGCACTGGCACCACCTGTGATGCAGTACAGTGAGTCCAGTGAGTGCACTGGCACCCCTGGGGATGCAGTGCTGTGACTCCAGAGAGCGCACTGGCACCACTGGGGATGCAGTGCAGTCAGTCCAGTGAGTGCACTGGCACCACTGGGGATGCACTTCAGTGAGTCCAGAGAGTGCACTGGCACCACTGGCGATGCACTGCAGTGACTCCAGAGAGTGCACTGGCACCACTGGGGATGCAGTGTAGTGAGTCCAGAGAGTGCACTGGCACCACTGGGGATGCAGTGCAGTGAGTCCAGAGAGTGCACTGGCAGCACTGGGGATGCACTGCAGTGAGTCCAGAGAGTGCACTGGCACCACTGGGGATGCCCTGCAGTGAGTCCAGAGAGTGCACTGGCACCACTGGGGATGCAGTACAGTGAGTCCAGAGAGTGCACTGGCACCACTGGGGATGCAGTACAGTGAGTCCAGAGACTGCACTGGCACCACTGGGGATGCAGTGCAGTGAGTCCAGAGAGTGCACTGGCATCACTGGGGATGCAGTACAGTGAGTCCACAGAGTGCACTGGCACCACTGGGGATGCAGTACAGTGAGTCCAGAGAGTGCACTGGCACCACTGGGTATGCACTGCAGTGAGTCTAGAGAGTGCACTGGCACCACTGATGATGCAGTACAGTGAGTCCAGAGAGTGCACTGGCACCACTGGGGATGCCCTGCAGTGAGTCCAGAGAGTGCACTGGCATCACTGGGGATGCAGTACAGTGAGTCCACAGAGTGCACTGGCACCACTGGGGATGCAGTACAGTGAGTCCAGAGAGTGCACTGGCACCACTGATGATGCAGTACAGTGAGTCCAGAGAGTGCACTGGCACCACTGGGGATGCCCTGCAGTGAGTCCAGAGAGTGCACTGGCACCACTGGGGATGCAGTACAGTGAGTCCAGAGAGTGCACTGGCACCACTGGGGATGCACTACAGTGAGTCCAGAGAGTGCACTGGCACCACTGGGGATGCAGTGCAGTGAGTCCAGAGAGTGCACTGGCACCACTGGGGATGCAGTGCAGTGAGTCCAGAGAGTGCACTTTCACCACTGGGGATGCAGCGCAGGGAGTCCAGAGAGTGCACTGGCACCACTGGGGCTGCAGTGCAGTGAGTCCCGTGAGTGCACTGGCACCACTGGGGATGCACTGCAGTGAGTCCAGAGAGTGCACTGGCACCACTGGGGATGCAGTGCAGTGAGTCCAGAGAGTGCACTGGCACCACTGGGGATGCAGTGCAGTGAGTCCAGAGAGTGCACTGGCACCACTGGGGATGCACTGCAGTGAGTCCAGAGAGTGCACTGGCACCACTGGGGATGCACTGAAGTGAGTGCAGAGAGTGCACTGACACCACTGGGGATGCAGTGCAGTGAGTCCAGAGAGTGCACTGGCACCGCTGGGGATGCAGTGCAGTGAGTCCAGAGAGTGCTCTGGCACCACTGGGGATGCAGTGCAGTGAGTCCAGAGAGTACACTGGCACCACTGGGGATGCAGTGCAGTGAGTCCAGAGAGTGCACTGGCACCACTGGGTTGCAGTGCAGTGAGTCCAGAGAGTGCACTGGCACCACTGGGGATGCAGTGCAGTGAGTCCAGAGAGTGCACTGGCAGCACTGGGGATGCAGTGCAGTGAGTGCAGAGAGTACACTGGCACCACTGGGGATTCACTGCAGTGAGTCCAGAGAGTGCACTGGCACCACCTGTGATGCAGTACAGTGAGTCCAGTGAGTGCACTGGCACCCCTGGGGATGCAGTGCAGTGAGTCCAGAGAGTGCACTGGCACCACTGGGGATGCCCTGCAGTGAGTCCAGAGAGTGCACTGGCACCACTGGGGATGCCCTGCAGTGAGTGCAGAGAGTACACTGGCACCACTGGTGATTCACTGCAGTGAGTCCAGAGAGTGCACTGGCACCACTGGGGATGCAGTGCAGTGAGTCCAGAGAGTGCACTGGCACCACTGGGGATGCAGTGCAGTGAGTCCAGAGAGTGCACTGGCACCACTGGGGATGCCCTGCAGTGAGTCCAGAGAGTGCACTGGCACCACTGGGGATGCAGTACAGTGAGTCCAGAGAGTGCACTGGCACCACTGGGGATGCAGTACAGTGAGTCCAGAGACTGCACTGGCACCACTGGGGATGCAGTGCAGTGAGTCCAGAGATTGCACTGGCACCACTGGGGATGCACTGCAGTGAGTCCAGAGATTGCACTGGCACCACTGGGGATGCAGTGCAGTGAGTCCAAAGACTTCACTGGCACCACTGGGAATGCAGTGCAGTGAGTCCAGAGAGTGCACTGGCACCACTGGGGATGCAGTGCAGTGAGTGCAGAGAGTGCACTAGCACCACTGGGGATGCACTGCAGTGAGTCCAGAGAGTGCACTGGCACCACTGGGGATGCACTACAGTGAGTCCAGAGAGTGCACTGGCACCAGTGGGGATGCCCTGCAGTGAGTCCAGAGAGTGCACTAGCACCACTGGAGATGCACTACAGTGAGTCCAGAGATTGCACTGGCACCACTGGGGATGCAGTGCAGTGAGTCCAGAGAGTGCACTGGCACTACTGAGGATGCAGTGCAGTGAGTCCAGTGAGTGTACTGGCACCACTGGGGATGCAGTGCAGTGAGTCCAGAGAGTGCACTGGCACCATTGAGAATGCACTTCAGTGAGTCCAGAGAGTGCACTGGCACCACTGGGGATGCACTGCAGTGAGTCCAGAGAGTGCACTGGCAGCACTGGGGATGCAGAGCAGTGAATCCAGTGAGTACACTGGCACCACTGGGGATGCAGTGCAGTGAGCCCAGAGAGTGCACTGGCACCACTGGAGATGCAGTACAGTGAGTCCAGTGAATGCACTGGAGCCACTGGGGATGCAGTGCAGTGAGTCCAGAGAGTGCACTGGCACCACTGGTGATGCAGTACAGTGAGTCCAGTGAATGCACTGGCACCACTGGGGATGCACTGCAGTGAGTCCAGAGAGTGCACTAGCACCACTGGGGATGCAGTGCAGTGAGTGCAGAGACTGCACTGGCACCACTGGGGATGCAGTACAGTGAGTCCAGTCAGTGCACTGGCACCACTGGGGATGTAGTGCAGTGAGTCCAGAGAGTGCACTGGCAGCACTGGGGATGCAGTGCAGTGAGTCCAGAGAGTGTACTGGCACCACTGGGGATGCAGTGCAGTGAGTCCAGAGAGTGCACTGGCACCAGTGGGGATGCACTGCAGTGAGTCCAGAGAGTGCACTGGCACCACTGGGGATGCAGTGCAGTGAGTCCAGAGAGTGCACTGGCACCACTGGGGATGCAGTACAGTGAGTCCAGAGAGTGCACTGGCACCATTGGGGATGCAGTGCAGTGAGCCCAGAGAGTGCACTGGCACCACTGGTTATGCACTGCAGTGAGTCCAGAGAGTGCACTGGCACCATTGGGGATGCACTGCAGTGAGTCCAGAGAGTGCACTGGCACCACTGGGGATGCAGTGCAGTGAGTCCAGAGAGTGCGCTGGCACCACTGGGGATGCAGTGCAGTCAGTCCAGTGAGTGTACTGGCACCACTGGGGATGCACTGCAGTGAGTCCAGAGAGTGCACTGGCACCACTGAGAATGCACTTCAGTGAGTCCAGAGAGTGCACTGGCACCACTGGGGATGCACTGCAGTGAGTCCAGAGAGTGCACTGGCACCACTGGGGATGCAGTGCAGTGAGTCCAGAGAGTGCACTGGCACCACTGGGGATGCAGTGCAGTGAGTCCAGAGACTGCACTGGCACCACTGGGGATGCACTGCAGTGAGTCCAGAGAGTGCACTGGCACCACTGGGGATGCAGTGCCGTGAGTCCAGAGAGTGCACTGGCACCACTGGGGATGCACTGCAGTGAGTCCAGAGAGTGCACTGGCACCACTGGAGATGCACTGCAGTGACTGCAGAGAGTGCCCTGGCACCACGGGGGATGCACTGCAGTGTCTCCAGAGAGCGCACTGGCACCACTGGGGATGCAGTACAATGAGTCCAGAGAGTGCACTGGCACCACTGGGGATGCAGTGCAGTGAGTGCAGAGAGTGCTCTGGCACCACTGGGGATGCATTGCAGTGAGTCCAGAGAGTGCACTGGCACCACTGGGGCTGCAGTGCAGTGAGTCCAGAGAGTGCACTGGCACCAGTGGGGATGCACTGCAGTGAGTCCAGTGAGTGCACTGGCACCACTGGGGATGCAGTGCAGTGAGTGCAGAGAGTGCACTGGCACCACTGGGGATGCAGTGCAGTGAGTCCAGAGAGTGCAGTAGCACCACTGGGGATGCAGTGCAGTGAGTCCAGAGAGTGCAGAGGCACCACTGGGGATGCAGTGCAGTGAGTCCAGAGAGTGTACTGGCACCACTGGGGATGCACTGCAGTGAGTCCAGAGAGTGCACTGGCACCACTGAGAGTGCACTTCAGTGAGTCCAGAGAGTGCACTGGCACCACTGGGGATGCACTGCAGTGAGTCCAGAGAGTGTACTGGCACCACTGGGGATGCAGTGCAGTGAGTCCAGAGAGTGCACTGGCACCACTGGGGATGCAGTGCAGTGAGTCCAGTGAGTTTACTGGCACCACTGGGGATGCACTGCAGTGAGTCCAGAGATTGCACTGGCACCACTGAGAATGCACTTAAGTGAGTCCAGAGAGTGCACTGGCACCACTGGGGATGCACTGCAGTGAGTCCAGAGAGTGCACTAGCACCACTGGGGATGCAGTGCAGTGAATCCAATGAGTGCACTGGCACCACTGGGGATGCAGTGCAGTGACTCCAGAGAGTGCACTGGCACCACTGGGGATGCACTGCAGTGAGCCCAGAGAGTGCACTGGCACCACTGGAGATGCAGTACAGTGAGTCCAGTGAATGCACTGGCAGCACTGGGGATGCAGTGCAGTGAGTCCAGAGAGTGCACTGGCACCACTGGTGATGCAGTATAGTGAGTCCAGTGAGTGCACTGGCACCACTGGGGATGCAGTGCAGTGAGTCCAGAGAGTGCACTGGCACCACTGGGGATGTACTGCAGTGAGTCCAGAGAGTGCACTGGCACCGCTGATGATGCAGTACAGTGAGTCCAGAGAGTGCACTGGCACCACTTGGTATGTAGTGCAGTGACTCGAGAGAGTGCACTGGCACCACTGGGGTTTGCAGTGCAGTGAGTCCAGAGAGTACACTGGCACCACTGGGGATGCACTGCAGTGAGTCCAGAGAGTGCACTGCCACCACTGGGGATGCAGTGCAGCGAGTCCAGAGAGTGCACTGGCAGCAGTGGGGATGCAGTGCAGTGAGTCCAGAGAGTGCACTGGCACCACTGGGGATGCAGTACAGTGAGTCCAGAGAGTGCACTGGCACCACTGGGGATGCACTGCAGTGAGTCCAGAGAGTGCACTGGCACCACTGGGGATGCACTGCAGTGAGTCCAGAGAGTGCACTGGCACCACTGGGGATGCAGTACAGTGAGTCCACAGAGTGCACTGGCACCACTGGGGATGCAGCACAGTGAGTCCAGAGAGTGCACTGGCACCACTGGCGATGCACTGCAGTGACTCCAGAGAGTGCACTGGCACCACTGGGGATGCAGTGTAGTGAGTCCAGAGAGTGCACTGGCACCACTGGGGATGCAGTGCAGTGAGTCCAGAGAGTGCACTGGCACCACTGGGGATGCACTGCAGTGAGTCCAGAGAGTGCACTGGCACCACTGGGGATGCCCTGCAGTGAGTCCAGAGAGTGCACTGGCACCACTGGGGATGCAGTACAGTGAGTCCAGAGAGTGCACTGGCACCACTGGGGATGCAGTACAGTGAGTCCAGAGACTGCACTGGCACCACTGGGGATGCAGTGCAGTGAGTCCAGAGATTGCACTGGCATCACTGGGGATGCAGTACAGTGAGTCCACAGAGTGCACTGGCACCACTGGGGATGCAGTACAGTGAGTCCAGAGAGTGCACTGGCACCACTGGGGATGCAGTGCAGTGAGTCCAGAGAGTGCACTGGCACCACTGATGATGCAGTACAGTGAGTCCAGAGAGTGCACTGGCACCACTGGGGATGCCCTGCAGTGAGTCCAGAGAGTGCACTGGCATCACTGTGGATGCAGTACAGTGAGTCCACAGAGTGCACTGGCACCACTGGGGATGCAGTACAGTGAGTCCAGAGAGTGCACTGGCACCACTGGGGATGCACTGCAGTGAGTCCAGAGAGTGCACTGGCACCACTGATGATGCAGTACAGTGAGTCCAGAGAGTGCACTGGCACCACTGGGGATGCCCTGCAGTGAGTCCAGAGAGTGCACTGGCACCACTGGGGATGCACTGCAGTGAGTCCAGAGATTGCACTGGCACCACTGGGGATGCAGTGCAGTGAGTCCAGAGAGTGCACTGGCACCACTGGGGATGCAGTGCAGTGAGTCCAGAGTGTGCACTGGCACCACTGGGGATGCAGTGCAGTGAGTCCAGAGAGTGCACTTTCACCACTGGTGATGCAGTGCAGGGAGTCCGGAGAGTGCACTGGCACCACTGGGGCTGCAGTGCAGTGAGTCCCGTGAGTGCACTGGCACCACTGGGGATGCAGTGCAGTGAGTCCAGAGAGTGCACTGGCACCACTGGTGATGCAGTGCAGTGAGTCCAGAGAGTGCACTGGCACCACTGGGGATGCAGTGCAGTGAGTCCAGAGAGTGCACTGGCACCACTGGGGATGCAGTGCAGTGAGTCCAGAGAGTGCACTGGCACCGCTGGGGATGCAGTGCAGTGAGTCCAGAGAGTGCACTGGCACCACTGGGGATGCACTGCAGTGAGCCCAGAGAGTGCACTGGCACCACTGGGGATGCACTGAAGTGAGTGCAGAGAGTGCACTGACACCACTGGGGATGCAGTGCAGTGAGTCCAGAGAGTGCACTGGCACCGCTGGTGATGCAGTGCAGTGAGTCCAGAGAGTGCTCTGGCACCACTGGGGATGCAGTGCAGTGAGTCCAGAGAGTACACTGGCACCACTGGGGATGCAGTGCAGTGAGTCCAGAGAGTGCACTGGCACCACTGGGTTGCAGTGCAGTGAGTCCAGAGAGTGCACTGGCACCACTGGGGATGCACTGCAGTGAGTCCAGAGAGTGCACTGGCAGCACTGGGGATGCAGTGCAGTGAGTCCAGAGAGTACACTGGCACCACTGGGGATTCACTGCAGTGAGTCCAGAGAGTGCACTGGCACCACCTGTGATGCAGTACAGTGAGTCCAGTGAGTGCACTGGCACCCCTGGGGATGCAGTGCTGTGACTCCAGAGAGCGCACTGGCACCACTGGGGATGCAGTGCAGTCAGTCCAGTGAGTGCACTGGCACCACTGGGGATGCACTTCAGTGAGTCCACAGAGTGCACTGGCACCACTGGCGATGCACTGCAGTGAGTCCAGAGAGTGCACTGGCACCACTGGGGATGCACTTCAGTGACTCCAGAGAGTGCACTGGCACCACTGGGGATGCAGTGTAGTGAGTCCAGAGAGTGCACTGGCACCACTGGGGATGCAGTGCAGTGAGTCCAGAGAGTGCACTGGCACCACTGGGGATGCAGTGCAGTGAGTCCAGAGAGTGCACTGGCACCACTGGGGATGCCCTGCAGTGAGTCCAGAGAGTGCACTGGCACCACTTCGGATGCAGTACAGTGAGTCCAGAGAGTGCACTGGCACCACTGGGGATGCAGTACAGTGAGTCCAGAGACTGCACTGGCACCACTGGGGATGCAGTGCAGTGAGTCCAGAGAGTGCACTGGCACCACTGGGGATGCACTGCAGTGAGTCCAGAGATTGCACTGGCACCACTGGGGATGCAGTGCAGTGAGTCCAAAGACTTCACTGGCACCACTGGGAATGCAGTGCAGTGAGTCCAGAGAGTGCACTGGCACCACTGGGGATGCAGTGAAGTGAGTGCAGAGAGTGCACTAGCACCACTGGGGATGCACTGCAGTGAGTCCAGAGAGTGCACTGGCACCACTGGGGATGCACTACAGTGAGTCCAGAGAGTGCACTGGCACCACTGGGGATGCCCTGCAGTGAGTCCAGAGAGTGCACTAGCACCACTGGAGATGCACTACAGTGAGTCCAGAGATTGCACTGGCACCACTGGGGATGCAGTGCAGTGAGTCCAGAGAGTGCACTGGCACCACTGGGGATGCAGTGCAGTGAGTCCAGAGAGTGCACTGGCACCACTGAGGATGCAGTGCAGTGAGTCCAGTGAGTGTACTGGCACCACTGGGGATGCAGTGCAGTGAGTCCAGAGAGTGCACTGGCACCACTGGGGATGCACTGCAGTGAGCCCAGAGAGTGCACTGGCACCACTGGAGATGCAGTACAGTGAGTCCAGTGAATGCACTGGAGCCACTGGGGATGCAGTGCAGTGAGTCCAGAGAGTGCACTGGCACCACTGGTGATGCAGTACAGTGAGTCCAGTGAGTGCACTGGCACCACTGGGGATGCACTGCAGTGAGTCCAGAGAGTGCACTGGCACCACTGGGGATGCAGTGCAGTGAGTGCAGAGACTGCACTGGCACCACTGGGGATGCAGTACAGTGAGTCCAGTCAGTGCACTGGCACCACTGGGGATGTAGTGCAGTGAGTCCAGAGAGTGCACTGGCAGCACTGGGGATGCACTGCAGTGAGTCCAGAGAGTGCAGTGGCACCACTGGAGATGCAGTGCAGTGAGTCCAGAGAGTGCACTGGCAGCACTGGGGATGCAGTGCAGTGAGTCCAGAGAGTGTACTGGCACCACTGGGGATGCAGTGCAGTGAGTCCAGAGAGTGCACTGGCACCAGTGGGGATGCACTGCAGTGAGTCCAGAGAGTGCACTGGCACCACTGGGGATGCAGTGCAGTGAGTCCAGAGAGTGCACTGGCACCACTGGGGATGCAGTACAGTGAGTCCAGAGAGTGCACTGGCACCATTGGGGATGCAGTGCAGTGAGCCCAGAGAGTGCACTGGCACCACTGGTTATGCACTGCAGTGAGTCCAGAGAGTGCACTGGCACCATTGGGGATGCACTGCAGTGAGTCCAGAGAGTGCACTGGCAGCACTGGGGATGCAGTGCAGTGAGTCCAGAGAGTGCGCTGGCACCACTGGGGATGCAGTGCAGTCAGTCCAGTGAGTGTACTGGCACCACTGGGGATGCACTGCAGTGAGTCCAGAGAGTGCACTGGCACCACTGAGAATGCACTTCAGTGAGTCCAGAGAGTGCACTGGCACCACTGGGGATGCACTGCAGTGAGTCCAGAGAGTGCACTGGCACCACTGGGGATGCACTACAGTGAGTCCAGAGAGTGCACTGGCACCACTGGGGATGCAGTGCAGTGAGTCCAGAGAGTGCACTGGCACCACTGGGGATGCACTGCAGTGAGTCCAGAGAGTGCACTGGCACCACTGGGGATGCAGTGCCGTGAGTCCAGAGAGTGCACTGGCACCACTGGGGATGCACTGCAGTGAGTCCAGAGAGTGCACTGGCACCACTGGAGATGCACTGCAGTGACTGCAGAGAGTGCCCTGGCACCACGGGGGATGCACTGCAGTGTCTCCAGAGAGCGCACTGGCAACACTGGGGATGCAGTGCAGTGAGTGCAGAGACTGCACAGGCACCACTGGGGATGCAGTGCAGTGAGACCAGAGAGTACACTGGCACGACCGGGGTTGCACTGCAGTGAGTCCAGAGAGTGCACTGGCACCACTGGGGATGCAGTACAGTGAGTCCAGAGAGTGCACTGGCACCACTGGGGATGCAGTGCAGTGAGTCCAGAGAGTACACTGGCACCATCGGGGATTCACTGCAGTGAGTCCAGAGAGTGCGCTGGCACCACTGGGGATGCAGTGCAGTGAGTCCAGAGAGTGCACTGGCACCACTGGGGATTAAGTGCAGTGAGTCCAGAGAGTGCACTGGCACCACTGGGGATGCAGTGCAGTGAGTACAGAGAGTGCACTGGCACCACTGGGGATCTCACTGCAGTGCATCCCCATTGGTGCCAGTGCACTCTCTGGACTCACTGCACTGCATCCCCAGTGGTGCCAGTGCACTCTCTGGACTCACTGCACTGCATCCCCAGTGGTGCCAGTGCACTTTCTGGAGTCACTGCAGTGCATTCGCAGTGGAGCCAGTGCACTCTCTGGAGTCACTGCATTGCATCACAGTGGTGCCAGTGCACTCTCTGGACTCACTGCAGTGCATCCCCAGTGGTGCCAGTGCACTCTCTGGACTCACTGCACTGCATCCCCAGTGGTGCCAGTGCACTCTCTGCACTCACTGCAGTGCATCACCAGTGGTGCCAGTGCACTATGTGGACTCACTGCACTGCATCACCAATGGGGACAGTGCACTCTCTGGACTCACTGCACTGCATCCCCAGTGGTGCCAGGGCACTCTCTGGACTCACTGCACTGCATCCCCAGTGGTGCCAGTGCACTCTCTGGACTCACTGCAATGCATCTCCATTGGTGCCAGGGCACTCTCTGGACTCACTGCAGTGAATCCCCAGTGGTGCCAGTGCACTCTCTGGACTCACTGCAGTGCATCCCCAGTGGTGCCAGTGCACTCTCTGGACTCACTGCACTGCATCCCCAGTGGTGCCAGTGCACTCTCTGGACTCACTGCACTGGATCCCCATGGTGCCAGTGCACTCTCTGCACTCACTGCACTGCATCCCCAGTGGTGCCAGTGCACTCTCTGGACTCACTGCAGTGCATCCCCAGTGGTGCCAGTGCACTCTCTGGACTCACTGCAGTGCATCCCCAGTGGTGCCAGTGCACTCTCTGGACTCACTGTACTGCATCCCCAGTGGTGCCAGTGCACTCTCTGGACTCACTGCACTGCATCCCCAGTGGTGCCAGTGCACTCTCTGGACTCACTGCCGTGCATCACCAGTGGTGCCAGTGCACTCTCTGGACCCACTGCACTGCATCCCCAGTGGTGCCAGTGCACTCTCTGGACTCACTGCACTGGATCCCCATGGTGCCAGTGCACTCTCTGGAGTCACTGCACTGCATCCCCAGTGGTGCCAGTGCACTCTCTGGACTCACTGCAGTGCATCCCCAGTGGTGCCAGTGCACTCTCTGCACTCACTGCACTGCATCCCCAGTGGTGCCAGTGCACTCTCTGGACCCACTGCACTGCATCCCCAGTGGTGCCAGTGCACTCTCTGGACTCACTGCACTGGATCCCCATGGTGCCAGTGCACTCTCTGGACTCACTGCACTGCATCCCCAGTGGTGCCAGTGCACTCTCTGGACTCACTGCACTGGATCCCCATGGTGCCAGTGCACTCTCTGCACTCACTGCACTGCATCCCCAGTGGTGCCAGTGCACTCTCTGGACTCACTGCAGTGCATCCCCAGTGGTGCCAGTGCACTCTCTGGACTCACTGCAGTGCATCCCCAGTGGTGCCAGTGCACTCTCTGGACTCACTGCACTGCATCCCCAGTGGTGCCAGTGCACTCTCTGGACTCACTACACTGCATCCCCAGTGGTGCCAGTGCACTCTCTGGACTCACTGCAGTGCATCCCCAGTGGTGCCAGTGCACTCTCTGGACTCACTGCACTGCATCCCCAGTGGTGCCAGTGCACTCTCTGGACTCACTGCAGTGCTTCCCCAGTGGTGCCAGTGCACTCTCTGGACCCACTGCACTGCATCCCCAGTGCTGCCAGTGCACTCTCTGAACTCACTGCACTGCATCCCCAGTGGTGCCAGTGCACTCTCTGGACTCACTGCACTGCATCCCCAGTGGTGCCAGGGCACTCTCTGGACTCTCTGCACTGCATCCCCAGTGGTGCCAGTGCACTCTCTGGACTCACTGCAGTGCATCCCCAGTGGTGCCAGTGCACTCTCTGGACTCACTGCACTGCATCCCCAGTGGTGCCAGTGCACTCTCTGCACTCACTGCACTGCATCCCCAGTGGTGCCAGTGCACCCTCTGGAGTCACTGCACTGCATCCCCAGTGGTGCCAGTGCACTCTCTGGACTCACTGCAGTGCATCCCCAGTGGTGCCAGTGCACTCTCTGGACTCACTGCACTGCATCCTCAGTAATGCCAGTGCACTCTCTGGACTCACTGCACTGCATCCCCAGTGGTGCCAGTGCACTCTCTGGACTCACTGCACTGCATCCCCAGTGGTGTCAGTGCACTCTCTGAAGTCACTGCAGTGCATCCCCAGTGGTGCCAGTGCACTCTCTGGACTCACTGCAGTGCATCCCCAGTGGTGCCAGTGCACTCTCTGGACTCACTGCACTGCATCCCCAGTGGTGTCAGTGCACTCTCTGCAGTCACTGCAGTGCATCCCCAGTGGTGCCAGTGCACTCTCTGCAGTCACTGCACTGCATCCCCAGTGGTGCCAGTGCACTCTCTGGACTCACTGCAGTGCATCCCCAGTGGTGCCAGTGCACTCTCTGGACTCACTGCACTGCATCCCCAGTGGTGCCAGTGCACTCTCTGGACTCACTGCACTGCATCCCCAGTGGTGCCAGTGCACTCTCTGGACTCACTGCACTGCATCCCCAGTGGTGCCAGTGCACTCTCTGGACTCACTGCACTGCATCCCCAGTGGTGCCAGTGCACTTTCTGGAGTCACTGCACTGGATCTCCAGTGGTGCCAGTGCAGTCTCTGCACTCACTGCACTGCATCCCCAGTGGTGCCAGTGCACTCTCTGGACTCACTGCAGTGCATCCCCAGTGGTGCCAGTGCACTCTCTGGACTCACTGCACTGCATCCCCAGTGGTGCCAGTGCACTCTCTGGACTCACTGCACTGCATCCCCAGTGGTGCCAGTGCACTCTCTGGAGTAACTGCAGTGCATCACCAGTGGTGCCAGTGCACTCTCTGGACTCACTGCACTGCATGCTTTTTGTTGCTCCTTTTGCTATTCCAGCTACCAGTAAAACCTGTTTGAGCTCTGCTGAAATTGTATTAATAGCAGTACCTCAGAAAGCCAAGCATGGCATTTTAAAGCGAGAGAAAGTACAGCTTTATTTTCTAAATTGTGTCTAGGAAAGGTATAATGGATGTGAAGAGGTTGAATTAGTGGTGCTGATGACATCAGAAGTTGAAGTCAACAGTTACGATGTAACAGGAATATTAAACTAACAATTCTTTTTCTGTAGTGCCACGTTTTCTGCTTTTTAACCTCATCAAATAAACCTTGCATAAATCTCTTGCAGGGTAAGACAGAAGATGAGGTTACATTGCAGCTTCACACACAGAACAGCTAACAGTGTTGTTTCAGCCTACAGCAGTGTGACAGCAGGCTGTCACACACAACTGGCAATCAGTGGGCCAGGCTTAGTAGCCACCACTCCAGTCCACACAGGAGCACGTTAAGCTGTGCTTTCAATAAGCTTTGCAATTAAATGTTTGGTGCTGTGTGAGTAGTGAGCCACAAAGACATTGTAAAAAAAATGGCAGGAATATTCTTATGCAAAATGCTTGTGATCCACTCTCCGGTTGTTTCAGCTTCAGGGCGTTAACCTGGATCAACACTAGCAACAACACAAACATCCAAACGTCCATTTTCAACACTGGGCATGACACTACCAATTCCAAACAGCTCTGGAAGGTTTTACTCACTGGAAAACAGTGATACTGATATTGTGAATGAAAGGGAGCCGAAGGTATTCCCTGTGCCCTCAATAAAATATGATGTTGTACAGCTAGGGCTGTGAGACATGCAGGCTGGGGCTGTGATTGTTGCAGAGATGGCCAGCATGCTCACACGCTTCCATGTGGACTGTTGACAAGGAGTTTGGCTTTGTAGCGTCAGGTCAGCTGGAGCCTTCCAGATAGGTAAACAAGAGGGAAGTAATTGCAAAGTAAGCATCTTAGGACCCTTTTTTGTGATACATGGCATCACTCAGGATTTCACAGTTTGAATACTGGGGACCCATGAATGCATCCAGGCATGCAGTGGCCTGAGAGAATGAAATTTAAGCAGAAATGAAAGCAGATAAACTGCAGCCACAGATTTACATTGCCCTCTGAGGGTAATGAACACTAATGAAATCCTCCCACCTAGAACTCTCAAGCATTCCTTTCTGCAGTGTCTGAGAAGTTGACATGAGCTCCACAAACCAACAAGAACATAACTGTGGGCTGGGCGGGACAACAGGTCCCACAAATAGTTGTGCCCTATTTGGGATACCTGACCCAGGAAATTACACATCCTGGTCCAAAAGCTGCAACTCTGCCTAACTCTTACACTTGTGCTGAGGCTAGACAAGTGAGTAGTCCCACTGGAAACTACAGCCCAAGTGTGTAAATACACAGGTGTGAATAGCTGTGTCATTTGCCTGCTGGAGACAAAGTTTTAGCAAAACACAGCTTTGAAGTGACAAAGATACATGCAGTCCACCCTGTGAGCACTACATCCACACACCTGAAACTGCGGCCTCTACCATGGGATGTACAATGGCTTCTTTGCTGCTGGGTCCGTGCTTTAAATTTACTGAGGTTATAGATTATTATATTTATAATGTTATTCTTTGGAATAAGCCTTTCATAGCTGATGGTAGCAATGCTAGCACAATTTCTTTAGCCTGTTGCAGCCATTTGCTGTGTTGCAAACTAAGTCAGACAGGAAAAATGAAAAGAGATACTGCACTCGTAAAACGAACTCTCCCCAGAACCAGCAGTGAAATGCAGAAAATAACGTCCTTAAAACAGGGTTCCATGGGCAGCAGTGTCTTGCATTTGCTTCCTGTTATTCACTACTGTGTAATGTGTGTGCATGTATGTATGTCTCTCTTCTGCGTCCACAACTAATTTCTTCTCTGGCAATAAAAGCCCACTCTGCTGCACTAGCAACTGGGGAGGTAGGGGGGGGTCGTTATGGATGTCGGTGGTTTTCTGTTGCCATTACTACATATGATAAGTGAAAAGCTAAAGATAGGGGCCTGCTACCTGGCAGAGGAGCACCCTGAGCAGAAGAAGGGCAAACACAGGTCAGGTCAGGTCCAGCGCTCTCAGAGAAACAACCAAAGAATCCCTGCAACTCTCAGGTGCTCGATCCTGGTGACTGCCATTTGGGACTTACTGCTCCGGAGTCTGCAAAGCAGATTGTACCTAACTAAGGTCTGTCAACATTCACCGCCGAGGAGTGAGAAAACATCTTAAACCCAGCTGTGGTGACGTGTTTGAGCAAGCTGGACTGCTTGGGCCTGGCTGCCAAATTCTTCTCATGCGGTTACGCTGCAGTCACGCCAGGCAGGACAAACAGTGCTTGATGTCAGCAGAGGGGCAGGCGCAGTCGTGAGCTGGCAAGCCGTGGATGTGCAGGGTGTGAATTTCCACAGACACACACTCACCCAGCTTACGTAGCCATCAGCCCGTGATGACACGTCCACGTGCCTTTTTGCTCCTTAATGCGAATGGAATTGCTGCTATTGATTAATCAGAGCCTCGAGTGCCCCTGCACTGTGATACCTTTTGTTGCTCAGAGTGTGTTTAAGACATGGTAAGGCATGAGGTGTTTCACTGGGATGCGACATGCCCCTGTATTTCACAGAATGACGAGAGTATCCTGAGCTGTAAGTGACCCACAACACCCAACTCCTGGCTGCACACAGGAGCACCCAAAGATCAGACCAGGTGTCTGAGAGCATTGTCCAAATGCTTCCCAAGCTCTGGCAGGTTTGGTGCTGGGATCACTGCCCTGGGGAGCCTGTCCCAGCGCCCGAGCACCCTCTAGGCAAAGCACCTTCCCCTAACACCCATCCTGACCCTCCCCTATCGCAAACTTCACCACCTTTGGTGGCCTACTACGCAATTAGATCCTAAAACACAAGCCTGAGGGGCACTTCTGGCGTTACAAAGAAGCAGATTTCAGGCCACGCCGTGTGCCCGACACCTCCGTCCCCATCCACCCCACAACAGAGCCGACCTCCCCGCTCCGGCCCCTCAAATGGCGGCGCAGCCCGAGGCCGCCCCGGCCGGCCGGGGGCAGCCCCTTCCGCCGGCCGCCGCTCCTCCCCCGGGCGGCGGGGAGAGAGGCGGCGCCTCGGCTCCTGCTCTCTGCCTCCTCCGTGCCTCCTCCGGGCCGACACAGCCACCGCCACCGCCCGGGCCGCTTCCCGGGGCCGCCCTGAGCCCGGGGCAGCGACGTGTCGCCGCTCTAGGCCGCGCCGCCCGGCCCGGCGCCGCAGGTAGGCAGCGGGGAGCCGCCCCCGGCCGCCCGCCCGCCGCTAGGCCGCCCGCACAGGTGCCGCCCGCACAGGTGCCGCCCCAGGCCGGGGGCTCAGCCCCGGGCCCCCCCTCGGGAGAGGCCGGGAAAGTTGAATAATTTTCCTCGGGGCCCTTTGTCCGGGCCGCCCCCGGCCCCTGTGCGCTGCGAGCCGTGCGGCCGGGGCGCTGAGGGAAGGGGCGCCAAGTCGGGGAGCGTGCAGCGTTTCTCTCTAAATATATATTTCGGATTTCCATGGCAACCCCGGGCAGTTCTGAAAGTGGTGCCTGGTGGTTTTGTGTTGTCCCCCCCACCCCCCGCGGGAAGGCGTTGAGTGTGGAAATGTCAGCGTTGTGTCAGCCTTCCCCAGCCGGGCTCTAACTGGGCTCTTCCACGCAGGTCCTCGGCGCGCTGCTGCCCGGCTACAACATCAGGCGGTTTTCTGTATGATGCAACTGGAAGAGATATGACGACGGCCTTCTTCAGATGCTCTTGGAGTATTTTCACTAAGGTACGGCGTGGTGGTACCGTGCTCGTCACGTTTGGCTTTTATACTGACCAGCGTTAACGCTTGGAGCAAGTATTTTGGGTTTTCACAGTAATGCTTGCGCTTGCTTCCATGCCCAACTGGGATGGGGAGCACAAAAGGATTTGTTTGTTTACAAATACCATTCAGAAGTGTGACGGTTCCTGAGTTTATAGACAAACATAATCACAGCCACTTCCTTCATGGTTGTGGCACTGAGGGACATGGTTGTGGCACTGAGGGACGTGGTTTAGTGATGGGACTCAGTAGGTCAGGTTGATGGTTAGCATTACGATTTTTTAAGGCCTTTTCCAACCTAGATGATTCTGTGATTCTATGACAAAATTGTAGAGAAACATTGTTTCTTACCTTTCTTTACTGTAATTTTCCAAATGCAGTATGCCCTGTTGAGAGGGGACGTAGCTACGTGTGTTTGTCAAATGCTGACCACCTGTATCACCAAAACATGAACTTCCTCTCTCTTTGACTGTCCAGTTTTGGCCTTACCATTTTATTGATTCCCTTTTCCTTATCCATTGTTCTTATATTCTATAAATACTTCGGATTTCTGTTAGAGAACATCGAGTGATCTCAAACTTGCAAAGTACCAGTTCTAAAGTACATCAAAATATTTATTTGATGAAAGACTTGGATATGTACTTCTGAGACTTTTCAAGTAGAAGCAGTGTATTGACTTTACTGTCTTACTTGCATCCTGTCTGATGGAGTCCTTAACAAGAAGAAGGCATACGGAACAAAGATCCCCAAGTGTAACCACAGTTGCCCTGTACAGCTACAGCAGCTTTGTGTCCCCGTGAAAAAGTCTTCTTACTGAAAACCCTAACTGCAGTACGTTAATTGTTGTAGTGGCTGCAATAATTGCTGCTTTAGTGTGAGAGCCAGTGTTGACTCTTTCCCAAATCGTAGTATATGCAAAAGGTGTAGTTCCCTTGAAATCTTCTGGAAGTCAGACAGTACTTCCATTGGGTAGGAAAACAAGCCTAAAATCAACTAATTGATGGATCTACAGCTCTCTAAGCAAAAGCCACGGTATCATGCTGGCAGCCTCATCAATGAGGTCTGAAGGCGGTGTGCTGAGAAACAGCTCAACCTCTCTCATCCCGTTTGCCAGTAACATCTGGGGACTTCCCCCCTGGGTGTCCCTGTGTCTTCATCACTGTCTTTCTGTTGTAGGAGTCTGGTGCACATACAGTGGAATTTTGCTTTTCTGTTGCCAGCATGAACTTCACAGGAGAAAAGGGACATATATTTCCAAGGCTGAACAGAAACGTTTCCCTGAGAAGTGTCAGGAGCCACTAGAGAGGGCAGAGAAAGCAGTCTGCAGACTTGTTCTTTGTTGGTTTGAGTGAGAAGAAGTTGGGAAGTGGAATCATATAGGTATCATTTCTCCTTTTGGGGCTCCAACTTGGTGTAAAAGCCACTTCTGCTTTCCCTCTTCAGACTTTTGGGGAAATGAGGAACCGGATGTTTCTTGAGCATAAGAGTCAAGGGCCACAGACATCTTAAAATCCAGGATTTAAAATGCTCCAAGTTGTCAGGCTCAGCCAACCTTTTTTTTTTTTAACCTTTATTTTGTTGATTCTTGCTGTTTTATGGATAAGGCATAAAGAGAGAAAGGGTGAGAACGAATGGATGTTCTATGTATATATTTCTGGGGCTTCATATGGTTAATTCCAAAGAAATATTCTCCAACACATATAAGGTTCTCTGTATCTAACTTTTTGCACCTACCTCACCTAGGTATTAGGCTTTAAAAAAATCTATGTATTCTTTTCAGAAGAATGTATTAAGTTATTTTCTTCCTACTTAAAAATAGTGGATATGTTTTCTGACCAGATGTTCCAAAATACTCATTTTTGGGTAGAGAAAATGCTAGGATATTTCTACTATGAATCTGGTCTTAAAACATAAAAAGAAACACGCACGCACCCCACCTAAGGTGGCATGCAGTAGGTTATTATAGTTGGGGTAGCATATCTGGTGCTTTGCAATATGGTAGAGTGTGTCCATTGGTATTATACAGTTACTGTAAGCAACAATGTAAGACCTTGCTTTTATTTTTTGATATTCTAAATGTAGCATAACCATGCTCTGTTTTTTATGTTTATAGAAATATTTTTCACTCTTGTAAGTGGAAGCTCTTTGAGGGATGAAAAGGCAGTGATGAGGTGATCCCTTTCAATTGATGATCTGTTGGGATGGTATTAAGATCACAAGAACTTCTAACAAGCACGGGTGGCACTTGCTGATGCACCCCAAGGTAAAGTTTTGGTGGTCTTGCTTGCTGAATACTTGCCCTACAGAGAGGCTTCCTGCCTCTCGCTCGTGGACTGGGGTTGCTCAATAAGACTTTCTACAAAGTATGATGTGCCGGCTTTTGGATAACCCCTGATCTCAGCTTTTTGCATAATGTCAAAACTGTTAAATATCTTTATTTGGCTATTTCATAGCTGCTTGCAGTTTTTCAGAGCTGTGGTATGGCTTTGGAAAGGCATGGTTCTCATGAAAATCACATTTTTAGAAAATTAGTTTCAGATTAATGAATTGGGCCTAACCCTGACAAAGACAGCAAGTGGAAAGCCTGCGCAGGGAAACCTGCTGTTGACGCAAGGCCCCGTGAGTTTCTGTCAGACTCCTTTCAAGAAGTCAGAACCTTACTGTTACAGTTTTTGCTGTGGCTGATGTAGTTCTGCCTTTCCTCAAAATGCCACTACTCCACAGGCTCTGCCTTTGACAGACTTCTAGCTGGAGTGTCTGCCGGGGCTCCTTGATCTTTGTTCAGCTGCACGTACCTTTGTGGAGGTATATGAGATGCTCGTATTTCACCATTTTCCAAGGAGATGATGTGCACTGTAATGCCGATGCCTGACAAGAGTACAAAGATTTCACTCCTTTATTGTGTGATAGTGTGGGCAAATAACCACAACACCTTTTTTTTTTCTGATATAGGTTTTTACTCCTTTGTTAATTGTTTCTGAATGATTCTACCACTCCTGGCGTTGAAGAACTCGATGCATAATGACCTAAATAGCTGTAGAAAAGACTGTTCCAGCACAGAAGCTGCCTTCTGACTTCAGCTTAGTGTTCATCATTGGGAAGTTAGGTTTCCAGATGAGAAGAAATGCATTTGGTACATTGGGTATATCACAGATGTTCCGTTTAATTTGTTTCATTTAATACCTGGAGAACTGTGAAATAGTACTTCTGACATAGCTTGTCTGTAGGGAGATAGATCTCTCTCAAATATTTAACAAAATGTTTACACTTCTTTATTATTCTGAATAATTTGGGGTATGCTCACTCAAACAACCATAGACTATTCAGCACTGGGGGCTTTACAGGGCAACTTTTTTCAGAGGATCTTATTTTTATGTTTAAAGAAGTGATGCTCAGCTAAAGCTCACGTTGCTCTTTTTTATTTTTATTTTCATTTTCAATCTACTGTCAAGGTGACTTCAGCTAGGGAAGGCAAAAGAAACTGGTACAGACTCTCATGGTATGAAAATCTGGTGCTGTTTTGCCCTGGCCTTGTAGTCTGCACACAGTGCAGCGGGGATGTAGCTGTCTTGTCCTTCGTAGTCAGATCACTTTTTTTTCTTGCCAGTTTCCTCATTTGAGGAAGGCTCTGCGAGGTGGCGTTATGAAGGAGATGATACAAGACAGGATGGTGGCGTTGCTCATTAAGCTTTTCAAATGCTCTTACTTTTACGTGGTCCCTGGAAGTGGGTTGCTGAGCAAGTAGCACGGTCTGTCTCGGCTCAGCACGGCCCAACTGGTTACGGAATATGCTGGCTTGTGACAGCACGCGTGGCGGAGAGCAGGGCCGATGAGAGATGTGGATAACTGATAAACGGCTTCCTTGTCGGGTTGCTTTCCTTCCAGCAAAGCTCATCTGGGCGGTCATCACTCCTGCTAACTTTGTGGACAAGGTGGGAGTATGAGATTGGAGATGCTATTAAAAGGTGTGCGGGAACGCACTGAAATACTTGTGCGTGTGTGAACAGAAATACACGTGTAATTATTCAGTTTTCAGAAGGCTGGGCTGACACAGGCTCCTCTCCAAGCTGTGTAAGGAAGCGTGCTGCTGGGATGCACACCAAGCGTGGATGGCTTCTCCTGGGGACAAGTCACAGCTCTCCTCCGACTCTAGCCTTGCCTTCCCCCGGCAATCTGCTTCTTGCTCTGGAGCCTCAGGATGTAAATAGGTATTCAGAAAAAGCTTGAGTTCGCAGAACAGCTTCCGCAGCCTTAACCTCATTCTCTGAAACCGCTTAAATCTTTTTTCTAAAAGCTAACCCTCTTGGCTCCCCTCCTGAAAGAGAGATGTCTGTCTTGAGGTGCTGGGGCAAGCGAGGAAACTTCAGCCCGAGGAATTGGCGGGTTGAAGGAAACTGAAAGCTTGCATTAGCCCAGGCTGTTCCATATTGTCTTACAAAGGTGGTGTGTACTTTGCTCGTGCCACGGTTTCCTTGTTACAAGGTTAAATCCTGCTGATTCAACAAAGAGCTGTAAAATAGCAGTGGGAAACCTAGACTTTTGAGGACCGGGTAAATACACCGGACCAATAACAGGCACATCATTGCCTGCTGAGGTCCTGGAATCAATCCCTGGTGCATTTTTCTCTCCCAGTAACGTTTTAGGTTTTCCTTTCCTGATAAGTATCTCCAGTACTTATCACTTCTCTGGAAATAGTAAAATGTTTTGCTTTAATGTGAGTTGTGGGTGGCTTCTGATGATTTTCTGTTCCAAAAGGGCCTCTTCTCAGGTGTTGTGCTTGAAGCCAAAACTGCGTTTGGAGAGGAGTTTCTATGAATAACATGGAGGTTTGGAGTTAATAAGCTCCGTGTTCCTGGGTGTCTATTGTAGTACCAGCTAACTAATCAAAACTACCAATTTAAGTTGGAGGTATTGCTAGTAGGTTAGATTTATTTTCATTTGAGAGGTAGAGTGCAAATAAAGGAGAAATTACTACTTACTTCTGCACCTTGCAGGGACTGTGCTGGCTTCATAAATTCTAATTTGTATTGTTAGTACAAAATTACAGCTTTACAAACCAGAGCATGCACACATGAAAATTCCCAGTAAAAAAATAAGATTAACTCACTTGAAGTTGCTACCTCAAGTAGCAAACAGAAAAGTGCTCGATAGTGCTAACAGCAAACTGCCAGAAAATGAGGAAATATGAGAACGAAGCTAACCACAAATAGGTGAGGTTTAGTTTGTGCCTTGTATGATATAGTGTGTTTATGGAGCTGCATACTGCTGTTTCAGTAGCAAAGGCTTCACCATCTAAAAAACAGAGGGTGAGTAACAGAATATGGAAAGGCAGTTTCCGAGGAACTTCACCCAATTGTTAAGAGTTTAAAAAAACCAACACGTGCACAGGAGTTACAACCATCCCGTGCAATCACTTCTGAGTAATGCTCAGAAGTTTAATCGTTTGTTGTGCTCTTCTTTTAACTGCTGAAAGCTTGCTTGTGTAACTTCAGTCATAGGGCAGTCATTGCAGAACTTGTTAAAATTGATGTGATTAAGATATTACTAACTGTGCAGATCTCATACGGTGCTGAGTGTACAGTATCCAAGCATGTGGTTATTGCATTTATCATTACAGGCATTTTGTTCAATGCTGTTTGTTGTACGACTGTGTCATATCATAGTTGCCAAGCCTGTTATTGAATGAGAATGTTTTCTAGAGGAAGCTGTGTAATGGTTAAATACGAAATACTAATCTTCATGTGTTCAGTCCGTAAGAGTGCTGTAAATTTGTATCATCAAAGCTGTTTTCTTTGTGGTGGTTGAATTTGAAGGGGAAAAAAAGTTTTTCAGTGACAGTAAGTCATTACAACAGCAGTGTAATTTAACGTCGTTCTTTAACTAAGGAAATTAATAGTGTATACAGGATAGGTTTAAAATGTTGAAGGCATGTTGCAAATACAGCCATAATCCTCTATTTCCATTATTTCTCTAGCATCTAATCCCTTTAAATTTTTTACTATGTTAGTTTAGTATGCATTGCTAGACAAGATGTGAGTAAATTACAGTGATTACTGGAGAGAACAGAGTTAATCTAACCCGGTTTTAATTGGATGTCATTTAAATATTGATGTCATGAAGTTACCCAGATGCGTATTCTTCTTGCTGCACATATGCTCTCCTAAGCAGGAGGCTCAGGGGATGCACCATCTCCTAACTCATCCCGCACAGCTTATGCAGTTCACTCCATTTACCTGCGTTTCACTTGTATAAGTTGAAAGAGTTAAAATATCCTGCAGCAGTTTTGTTCTGCGTTAACGTTGAAAGTCATTGTTTTTAGGGTGTTTAAATCAGCAACTTTATGTATCGCCGCATATTTTAAAACGCTGATTCAGAAGGCTGGTTATAAATCCATTTATCTTGGAAGTGGTTAGCAGTGTAGCACGAGGAAAGGCTGTTCTGCTGGTGGGCAAGTGAAACAACATTTTTGGGTTGTCTGCAAGCTTAACATACACAGAAGGGCTCAGGTGTAGGCCAGCATTTTTGTCTTAATATAGGCTTCTCACATTTTCCTTGGTAATTTGGATTTAATTCTGGTAATTCTGTCCAGTTGTCTTTTTCTTTTTTCTTCCTCTATGTGAAGCAATACTTCCTAATTTAAGGACTGCAGTTTGGGGAATGCCCGTTTTTGGCAGCATAGATAAGAATATTCCTCTGCAAATGTTCGCAGAGGTTAATTATCCATAAGGCCCTGACTTATGAGTCTACTAGAATAGCTGTTAACTATGAATAATTTAGTGCAGCATCGTATTGCATGCCACTTAAGAAGGCCTCTGTCTGTGAATCTTTATATCTTGTTGAAATCCACTTCACTCATTGAAATTCTGTTGTGCTCTTCTCGTTCAGTTTTAAGGTTTTGTCGGCGTCCGAAGGCAATGTGAATTTTTATTACTTTTTTACCCTAAAACGTACCTGTGAAAGAGGAGGTATTGTTCCTTTTTGAAAATTTGAGGTATTAAACTTGTCCTCATTGTTAAATTGGCCTTTAAATGTATTTTGAATCTTGCTCTCGCACAGTGCAGTTAGCATTTTCTCCGCTGAGATTTATGTACTTCAGACAATTTGCATCTTAGAAACTACTTTGAAGCAATACTTCATTATAGGGGAAGGAGAGAGGTTTAATGAAAGACTCGCTAACAAGAGTACAAGATTTTGGTGCTTCCTACAAATTGCTTTAGTTGCTCACACATCTGGCTAGAGCAGACTGTCTCTCATTACAGAGGCTTTTTCGGAGGAAAAACTGCAAATACACAACTTTGAAGCAGTTCCAAGTGCAGATAAATTTACTGTATGCCTTTAGGAGACTTGATTATTACATCTTAGCACCGGATGTGTTTTTCAAGAATGCTGAAGTGATTTTGTTCTGTCGTTATCACGAGCGAGATTTTTCACAAAACACCCCAAAACGTTAGGGAAGAGTTTCATAAAGAAAGAATATGCTTTGGAAATGCTGAGAGACACAAAAATGTGAAGGCGTAACAAAAGTAGTACTGAAAAAAGTTTTCTTTGGAACATTTTAGGGAGAGAGACTGATGCTTAGTGATGTCTAAGGAAGGCCTGTCAGACACTTCAGATGTTTTGCTCTGTTTTTTCCCTGTACTGCTGCATCCAGGCTTCCCTTAGTGCTCCTATTGTTTCTCTTGAGAGATAACTTCAGTATTGACTGAATTGGAAACCTGGGATACTCCTTCCCCCCAAAAAGGGGAGACAGATTTTCAGCTCTTCTGCATGTTTGTGGGTCCTGCTGGTCTATTTTCACCCCCTTTAAAAATCTCTTTTAAAGCATGTGGAAGCACGTCACCCTCATTGTCGTACAGCATGGTTAGGAGGGGGAAGAGGCAAGTGTGCCTCAGCACTCTGTTCAGCGTTTGCTTGTTTTTATGCCCCTGCTCATTGGGATGCTGTCTTATAGCTGTGCATATCTTAGCTTGTCTTCAGAACTGTTTTGTAGGGCACTTCCAACCCCGGTTAGAAAGCAGAACTTTTTTTCCAGATGAGATTGGCTGCAACGTATGTGCTGCTGTTAGAAGCTGACACGGTGACGTGCAGTCATCCCTCGGTGCCTACTCGAGTGATTGAAGATGAAATAGGCCTTTTATCTTCCTGTGCTCCCTCGCAGGGTAGTAAGTAATTTAGGTGTCCCTTAGGGGTTGGCAGTTAAGCGTTCAGATTTTGCTGGATGTGTTTATTTCTCTTTAGAGGCAAGGATTCAGATCAGTCCCTTTGAACAGGCACTCTTTGAGCCGGGCATTATAGGGAAGTTTTAATAAACTCTCCAACCTGTAATAGTTCTGCCGTTTATGAATGAGCTGGCCAACACTTTGATAGAAATGCAGCTTTGTTTGCAGACGGAGGAAACTCGTGTTGGTGTTCAGTCCTGGTGTAAAATTTCTAAGGGTGTTTGTTTTCAAATGAAGTCTTTAAAATTCAACTGAAGATTAGTGGGACTTTCCCTCCTCCAGGGCTTTTTGATCTGTGTTATGATTGTCTTCTCTGTGCGAGTGCTTTTTGTACGGAAATAAACTCTACTGTGCTGTGCTAGACAGCCACGAGAAGTGGAATTGCCATTTTTCCTGGATGGAGTTACAGAAGATGTTTGTGCTTTCTGAGTCGTACGTGCTCGTGTTTTTCTGATGCACGTGGCGTGCTCTTCAGATCCTGATTTGTCTGAAACTCGAGGATGCCCTCCGACATCGGATTTCAGCTGCTGTAAATGATTAACGCTGTATCATTCGCGTGGGTCGTCGCCGCTGGGCTCTCCCCAAACAGCAGGCGTAGGTTTTAGAGCTCCTTTGGAAAAACCAGCGCGTGCGAGGCGGCGGAGCAAGGGCACCTGCTGCGACACGCCGCGGTTCAGCCTCGCTGAGCACAGCTGCCTACCTGTGCAGACGTCTGGCACGCTGCCTCTGCCTCCACCAGAGCGAGGCCAGGAAGCTCCAGCAGCTTCCGTGAGCCCCCCAGCAGCGGTTTTACACCCAGCTTCAGGCTTGGAGTGCTGAGCCAAGCCCGTCACGAAGGCAGGTTTTGCAGAGCGTTGGTCCTGCAGGTCTGTGAAGCGCTGCTTCGGGTGCTGGGATCCTTTGTGTCTTCCCTTGCCCTGCTGTACGTGTGCAGGGCAGCTCCAGGACGGTATGAAGCACACACAGAAAATGGCTGTGGGGATCAGACGCTGAAGGTGACCTCCTCCCTCTATATACATTCCTTTACCCGCGCTTTTTGATACCTCGGAGGGAGTTTTACTGCCAACGTGTGCGCTGTGACTGCAGTGCTTCTGGCAGCAGAAAGGCAGAAGTGCCTGAAAGATTTCCGTTGCTGTTAACGTAAGAATTTATTGGTGCTGTGCACAAGAACAAGCCAACCTTCATACCTGAAGGTGTGGGAGGAAACGGATGGTGAAGTTACATTCTGCCTTTTATTTTCGTCTTTAAAGTATTTTTCATGTTCCTGTTGAAATGTGTCAGTTAAATTGTTGCAGTGTGAAAAAAACCACGATACCTATGTAGCTGACAGAGTGTCTTTTTTTTGTTAGTCTGCAACCAGAACTTCATTAAAGCCTTGATATTTGTTGTTTCTCCTTCAGCTTTTATCAAGTGGTGATTTTATGCAATGGCATCGAGCCACAGTTCTTCACCAGTGCCTCAGTCAAACAGCAGCGATGCTTTCTTTAAAAAGGAAATGGATGTTGCAAAGCGCTTTCGACCTGTGCAGTCACTGCCTGATGTCTGTCCCAAGGAGCCCACAGGTAACGTTGCTGTGCAAGGAGAGTGAAAATGCAGTTACATTTGCTAGTATGAAAATCCATTTTCAATTGTTCAGTCAAATTTCCAAATTTTCTTGTACACTAAACACAGAATACTAAGCCATGGCCTTATTTCAAAGTATGCTGTAGTTCTGCTTCCTACCATCCAGTTTTCCTTTGGAGCAATAGGAGACCCCATTTGCAGCTTCTTTTTAGATCTCCACATTATAGGTAGGGTCTTGTCTGTGTGATTCTACACTGTAGCTATCTATGATTCTTACCACATACAAGAAAAAAGGTGTATGTGGAACACATCTATCCAGCATGCTTGGAGTCTTGGTGCTTTACTTAGGTGTAACATCCCAGCCCTTTTGTAGTGGGAAGCAAAAGACCAAGGTCTGTACCACTGTCATAAGTCTCTGGTGTTATCATAAGACCAGGTTTTGGTCAAAGTCATAGCTGTTGCAGTATGCCAAAGCTTAGTTGATAAAGAGGGGTGGTGGGAGAGGATCTTAGGAATTAAGGAATATGATTCTAATGAATTTCAACTGTATTTCTGATCAAGTAGTCCAGACTATTAAAAATGTGTTCAAGTGGTTGGATTTTTTTCCTCTTCTGTGGAAGTTAATGGTGTTGAGCTAAAGATACTTAGTGAGCGTGGATACGCGTTTGTGTTCAAAACTTGTGTTTGTTAATGTGATAGAAGAAATGCAAGGTGACGTTGAAGACACAAAAACACAACTTCCAGTTTCTCACCTTAAAAAAACTGTCTTGTCTTTTGTGCCACAGGCGATCCCAGTAATTTATGTGACAGCCCATCTCTAGTTGCGGATCAGCACAGATGGACTATTTATCATTCCAAAGTCAATCTCCCAGCAGCGCTAAATGATCCTAGGTTAGCAAAAAGGGAATCTGATTTCTTTACAAAAACATGGGGAGTGGACTTTGTGGACACTGAAGTCACGCCTTCATTCTACCTCCCACAGATCACCAAGGAACATTTTGCATTATACCAACAGGAAATCACTCCGGTAAGGATGCAAAATTCGATGCACGTGGTACTAGGGGCCAGAAAGAGATATGAGAACCCGCATCTAATTAGTGATTGTCCCTGTTAGTAGTCCATCATACAGTTAGCTAATAATTAAGCTGTTCTCCGGTGCTTGTTGACTTTCCATTAGGCATTTCTTGTTTTATAATCTCAATATTATTAGCGTGAAAAATGTCTAAATTCAGTCTAGAGAGTTTCATGTTTTTTCACTTGTATTTCTGAATACCGCAGTCTGCACCAGGGCTTGCATTTCATATTCGTTCTTTCTGATTATCAATCCTTTTTCTGTAAGGATTGTTTAATGATTGAGCTCTACAGTGCAATGTAACATTTTAAGACCTTTGGATCAAATATAAAACATGACTAGGTGCTGCAAGGAGTAGAGATATTTCTAAAGAATCTCCAATTTAAACATTTATACGTGAAGTTCTAAAACTATAAATAGATCTATTATTTCAATGATTTCTTTTGTAACAGGAAATTTTAAGCTACATCTAAGGACACCAGGACCAGTAGGAGACTTCTAAAAACTCTTAAAATACAGGTGTCAGTAAGTATGTAGTAACATTCTTTTTTTTTTTTTCTTTTGAACTGAAAGAACATACAGAAGTCTCCCACTGTTTTCTGCTTCCTTGGTTTGTAACTTTCTTACCTTTCTGCTGTTACAGAATTGGCTGCAGGAAGTGTTGCTTGTGTAAATCACAGTTAAAGTATGTCAAAGGGAATTGTCTGTAATGCCATTCGTTCACACGCTCGACATTTAAAGCATTTAAGAGCTCTTAAAATTAATGTGTAATGCAGTGACTGCAAAATGAAAGAAGGTTTTGGAAAGAGGAACTGGCCCATGATGTAGCTTCTAGCAGAGATCTAGCTATCGGTGGTCTTTAGAAGCATGATTTCTGATCACTATGGTCTCTAGTGCTGACTGCACCTGTAGGTAAAACTTGAAGCTCAGAATGACAAAACAAGATCCGTGATTTCAGCTAGGTGTTCATTAGTAAGGCGTAGAAACAATATCTACTTTGATTCAATTAATTTAGCAATGAAGAAGCATTTATTTTGAGTCGGTGTGATTTCTGGGTTAGAGAGTAAATAAGCATTTGGATATGTAATTACAACCAATCTGTGGTTATCTCCTATTATATAGAGAGGTTATTCTGGCTTTTCAATAACTGAAAAAACAATACAGCGACCAAAATTTTTAACCTGTGGTACCTTTCACCTGGACAAACATCATCTGAGCTTTTAAGAGGAAAAAATATTACTGTGAAGCTGTCAGAATTATTTGGCATGATGCAGTATGTTTCCGTGAAAATATTCTGTTCCAAAGAAAAAGAATCTTTTTTTTTTTAAGTCTCAGTGTAATTCTTTAATATATTTACTGTTTTACAGAGAGAGAAGGTTCATGAAAGATGCAAGAATATTTGTCCACCTAAAGATACCTTCGACAGGACTCTGTTACACACCCATGGTATAGTCAAACCCCTCCTTTAGTCATTAAAAAGTCATTCCTTTAATGAATACTATAACATACTGATCATCTCTTTTACTTGCTCATAGGCTTCATGTGCAAAAATAGCCGCTGGTGATTTCTTTGTAACAATAATTGAAAACCCAGGCATGATTGACTAGACGTATTTGTGACCACTGCTCATACCTGATAGGCCAAAATACTTGAGACCTGCTCGTAATTTTTTTCTTGGCATGTTTACATTCATGGTAGGTCACTAAGTCCCTGGCGGTGTTTTCTTTAACTTTCTTTTGTTTAAGATAAGCTGAAACTATTACAGCTACCTTCTAGCAGCTCTTGACTTTGCAACAAAAAGCAGCAGCAGTGGACCACTACTGACTCTGCCATGAGGATCAAAGAATGGCTGAAGTGGCAGGTGACCTCTCAAGATGGCCTAGTCCAAAACCCCTTGCTGAAACAGGGCCCAGGACCCCGTTCAGTCTGGTTTTGAGTATTTCTACAGATAGAGACTACACAACCTCTCTGGGCAGCCTGTTTCAGTGTTGGCCACCTGCACAACAGAAGATGGAATTTTTCATGTTTCATTTTGTACTTGTCGCCTCTTGTTATGTCACTGGCCACCACTGAGAAGAGTTTGGTTCCCTCTTCTCTACACTTTCTCGTTGGATATTTATAAACACTGATAAGATTCCCCCCGAGCTTTTCCATGCTAAACAGTCTGAGCTCTCTCAGTCTCTCCTTGTATGAAAGATACCCCAGTCCCTCATTCATGTTTGTGGCCCTTCACTGGACTCGCTGCAGTATGTCCGTTCCTTTCTTCTACTGGGCAGCCCAGAACTGGATACGGTACTCCAGATGCGGTCTCATCAGTTCTGTGTAGAGAGAGAGGATCAGCTTCCCATGACCTGCTGCCAGTGTTTTTCCTAGTACAGTCCAGGATACTTTGCCACAAGGGTGCAGTGCTGGCTCACGGTTGGTTTGTTGTCCAGTAGGACTCCCCCCCGGATCCCTCTCTGCACAGATGCAGTACAGCTGCTCAACCCTCAGTGTGTAGTGTGCCTGGGGTTATTCCTCCCGCAAGTGCAGGGCTTTACATTTCCTATTGTTGAACTTCATGAAATTCCACTCTGGCCAATTCTGTTTAGTGTTTCTATCATTACTGTTAACAAGGACTACCTGGAGCACTTTTTTTTTTTTTTGGTGTCTGCAGGCTTAGCAAGGCTGAATTTCAAGATTTTATGGAAGTAGTTCAGCTAATATGAAACTGGACAAAGGAAGGGGAGAGGCAAAATGAAAAACAAAAGACAAACAAAAGGAAAATAAACCCTTATAAGCTGTAGCAAGTTTGTAATATTTAATTTTTATGTTAATGTTTTTGAGAAAATGAATTAAAGATTAATTTGCAAATCACTGCTTGATCAGGCTCATCTGTGTCAATTATCTACATGTAATGCAGCAAGAAGCATTCAGTAGTATACTGCTTGTGATCGCGTTGTTCTTCCGATCAGCTTTCTTCCTTCTTTTCCATGCAAAAGGCAGTCCTTCTGCAGGGTTTCCCTGGGCTTGTTATTTTGAAGTAGCTCTTCCTGAATGAATCCGTTTGTGGCACATACTGCGAAATACAAGTTCCTTCTTTAGGCTTAGTTTTATCCATTTTGAAAGAGTTTTGGTTTTAGAAAGAAAAAAATACCGTGTCACCAAAATATCTGGATGCTCCTTTTGTAGATGGGCAATTCCTAGGAGCATCATTTGGCAAACTGAAACTCCGGATTTTCTATAGTTTCTTTTTTAGGCATTGCTTGTTTTTCGCCTAGCTCTGGCCCACAAGACATGGCCTTTCACTTCCATAAGAGCTGGTCTGTCCAACCACTGAGAACAGCAGGATGATTCTTAGGTTTCCTTTTGTGTTTCAATACCAATCAAATAACAAAGAGGAGAGAGAAATGTGGGAGATAATTCTGATGTACCGGTTACTATGCTTGTCAAGAGCAGGGAGACTGTCCAGCTGAGGTACAGGCTTTATCCAGTCAGGTCTTGAACACCTTCAGGGATGGAGGCTATCCAATATCTCTGGACAGCCTGCTTGACTGTCCTCATGGCCAAATAGGTTTTCTTGTTCAGTTGGAACTTTTTTTTTTGTTTCAATTTATGACCCTGTTACTTGTCCACTCACTGTGAGGAGTCTGGCACTGTTGTCTTGAAAACCTTGTAGCATTTTAAAGTATTCAAGAAAATTGTTTTTAATTCTTTGCTCATGAATGACTTCTTGTGTTTTGCTTTATTTTAGATAAATCCAGGACAGATCTGGAACAAGTACCTAAGGTATGGTTTCTGTGAACTCTAAACTTTTATAAGGATTTCTCACATATATCCTTGAATATATGGATGTACTCTCCTGTTATGTGGAAGTCTTGTCCAAGCTGATCACTTGAACTGATTATCAAGAGTGTCTGCAATGCTCAAAATTTACAAAAATTAAGAACAAGCTGCTTTTTCTTTTTCATTTTTTTGTTTGTTCATTTTGTTAATTTTGACTATGATGTTAATGTTGTTCTTACTTAAAGTAGAATACAAATGCTGTTATTTTTTTCATCTTTAATAGTTAAAACCTTAGAGCTGGGCAGAATTAGCCACCCTGTGTTTCAGGAGGAAGCGGAAACTGGGGAGTTTGATAGATGTTTGAGTATTGCATAGTGTGCAACATAGCATTAGGTTTAACTCCTTGAATCCTCAAGGAAAGCCCTCTTGCATAGGTGCTTTCAGCATATATGATATGTTTTTATGTGACGGGTTGACAAAAGATACAACCCTAGATTCCACTTCAGTCTGAATACTTTTTTAGAGGTACATTAAGGAGTCAGAGTGTTAATATGGGTCAGCATCTCTGTGCCAATTGTGTAGCCTGTTGCTTCAACAGCTGTGACTGCAATGTTTAAAGCCCCAGAAAAAAGAGTGTGTGAGTGTAGTGTGATGCTGTAGCCTGTGTTGAACCTCTTAAAATTACACTTCACAAATAAAGGGAAAGGGGAGGTACTGTCTACCTCCAGGTTTATACCAATTTTGTCAAGTAAAAATAACATGATCGGAGAGAACTTCAGACTGATAGCTCTCTGAGATGTGTAGAGTTAATGTCAAGTGCTATTGAACCTTTCTACGATCAGCGCATTTGCTGTGCTGTGCTAAAGGAGATACATTTGAGGCCCTGTTCCCTTCCAGGCAACACTTGGTGCACATGAACAGCTGACTGGATCCTCAGTCTGGCAGAAACCAGGGCCCCAGAAATGAGCGTATCAGCAGTGGGATGCCTCTGCTTGCTCTGATCCTTTAGAGGATCCACCTGCAATTTGTTGTTTAGATCCTGACCCAGGTCATTTTGGAGTGGATTTCCACTTCTATGGAAATAAGCATTTGTCAGATCACGCATGCTTTTACGGTATGAAGTGAATCAGTTATAAGATCTGTTTGCTTGGATAAATGAAAACTTGTTTTTTTGGAAAAGAAAAAAAAGATTAGTTTTGTTAACCAGGATGTCTGTTAAACTGGCAAGGATGAACATAGGGGTGAGAGACATGCTTTTTTTTTTTCTTTTGCTTTTCTGTTTCAGATTTTTATGAAACCAGATTTTGCCTTGGAAGATTCCTTAACATTTAATGCTGTTTTACCATGGTCCCATTTTAGTACTGCTGGTGGAAAAGGAAATCGTGACGCAGCTTCCTCCAAGTTACTTCAAGAAAAGGTAAGAATTTGATGCAACGTGTCACGATACATCCTAGCTGTTACTACAGAGAAGCTATTGGCAGCCAAGTCCATTGCTGCTGTCCTGTACTAGTTGCTAAGACATCAGTATTGGGGACTTCGGCAACTTTGGTTTTACATTCCATGAGAGGGATAAGCTAGAGGTTTTAGAACATCTGCTAAGACTACTGCTTTCTCATGTCTCAGGAAAACTCCAAGGCACGGTGTTTTCTGTGCTAAAAGAAATACTAAATACCAAGCTTTTGTATGTCAGGAACTTCCTCTTACATTTTGTTATGTCATCTGTGCTGATCCATTTTGCATTTCACAAAGGACTTGCATATGTTGGAGAGCAAGAAAGCAGAGCTGTTTCATTCATATTGGAAACAAGTCTTTGCTCATTTTTTTTTTAGTTATGTATTCAGTATAGAAATCCCCTAGTGAATGACTTCTAAGGTATAAGTACCTGTGAAGTAGTTATAGAAAATCAAAATAATTTTTGAGTCTATTCTAACTTTAATTTTCCTTCCTGCTTAACCTACAAAAGCTTCTGGAGCTGTCATTTAAAAAAAAAAAAGTGAGGTGACTAGGAAAAAAATAACACGATCCTCTGGAAGATGTTTCCAAATTTCCAGGTGTTAGTCTTCCTGCTTTCCCTCCAGGTCAGGAGGGACAGGCAGGCTCTGCTTTAAGATAACTGATAACTTGTTCCTTCATTGCTTTGTCCTCACATGCCTAGAGGCGGCTTTTGGAAATACTCCTTTGGAGCTTTTGGCAGTTGCTGTCTGAAGTTGAAAAGGCAGTGTCTGGCACGTGCTTGAAACTTTCAGAGTGTGCCTGGGAGAAGGGCTGCCAGCAGCAGGATGGACACTCAACAGGGACTTGAGTGAAAGAGACCCAGAGCCCACTTTCCAGCAGAATGAGAATAAGGTTATAAGTAGCTGTGAGCCATGCTTTTGTAGAGAGATGATAGAAATATCTAAATAGCATAAAGCAGTTCTGTTGCCTCGAAAGCCACATGCATGACAACCAAATTATTACAGTTTCATGCTGCCAGAATTGGCCCAAATTTTGTTTTACTTGGTTTAAAGGCTCTGAACTGCCCAAAAATTGTTCTCACTTATCAGGTGTAAATATGCATCCTGTTGCCCAAATTTCATCCTTAGCTCCAGGCACAATTTTTCAGCAGGATTTGGAAAACCCCGCCAGAAGCACACATATTTAGGCTATTGCTGCTTACCTACTCGAACAACTTCCCCCTGACATTTGTCCATCTTACCTCCTATTTCCTGCCCTACGTTGGGAATGTCAGCTCTTTGAGGCAGGTAGTATTTTTTTGTTCTGTTTGTTCTATAATGCTCGGCATAGTGAAAGGGCATCTGGGTGCGACAATCATGTAAATAAATGATCACGATAACCCTTTCTCTGATCCCTGTGTCACAGCCTGTCTCGGCTTCTCCCATGGGCTAGGTGTGTCACAGCTGGCTGGTGGAGGACATTTTTGATTAAATGTTGTACAAAAAAAGATGGCTTTGCATATTGCATAAATCCCCGGCATTAAATACATGCAGGATGAAAATAGCTATAAGACAGAAACATTTCTCTGATGTTTTTTTTTTCCCCTCAATTTCTGGATGGGCCTTTTGAAATTCAGCGTGAGGTTTGAGTGCATGGCACCTCCTAAAAAAACAGGTCATCTGAGTATTAGCATTCAGATGAGCATCCTAATGCCTCAGTCCTTTGAGTTTGCATATTCAGTGTAAGCCAAAACACAGAGCTTTTGCAGCTCAACTGATCAGGCCAACCCAGTGGCCTGGTAACACAAAGAATTTGAATTTGTTCAACGCACAGAATTTGAATCTCAGGTTCCAAACATGTAGGTATGCTCTGTCTCTGGGAGTCCAACAGTGCCAGCGCACATGATATAACCTTAGGAGGAGCTCCAGCTGGCTGGCATAAAGCAACAGCAGCCAGACATCTCCTGAGGATTTTTCTACAAAGATGATGCTACAGCCTTTTAACTGAGCAGACCCAGAGCTGTGCCATCAAGCGCAGTCATGATGCATCTTTATCAACTTGAATGGCTCTAAGTACGTAGTATATTTGCACATGTATGCTGTCCTTACATGCAAGCCAGTACCCAGAACTGTCTCTTGGTTAATGGCTGTATTGTAACAGTGCCAGTGTGCAACCCATGTGGTACAAAAGCTTGGGTATTTTAAAACTATTTGGCTTTCTATCTTGTCATTTTCAAGCAGGAGAGACATCAGGTCAGCCTTCCCAAAGTGATTTTTTGAGCTCGTTGAGAAACAAATGAACAAACCACAACAGGTGGTATTTGCTTGCCACTCTGACAAAGGGTTTAATATAATATTATAGCATTTTTTTATTATTAGCAAAATGTCCTTGTGATACAATAAGACGTTTCGGTTGTACTCTCAATGTATGTTTTCATGGTGATAAACATGCCAAGCCATAACAATGCTGTTCAATTTCCCCTTCCCTCTTCCCAGCTGAGCCATTATCTGGACATTGTGGAAGTCAATATTGCTCATCAGATTTCTCTGCGCTCTGAAGCATTTTTCCATGCAATGACCTCTCAGCATGAGTTGCAGGACTACCTCAGGAAAACCTCCCAGGCTGTAAAATTACTTAGAGAGAAAATCTCCAAAATTGATAAAGTAATGTGTGAAGGATCACTTCGAGTTTTAAGACTGTCGCTCACAAGAAATAACTGTATAAAAGCATACAATAAACTGAAGCTAATGGCTACTGTACACCAAACACAGCCCACAGTACAGTTGCTGTTGTCCACTTCTGAGTTTGTTGGAGCTTTGGACTTAATAGCAACAACACAAGAGGTGTTGCAGCAAGAACTTCAAGGCATTCACAGTTTCCGGTAGGTAACCATCTAGGAAATTAATAAAATGCAAGCAGAGCTAGAGGGTGTCAGGCAAGTTCTGCTGGCTGATTGGGTTTGTTTTACCTGTGTTAGCTCATTCTTAGAGGACACGGTACAAAAGGTACAAAACGTAAGTAAAGCATATGTAGTGTGACTGCTGCATGTGCCAGATAAATTTTATTTTGGTGAACTTTTAATATTGAGATGCTCTGTACTTCATTCTTGTCTACAGGTGGTTTAGGGGTGCAGTGACTGGACCTTCATCTTGCAGGGTTTATAGCCCAGAGCTGAGAGATGTTTCTAAGTGGTGGTCTGCAATCCTCATGCAGAATAGGTCTGCCTCCAGCCTGTCCTCGTGCTGGAAGAAGCTTTGCAAGCAAAAGCCAGCGCAAAGCTATCAAATCATGGCTCAAAATGTAGTCTGAGGTTGACAGCTGGTCAGATGGGATGTGTTCAGCAGCACCTCCTCTTGGGGAGAGCTCTATTTACAGTGGCCAGGGGTGCATCTTCCCTGCTGAGAAATCCAATTCTATAAGCTGCTGGAGTTGGGAAGAAACAGTGGGAAGGTGCTGCCTGAGCTCCTGCTGCTGGTTTTTCACCTGTTTGCTGTTGTCACGGGAGTTAGTGATTCCAGGGTCCCGTGCTGGTTGCTGCTGTTAATGGTGGGTACTCAGAGCTCTATTTGGGAGATGGTGCTGCACTGGGCAGGGTCCTCTGTGATACGCAGGAGTGTCAGTACATCAGAATCCTTTTAGCTGGTGCAAAATAACCTATCATAACTGCCATGTGCACTACAACAGTGTCATATGCAAAGCTGCCACTGTGATAGGATGCTGGTAGAAGCAGTGTATGTTAAATAGGTTCAGAGGCTTGTATTAGCCAGTTGAGGAGCTGTCTACTTAGTTTCATAAGTTGATGCTATTTTTTTGTTTGGTTTTGAGGCTATGTGGTTCCTGCAACCCAATGGTTTCCAGTTTTTGTAATTAAAAATGTGGTTGTTGCTCAATAACTGCAACATGAATATTGAGAACTTTATATGGTTACTACTGTGGTCCATCTGTGCTGACAAGCTCCTCTTCTAACACCCTTTCTAGCTGGTTCAGAAAAAGAATCAAATTTTACGTAGAAGAAACTCAGAAAAAGTCTTTAAAAGAGAAATATCCCACCTTTTTTTAAAGCTAATAAACTTGACCAAGTCATATTTGTATTTCAGTTACTGATACTGAGTGTACTTCTACAAACCTGAGAACATCAATCAGAATTAGCTTTTTTTTGCTATCAAGTAACCTAAGTTACCTGCAATATTAGCAGAGAGTGCAGTTATGTTGTCATTGTAGTATACCTGATGTTCCAAGAATGTGTCATTATTTTAAATTCACAATCAGATGTGGTACATACTTGCAGGTAAATATCTTGTCTATAAAAAGTGATTTCTGTGAATAATGTCGAGTTAGTTGGTATGGTAGAATTAAAAATAATTTTAGTTTCTTAAAAAAGTGGTATGAGTGGGAAGTGTCCTCTCTGCCTTGGATAGTAAAGGTTCAGAGAGCTGAATTAAATGCAGCTTCACTCCTCAGCCCCACCAGGGATGCAAACGCAGCTCTATCTCTGACAAACCCAGCACGCTTGCTCCCAAGTCTTACAATAGCCTCTATGTATTGCATGTCTGGAGAAATAATGTGCAATGAAAAGATGGAGAACTTGATGAAAACTGCTCAGTAGAATGTTGGTTTTGAAAACAATAATAATAAATTAATGCCATACACAAATAGTTCATCTTTTTTCCACAAAATACTGAATGGCTGTTCGTGGTTTGCTGTGAGCAAGAACACTGCAGTTGGCAAGTGAGATAAATACCTGTTTTATCTGGACGAGAGACAAGTTTCCAAATAATTGCTATCTCTTTTTTTTTTCCTAAAATATTCAGTATCATTTTTTTTTTCTACAACCAAACCAAACAAACTTGTTGCTTTAGTGTATTGCGTGTGACAGCTTGTGGAGTTTGTAGTTAAACAGACATTGTTGGCTTTAAATCAAGTCATGTTGCAGCATCATTCAATGCAAATTGGTGTCTTTAATATAGGTTAATATCCCCGGTGATTATATGTATCTGTTATAGCATTATGATTGTTACTAGCTACTATCGTAGGGCAGAATTACAGTTTTAGAGCTCTTTAACACTTGCAAGTTCGTCTTTTTAATTAAAAAGATGAACAAACAGCGTGTTAATTAAATTACAAATCTATACTGCCAGTTTTTATGTTGTTTTTACAATCCTTGTTTGGGGTGTTGGAGATCCAGTACGTTTTTTACACGGGTGTGTTGACAAATCAGACTTCATACAGCAAAGCACAGATGCCTGGAAGCACTGTTCTCATCTGTATATTTTTAATGAATTTTTGCCCTGCACTAACAATTTTACTTAAGGGAGTTTTAGTCCAACTACAGTTGTCCAGCTCTTGTCAGATGTTTCCATATTTATGAAGTGCGAGAGGGTAGGTTACGTTGGGTTGAAATACATGGGGTTGATTTTTACAGATACTTGTGATCTCAGCGGTCAGTGGAAGCTGGAAAACCAGGAGTGTTTGGCACCTCCGAAGTTCCCAATTTTATTTTTACTCTGCTAAAAGTCTCTCTAGCTGCACAGCTTTTAAAGACTAGTCGACATGTCTGATGTGAGAAATTCCCTCGTGGCTTTGTATGAAAACAAATTGCAAAATATGGTTTAAAATCTGCAATATATGAGAAAGTATTTTTAATTTTGAATGGTATAAAAATGGAAAACTTTAAAATTCTTGTGTTCTCTGAAAGCCATTCTGTCATGTGAAGCTGCTTCTGTATCTCAGTCATGTAAAGTAAATACCTTGACCGTATGAAAAGCTCAAATGCTTGAAGTGGAAGAATATTCAGCAAAAGAAGCATTTCTTCTTTTTAACAGCTAGATACAGTCAAGCACTGAGTATTCTTGGTTCTGGTTCCCTTCATTGGGAAGAGAGGGTACTCAGCATCTTCTGACAAAGTCTTGCATCCAATTTTAACGTTCCATTAACATTCAAGTCCATATGTTTTTGCTGCAAGGTGATGGTGCCTCTGAAAAACGTGTGGTTTCAGCTGCTCTAAGAACTGAAAGGTTTGCGCCTCCCATTAAGCCAGCATTGATTGCATGGAAATTACCTGCTGGGTGGTTATTTTCTTCAACTGTGAACTAATGATTCATTTTCAGGTTGATTATTTAGCTCATATCTCAATGGCTGTTTTTCTTAGGCATCTTGGCTCACAGCTTTGTGAACTGGAAAAGCTGATAGATAAAATGATGATTGCAGAGTTTTCAACTTACGCTCGCAATGATTTAAATAGACCCCTAGAAGATGATTGCCAAATTCTAGAAGAGGTATGTCTGTTATTGAAATAAACTGTCTGATGAATATGCTTGCATCTGTAACATCCTTAATTAGCACTAACTAATTCATTCAGGTCCCTAGTAGCAACGTTATCATTTCGCACAATTTCTCATCCAAATTTTCCCCACACCTATTTGTACTTCATCTAATTAAATAATTGTAACTAACCATATCGAACTGCAATCCAGTCCTGCTTTATTTTTTTATTTTTAATAATCAGTTCGATTTTAAATGTATAGTGAGTTTTAGTTTGGACACTTCATGAACCTCAACATGTAAGTGGAAGAGGTCATGGACCCTTGTATCTGCTTGATTGTAAAAATTCAGTTTTGCAGTGAAAGTTGTGCATATTGTTCTTTCTCTGTCTCCGTATGCACTTACAGGTGTTTATATCAAGCATATGGTTGCCCTGAGTACATACTTCATTTGCAGGTTATCTTCCTTTGAAGATCATGAATTTCTGAAGATTAAGCTATTGTGATTGCTTTTGAGCCAGAAAAAGATCTTTTCTGGCTCAAAAAGAAAAAGATACACATTTTTCTGGATTTTGCCTGTACAATTCTGCCATAATTGCTAGACCCTACAAACTGTTTAGTCTTGTATAATCCATGGGTTTCATGAAATGTGGCAAATGGCAGAAGCATTTAAATATTCCCATTTCTGCCCTGCATTTTCTCCCTGTCTCAGTGCTGCAATGTGGTAGCCTCTCACTTGTGCTGGTGCAATTGTGTTGAGCGTCATTCTTGCTTGCGGTAAGGAAACTCATTAATCTTAGGAAATACGTGTGTTTTCAAGCACAATTGCATGAGCACAACTGAGGAACAAGAATGAAAATAACTGTGAGAAAGGGACTCCGTTAGCTGGTATTGCCACAGGAAACTTTGTACGGTTAAACCATGGCGTTAGTCTCAAGGCACTGGACTGATCTAAATTCTGTCCACTGTGCGTTTGATACGTGAACTCTTATTGCTGTGCAGATTCTTAAAATTGTTTCTTGTTTTCATCTTCATGTTTTTAGTGTGTTTCTTTTTCTTGATAGGAGAGACTTGTATCACTAGTATTTGGACTTTTAAAGCAAAGAAATCTCAATTTTTATGAAATATATGGAGATGAAATGATTATTACGGCAAAGAACATAATTAAACAGGTAAGCCAAAAGTTTCAAACTCATCTGACAAGGTTGCCTCAATCTCTTAAAAATGTGTTGCTGTTGTTCAAGTAGTTAAGAACAACTTTGAAATGTTTTGGTGGTGCATGATCTCATGTTTAGAGCAGCTGAGCTTACAAACACAAAGGACTTCCTGAAGCGCAAAAACCTGTTTGCAGAGAAGACCTTCTGCAAGGAGTAGGTACAAGTAGCACAAGTATGGCCAAAGATCACAGCTTTCTCTGTGTGATTGCCATTATCCTGAATCCACTGATTTTAGCTTTTCTTTTTTCTTTTAGCACACAGCTTTCCCAAATAGTATAGTAGTTTCATAATACCGTTTCCAAAAAAAAAAAAACAAAAGACACCACCAAACCAAAACAAGAACAACAAAACATCAGGTTCTTGGCATAAACACATAAATAAATAAATAAATCCCAATTGAAAAAGACAAACAAAATACCAGCAAATGATACAGAAAACATTACTTGCCTCAGTGCTAGCTCAGACCTAGTATAGGCATGTGGTTAAAAGCTGGAAAACATCCCTGCCTTTTCTGAAGAGAGCAAGGTGAGTTAATGACGAAGGTAGAAGTGCTTGCCTGTAAGAATTACGTCAGAAATGAACCTTTGTCTGCGTTAGTCTGGTTGCATGCTACTTAGGGCAGTATATCTGTATTTTCAAACCAAAAGTCTTTGTAGATAAAAACAGCTAAAACAAAAAATGAACGAATGACTCCAGTTGTCTTCTCTGGAGAAAAATGCATGGATTATTTTGAACAGGGACGTGATGGCTTTTGTTTACAAACAAAAACTTAGGCTGAACTTTGAACATGTTTGGAATTTAATTTTTACTCATCTCGTTTGTTTGTTTGTTTGCATGCACGTGTGGGATATTATGTAGGGGTGGGGGTTTTCCCCCTTAAAGATACGTGATTATTTCAGGAGTCAGGTTGTGATGTGTTAGCAGCCACCCGTGATTTGTATCCCAAAGATGGGGAGACAGTTAGGTGGTGGGTTTGCCTTTAGAGTTCACAGCTGTGTTGTGAATCAGATTGGGAACTTCTCCAGCTTTTAAAAGTTTGGAAATCTTTTAATTTTTATTATTTTAAAGGTTTTGTTTCAAGCCAGATTAGCTTCCCGAGTCCATCTTGGACTGCAACCCCATGGTTCTGTTGATCTGGTTGAGCAGGGTGGGCATAAATAAGAGAAGCCAGCGTTGCTGATGCTTATGGTGGCAGAACGAGAAGGCAAAGTGACAAAGTGTGCGACTGCACCACTGTCTCACATAAGGACTTGGCTATGATACGAGTCCTTTCTCACTTGACAACACAATTTAGATCGTGTTAAGTGCCCCTGCCTCTCGTTGCTTGTTCCCTTCCCACCTGAAAGCAGTGGGAAGCTGGGCTGGGTCATTGCCCAGCTCCCTGAAAGCTCAGCGGCGGGTGGGAGCGAGCACTACTTTCTAGTCATGCTGTGTTACTATAAGCCTGGAAAAACAAGGGCATACACCTTGTGTGTACAGCTGCATGAATAGGTAACACCAGGATAAAGCTGTTCATCTGCCCATCAGTCTCCTGTTTTTTCACTTGCCTATGTAGACAGTCACGAGGAGACCTTTTTTTTCCCCCTTTAAATTCTGCTCGCTCAGATAGTGGGCATGTAGCTCTCTGTTTTCCTGCTCACCTTCAGCCATACATTGTTTTCCCCGTTCTGCTGGGAATATTTGTCATTATGTTGTGGTTTTTCAGTTGCCACCTCTGTTCAGTAATAGATGAAGTTTAATCAACTTCCAGTAAAAGTTTCTATTAAATAGGGAAAAGTGACAGACTCAGAGCATTGCTGCGTGGCTTGTGGAATATGTTTGCGTCGTTGTGGCCTATTGTCTGAGCTTTTAAAGACATTTTTCCTTAATAGAGGAAACCGTTTCCCTCCCATGTCTCAAATGTGTTTCCTGTTCAGGCGCACTGCTGGGCTGTTTTGGTCAGTACTTCAGTAGCTCTTTACTGCCAGGCAGGTGGAAGAGCAGAGATCTGTAAGCACTTAACTAACTCACTGCGTAGTTCAGGAACAAGTTTTGTTTTCAAGAAGCTTCTGTACTGACCACCATTACGCAAAGCTCGGGTAAAATCAGTGTAGCTTGAGATGGCTGCCATCAGTCACCGCTTGGGTTGTACACATGCGTGTAAAGACAAGATGAGTCCGTATGCTGCTGACTCATTTCATCAGGTTATTGATTGACATTTGGAAGAAAACCCCTACTTCAGTCTAAACAAAGTTAATTTGTACCATGGGCTTACAAGACAGTAACATGAAAAGAGACCAGTGAACAAATCGCTGTAAAACAATAGATGGGTTTGAAATGAAAATCGACCGTTCTGGGGACCTGAAGAAGCCGTCCAGTTTCATGTGTACTAGCTGGAAGTGGTACCCCACAGCATCCTTTAAGGAAAGGCCACAGCACAGCAATAAGCGTGGAGAAATCTAGCAACAGAGGTCCTCTGTATTGTGCAACTAGATGTTGGGGGGGGGGGGGGGGTTGTCTTGCTGGTTTTTTGTTTGTTTTGCTTTCGTTGATTTTTTTTTCCTTAGAGAAACAAGCTGTTAAATGATACATGTCTTTCCTTTTTGGTTTTATTTTTCCTTATTTAACTTGAGGTTTATTGTGCATGCTATGAAATTCAGCAGCAGTTAGAAGCTAAGATCTTTTTTTTGTTTTGTTTTTCCCCTTTAAATTTGACAGTGTGTGGTTAATACGGTATCGCAGATAGAAGAAATAGATACAGAAGTGGTTGTTAAGTAAGTATACAGCTAGATTATTTTTTTTTGTGGTGGGTGGGGGACAGGAGATGGATGCTTTTAGCACAGATAAATTAACTGTTCTAATTTTTGCTTCAGTTTCCCTATAAACAAGGATTACCCTTCTGTTTCACCTTAAGCCTCTGCTCCTGTCTGCCTCTGTGAGAATATACCATATTCCTTTTCTCGTTCAGACTCTAATGCTACAAATCTTTCCCTTAAAGTTACTTTTAAAATACAAAAATTCTCTGACCTTCGTTGCAGGAAGCCTAAACTACCATATCTAGGCATCTATTAACTACCTGAGGGCATTCCCTGTTGTTATAACCTGGGATTTTGTACTAAAATTTGACAGATCAGGCAACACCAGCTCTAAGAAAGGGGCCAGCAGGACCCTCACAAAACCCAGCAGAGGCAAATGCCACGTCCTACGCCTGGGAGGGAGCAGCCCTTTGCTAGATGAGAGGCAGGGGCTGGCTGGCTTCGGAGCAGCTTTGCAGGAGAAAAGGTGGCCGTGGACCAGCAGCACCTCCTTGCAGCCGCAGCCTGGGCTGTGTTAGCACAGCCAACAGGTCGAGGAAAATGATCCTTCCCCTCTGTTGGCACTTGCGAGGCTACATCTGGTGGCTGTGCTGTTTTGGACTCCCCAGTACAAGAATTGAGGCATTGAGATCCAGCAGAGGGCAGTGCTCAAAGGAGCTGGGTTTGTTCAGCCTCAGGAGTGGAGAGCTCAGGGGTAAGCTGCCTGCAGCTACCCCATGGGAGAGTTCTGGCAGAGATGGAGACAGAGCCAAGTTCCTCTGAGAGGTGGGCAAGGGGAGGACGAGGGGCAAGCAGGGAACAAGATGGAAGCTGAGAAATGCTAATTGAATGTTAGGAAACACAGGCTTTACTGTAAGGGTGGTCAAACCTTGGAAAAGAGACCCAGATTGGCTGTGGGATCTCTGTCCTGGGACATATTCAACCCTTTTCTGGGCATGGCCCTCAACAGCCTGATCTAGTTGGACCTGCATTGAGCAGGGTTTGGACACGGGATCTTCAGAGGTCCCAGCTCCAGAGGACCCCACCAGCCTCTGTTTTTCTGTGTCTCTGATTCTTTTGGCTCAGTAAGGGGTTACCCCAAAACAGTAAAACCAAGCAGACTAGTTGATAAAGCAAAGCGAGCAGCAGAATCTGCATGGCGTTCATGCTGAAACTGAGAAAAGACCGGGCACAGCATCATTTTTAAACATTTGGATATTTGTTTGCCATTCTCTAGCGTTTACTATTCTGCAACTAGGCCCTAACTCGGTAGTAGAGGGTTTAACTTTTGTTTGGCCAGTGACTTTTCTGCCCTCTGCTGCAAACAGCTGACTTGCACTTTAATAGCAGAAGTGGTCTCATTGCAATGCAGCAAAATGGGTTTAAGAACACGGCTTTTGTAATACTTGCAAAATGTTTGTATTTAATTTTTTTGTGGTTTCATTTTTTCCACACGATTTGTGAGAACGTTATTAACTCCCTCCCTTGATGGTAACACATACTTATCTTGGGGAAAAGAGCACTATGCCCTGGAAAAGCTAAATGGTAAATGTGAGGCTTTTGTTTCTCTAACATGATCTATTTTTATGCACCTCCTTCCCTATTCCACTTGCATACACTGTGTTAATCATGACTGTTGTTCAGGTGATGTCGTCTTGCCAGATAAAAGTTTGCACAGTTTTCCTTATATTTACAATTCCACTTACAGCATAGTTTTGTTCTTTATGTGCCAGTAGTCAGCATGGTTAGTAAATATTTGCTGTTTACTGAATACTGCTCTTTTTCTAGGCTTGCAGACCAGATAAGGATGATGAATTTTCCTCAGTGGTTTGACTTACTGAAGGATATTTTTTCTAAGTTTACCATCTTCCTCAAGAGAATAAAGGTAAGACATCATTTACCGAGATTTTCACATAGCTGGTTCAGACGTGACATGGGATGAAGTTACTTTCCATTTGAAGTTTCAAGGTGTTCATTTTGATTATAGAGTTCAAACTTTTGATTGAAAGAGGGATATGTGAATATCGGCATCCAGGGCAGAAATGATTAGTGCTAACAAAGAGAGCATTGAGAAGGAGATAATACCTCTTGTAGCGTGATTACATCCATTTCAGGCTGCTGGGGATTAGGGCAGAACTTTTGTATGTGTCAGATTGCTCCAAATGAGGTTTCTTTCACTGTTCTCGGAAACATCTGATACTGGTTACCATCAAAGACAGATGGGTCTGCCTCTGAATGCAAATTGCACAATAGAAAATAAAGCCAGGATTTAGTTTAATTTTGTGGGTAAAAGAAAATCTTTGCAGTGCAAGCTTGTGGTACGGGGTTTTCTTTTGCTGTGTAGTAAAAGTTTATGTTTGATTCTAGGCAACGTTAAATACTATCCGTAGCGTGGTTCTCTTGGTTCTAGACAAGAACCAAAGAACCAGAGACCTGGAGGACACCTTACAAAAGCACTCTGTTAAAGACAGCACAGTGGACACAGAAGTGGCTTACCTGACTCACGAAGGCATGTTTATAAGCGATGCATTCGGCGAAGCGGACCTCCCGCCTGTAGCAGCTGACACTACCTCTCAGAGAAACACTTCCCCAAACAGCGAGCCCTGTAGCAGCGATTCAGTCTCTGAACCAGAATGCACTACCGATTCCTCATCGAGCAAAGAGCAAACGTCCTCTTCTGTTACTCCAGGAGGAGTGGAGATGATGTAAGTTAATGCACTACCTGCGTCGACTGTACAGCTTGTCAGAAACAAGGTGCTGGACGCTAGGGGCTGGTTGTGTGGTACAAAAGTTACTTTGGAGGAATGTCTTTTTCCAGGTAAATGATGTGGAGTGGCTTTCTGTGATAGTCCCTGTTGCCTGCCATCCGACTGCACTGTCGCCTTTGTGTTAGCTTTGTTTTCATCTCCTCTGTGTAGTGGTATAGGTACTGATTTTGTCACTTTGTACAGAAAAGGGCCCCTTCTCCTGTCTGTTTTGCTGGGGAGCCTGCTGCTGTAGAAAGCAGGGGGAGATGCAAAATCTGCCCTACATGAAAGGCACAGATCATTTGTCATAGCCTTAGCTGGCAAAGGCATCTCTGTTCCCTGCACATGTTCACCGTGGCTAGTTTTTCCTTTCTCTTTTAAGCTGGCTTCATGGAATGCACCTTGGTGAATCCTAGTGAAAAATCTTCTGCTTGTTGTCAACTCTGAGACTTGTATGATTAGACAAATACATCTCAGTGCTTTGGCAGCATAGGCAGTGCTGCCCTGTGGTGCTCCTGACTCCAGAGCTATAAACTTCTTGAACAACCTTTTATGCATTCCTTATTTATGGCTGTAAGTCAGCTGCCTTTGTAAAAGAACCAGGCATAACATGTGTGGGACTCAGCTCTGAGCCACTTCGAAAGCCAGCATGTCTGGATACTGAGCTTTATGAAGCAAAATTGAAATACCACTTCTTACCCTGCTGAAGGATGGAAGGTAGCGACTGGCCTGCTCACTGCTGCTGACTGGTACTTAAGTGTCAGTCCTTCTGTGTCAGATTTGATAGGGACCTTCCCCCTCTAAATCACAATGCTGCTTGAATGAGAATTTATTTAAAATATGTTGTGCTTAAAAGAGATCCAGGCCAGGGTATGTCCGAACACCCATCCTATGCTGGGGAAAAAAAAACGCAGTGCGAAGAGGAGTCCAGGGGGTTACGGTGAGGAGCAAGGAAGCAGGAGGGAGTTGGATCCCAAGTGGCCTGGAGCAGTTAGCCAAGTTGGCTAAAAACAGGCCATCCAGATAGAGCTGTCGAGCAGTAGAGGAGTGTCTGAGGCTGGCTGTGAAACTGTTCCAAAATGAACTTGTTTCATCCCTTTTCTGGTTTTCTTTGTACTTGTGCTCCACATATGAAGAGGGCTAATAAACTTACTCAATTATGGCAACGTTAGCCCAGTTGCTGTGCTGTAGCATCCCAGGTTTTCTCCCTCCTCTCGCACTGTCAGCACTTGAACAGGCAGACTAGACCAAAAGATTGTTATCTTAACTAGTTAGCACATGGCACGGCTCTGCCATTCGCCTAGCTTCAAAACAGTAGACAGGCCACAAAATTATTTTAAAGAACAGAGACTTCGGAGCCTGAAGGCTAAAAAGCTAGCAGAATGAGTGCAGAGTATCTGTGGTAGGCCTTATACTTGCACTGGAAGAAAAATGCTTTGATGCTCAAATGTTACAGGAGTAACAGTTAAAGTTTAGTTCAGTAAACATTACTATTTATTGTATTAGTCCTGGCTGCATGTTTTTTTTCTCAACTAGCAGCAATTAGGATATGGAATTTAAACAAAATCTAAGGACAGTGCAGTTGTGCATTTGCTTGTCACGGGGACTGACATGACATTGACAGCAGCTTGGAAGGTCCCATCTGCACAAAGTGACTTTGGTGATCAACTGACTGTCTGTGTTTGACAGCTGCTGCAAGGTTCTTTCCTCCTTCAAACTGTGAGCAGAAATACTGTTTTTTATAAATTGATGCTCAAGCAAATGGTTCTGTCATTTGTAGGATCAGCGATGACATGAAGCTAACTGAACTGGAACTGGGCAGGCTGGCAAACAATATTCAAGAGTTGCTTTATAATGCTTCTGATATCTGCCATGATCGTTCAGTCAAGTTCCTCATGGCGAGAGCAAAGGTAAGGAGCTTGGACCAGACCACAGTCGGTGTCTCATCCTTAACGAGCAGTTACTCCAAGTTAGTGGCTTAATGAGCGAGAGTTCTGAAATGGTTTTCTCAACTGAAATTAACTAACTGTTCCCACTGTCACAGGCACTTGATGTTAATTAAAGCCCAGAGCACAGAGGCATTGACATATCATGTCAATGTAAGGCAATGTGGGTTTCTGCTACCTTTTTTTTTCTTTTTAGTATTCTGACTTGCTGTCTTTGAAGTTCCATGCAGAGAATGCATATCTATGACGAGATAGCTGCTTGCGCTGCAGTCTGCCTACCTTGTTTCATTTAGAGTTAAATAATGTGCCTCTTAAAATACTAGTAGCCCTCAGACATGCTGACTAATTGTTTCTTGGCTTCTCCGAATTTTTGTGGTGTTGTTTCCTTATAAGGATTTTCTTTGCATATAGGGTGGCTTCCTAGAGAAGCTGAATTCCAATGAGTTTGTCGCTCTTTCTCGGCTGATGGAAGGCTTTATCTTAGACACCGAGCAGATCTGCGGCAGAAAAAGTATGTCCTTGCGAGGAGCACTTCAGAGTCAAGCCAATAAATTTGTGAATAGGTTCCACGAGGAGAGGAAGACAAAGCTAAGGTATCTGGGTAGAAAACCTTCATGTTCTTACTTGAATAATTTTATCACTCCCATGCAAACAAACACGGATCTTCTGTTGCCTGTAAGGCTTGTAATTCAGTTGTACTTAGCAGAAGTGGGGGCAGTGTGGAACACTGTTTTAAAACACAATTGTCTCAATGGTTTTAGATTTTTACTGTTTTCATAACAGTTTCTTCAAACTGGATTGTTCTATGGTTATCTAAATAAAGGCAGTTAGTAGCTACAGGAAGAACTCAAAAGTGACTTTTGGAGGGCTGAAATGCCCTGTCTCAGTGGTTAGTAACTCCAGGATAGTGCACTCCCAACTGTTTTTTAAAAACATTAAAAATAAAAATAAGAAACACACACACAAAAAACCAAACCACTCTTGGGAAATAGCCTTCCCAGTAATACATGTCAACACCTTTTTACTCTCATTCATCATAAGTTCTTAAAGTTTCAGTATTTCTACATTATTTCAGTGGCACTGATCTCATAAGAAACTTTATTCCCTAGAAGAGTCCTTTGTCCTCTGATAGTTTGAATGAATGAATTTTTGGATCTCTAGGCCAAGGAGGGTGTTTTTCTGGCTTGCTACTGCACCTCTTTCTAATAAGGATTAATAATGTAACATTTTGCACCACGGGCTTTTTTTTTTAGTTACTTTATTTTTGGTTCCACTGCAGTACAGGCAAGAGAGGTGTCACGACAAGGTATTTCATTTTCTCAGCCTCCTTTCTTGTGTCTTTATAACCAGCCTACTCTTGGACAATGAGCGCTGGAAACAAGCTGAAGTTCCTGCCGAGTTTCAGGATCTTGTCGATTCTGTGTCAGATGGCAGAATTTCTCTCCCTGAAAAAAAAACAACAGGTATGTATCTTGCAGTTCTGCCATTACCTGAATTTAAATGTGTTATCAGCAAATGGTGCTGATTAATATTGATGGACATATTCTGATGTCACTATGTCACTCTTGGTCCGTGTTTGCTTTCTGGGTTCTGGGGGCAGGATCAAAAAGGAAGGAAATAGATAGTTGTTTTTTTTTTTCCCTGTCAGTAGTGTTGAAACTTGGGCTGACTTTAAATTTGTTTTTGTTTTCCTGTGCTAACATTTAAATGGATTTAAGAGAGCTACTTCTTTACAGTAGCATTCGCATTGTAGAGGCTTCCAGTCCATGCAGAAATTTAGTCTTTTCCCCCAGAACATACCGCTGAAATGCTGCAAGGGACTGAGAAGCACGTGCATGTGCTCAGTCCCCCTTGTGTAAAACAGTGCTAGCTCTTCTTCCACGGCTTCATCTCCCAGTTGTTCCAATGAAAGGCAGCATGCTACGTGGCTGCTCATGGAAGTGAAAACTTATGTACATTCAATTATTTACCTCACCACGGAAACCTCATTTGACCTCAGACAAGTCACTTTTTTCTCCTTGTGCCTCATTTCCCCATGTGCAAAATGGGACTGCATAATGCATTTTTACCTTGCGGGTATTCTCGTCCAATATTGCAGCGATAAATGTGTGCGAACAGCTAGAACAGGAAGAAAATACAGAGGGGAAGGAAAATGGCAAGAGATAAGGAGGAGGAAACTACAGTACTATCATGGTGTGGAAACCCTCCCTGCTCCTCCAAAAGGAGCACAGCAGAGATGGGGGGTGTACTAGGCAATACTCACCCAAATCATGGAACACAATACCAAAAGATGCTCATCTGCCATTCCTCTTAAAAGAAGCTTTTGCTGCTTCCTTCAAGCAGATAGGAAACTGGAGGCATCAAATTTAGAATGAAAAACTGCATCAGTAAGAGCTTCTACTCTGAAGCCTGAGGGAAGTAGTGGTTTGAAGCTAAAGTATTAATATACACAGCAAATCATTAGAGAATATACAATAGAAAACCTAGTGACTTCTGCTTTTCTTCTTGTGTTTCTAACCTGCTGCATTTGAAGTTTCTAAATCCATAATGACTGTGGGACTTTGGGGGATTTTTTTGTTCTAAAATCCCATCTGCGTTCCAGCAGATATAACCAGTAAGGTTACTTACGTTAATTATGAGGGATGACATTTTTTTTTAAATAGAGACATATGCCAAAGATCGATTCATTATTTTCGAACTTGGGCAGGGGAACACTTGATTTCTAGAAATTAGCATTTTTTTGTTTCTTTTAAGTTTAACTCATCTTTTTCCTTTCTGCTAAATGTTTTAGCTACTGAAGAAAGAAAGCCAACTGAATTTCTTATTGTTGAAGGACAAAAATATGCAACAGTTGGGTAAGAAGCATTTTTCTCTTAGCAGTGGGTTATTTGGCAAGTGTTTTTAAGTAGAATTGTGATAAATACTAATAGCTTTAGCAATCTTATTTAAATAGAGAGAAAACCTCTTCTTGCACAGATTAGTTTCTTTTTAGTTCCTGAACAGTTATAAAGCATTGCAAGCTCTTCTGTATATTAAAATGCTTTTTATTCTCTGAATGACCAGACTGAACGTACGGTTTCATTTGATTTTAGGAATTATTTCATGAAGACACTTATTCATGAAAATACAGATTTATCTTCATAGAATATTTTTTTTATTTCTTACAGTATAGGTTATCTCTGGCAAAATACAATAGTCCACTACTGAATGATTGCTTATCTTACTCAGAATAAGAAATAAGATATGGGCTATCTCAGAAGCTGCACTCCTTATTTCTTGATATCCTGATTGCTTTACGTTTGAAAATAGTTTAAAACTGGCCATATCAGAGATATTTTAAAATACATAATACTGAAACACTTCTTTCATTCAAAAGCATTCTGTGTTTCCAAAGACTGAGAGCCTTAAGCATTAAATATGCATGAAAGTGCTTTTGGAGAGGGAGTAAGAGCAGGAAGATCTCACTCCCCAGAGTCCTAACATCAATTTACCCCAAACTTAAACAGAAAAGTGCTGATTTACATAATGTCTTTGACCAGCTGTCGTTGTTTCATGATGATGTGCCATTGTTCAATTAGAAACAGAAGCTGATGGCTCAGAACTTCAGTGCCAGCCTACCGATATTACTGCAAAAGAGCATTTCAGGTCAAGTAGGAGCATTTGAACACACTCGGAAGGATAAAATTTACTTAATAGACTATACATTAGATAATTCATCTCTGCTCATTTGAAACTTTATTTTTAGCTCCACAAACCAATTGTCAGCTTCACATCAATACAAATACTGTTCCACACACTATTACATACATTTTCATTCTGTTTAATCAAATAAAAAACATTCACTAAAAAAAGCCTAGATGTTCCCCCCCAGAATTCTTCAGGTGTTTATTCTCAACGATTGTTTATCTTCTATCCATACCCTGCTGCCTAAAGGAAGAAAGAGAATTATTTTTTTTTTTTTGAAGCGTTAGGATACGTACTCTGAAATTGGATCTGGCCTCAGTTTTCTTGTCTTCTCTGCATTTGAATTCAAGGGAGTGTACTTGCTCTTTGTGGTGCCTTCCTAATTCCATGCAGTACCTCCCAAATTCTCTAGTCCCCACTGAATTCATGGCAAATTATAGGTGTTCAGCGTCTTTGAATATTTGGTGCTGTTTCTTGATAGCTGCCTTCTCTCTTTTTGACTCCTCAACACCCATTGCATCCTTTTCAGTGGCTGTTGTCTAGAGGCTCTGGATTATACTTGCTCAAAGTTGGCCAGAACTATACAGTGTTACAAGAAAGGAGCTTTAGACTTTTTCCCCAGCTGACATCTGCACGGAGGATTCTAGTTCCACAATAGTTATTTTTGGAGATTAAAAAGTTATGCTGATGAATATTAGAGGTTTTCTCTCATACACATTAAGTACTTTATCCACACACCACCCTCTGAAACGGGTATTCTTTATATATGTTTTTTATGTTAAGTTTTTACCTCAGATCAGTTACTGGGTTTATTTAATGCTGTAATCTCCAGCATTAGGTAGCTTTCTATCAGCATGACTGGCCTGTTTATAATTTTTTGATACCCTGTGTTCACTGAGATAACATATTTGGCTGTTTCCTCTCTTGCAGGACAGTATTGCTGTTAATAAGAATAATCCTTGAGTACTGCCAGTGTGTGGATAACATTCCTTCCATCACCACTGACATGCTTACCCGCCTGTCTGATTTACTGAAGGTATGACTCCAAATGTACAGTCTGTACTTGTCCGGGGTATTCAGGGCAGCAAACGTGTCTTACTCTAATGTTTCACATGCTTTTATGACTTGATATAGATGATACAAATTATCTAGAAATGATTGCATTTGTTTTGTGTTGTAAGATTGGTTTTTAAGCTAAAGGCATTGAAGATGCAATTTCTTGTGTCAGGAAGGCCGTCCTTCCTCTTGGTCACCTGGGATGTTTGAAATCCCATCTAGTAGTGTTTGTCATAGCTGCCTGTCCTTCAGGGTTGGATGTAGGATTAATGCTACTGACAAAGAAGTGATTTGATTCCAGATGTCACAGAGATGTATCTGTATTCAGGAAGGAACCTATTCCTGTGATTTCTACAAGTCAGTAGAAGCATGAAAAATAGTATAGGATGAAGCTGCTGTTGTAAAATGCAAAGATGATGAAAGACCAGGCCCTTTATTAATCTGTTTCTCTCTAGAGAAGAAAAAGCTGATATAGCGCAGATACTGCAAGGTGATACAAGTAAACAAGAATAAAAGGAGCACATGAATGCTCCTAAAAACTTTTTTATATATCCAAAGCTCATTGGTTAATTCATTTCAAGTTTTTCGCTTGTGTCTTTGCCCACAGAGGTTATACCAGGTTTTAGAGTTCTGAACATAAGCATAACTGATAAAAGACCAACAGATTATACTCTGCAAAAGTAGGTTTTACATAAAGGGGCCGTGGAGGGAACATACCTGGGGAGAGACACCTTTAAATAATATTCCTTTTGGCTGGTAGCTCTTACCTGAATATCCAGACACAGGAGCACTCCTTCCTACAGTCATCATTCAGCTTCGTCCACAAACCTTCCCCTAAGTACCATCCAAGGAGGATCAAGCTAGTTTGGGACTGGGATCCCTCTCTTTCCACCTTGTTCTCAAGCTGCTGCTTCACACAGAACTTGCAGCACCTTTTTGCAGGCAGGCAGAACAGCAGCAGCTGCCTCAGACTTGGCCAGATTTGCATCTCTGTGTTACTTCCTTCTCCCTACTATATCTTGTTAGAGCTCTACATAAATTAGTCATGTTTTATTCCTTGGTACCCAAATAGCATGTGCAGTTTAATTGTTGTAGCTCCTATCTCTGGCAGTGAGCTGACCATCAGAAAGATGACAAGAACCAAAACAAAAGTGCATTTTTTATGCTTTGGACAAAATAGAGTTCCTTAAAGGTGTCCTTGCAAGTCACTGTACTTTTTATGTGATAATTGCATGACAAATGTAACGAGCTAGTTTGTATTGTGATTGGAAGCTGTGAAGTGGTTCCCAGATGATGAAATCTGAGCTGTGGCTGTAACCTGAGTGAAACGACACCTGTGTTTGATCAAAAACACAGTCATTGTTACTGGAGTTTACCTGGCGCGGACAAGAGAAGGTTTGCAGCCATGGTGCCAGAAGGTGGAAATGCTTTCCTCCAAGCAGACACAAGGAGGGGGTATTGCTCTTCTGATGTTTCAGACACGCTACTTCCTTGCTGCTTTGTCTGCAACAGGCCATCCGGTAAGTTAGCAATATCCCTGAAAGGCAGGGGGAGAGTGCAAGTGTCTGTCATCCTTTATAGAACATGCTTCTAATGGTCTGCCACACAGTTGATGAGCTGGTGCTAACCTAAGCTGAATACCTCAGAGGAGCTTAGACTGTGTAGGATGTCTGTCTTTGGCTCAGTGGATCTGCTTCTAAAGTCCACCAGGAGGCATAAGAAAAGGCCTTGCTTTTCAGGAGGAGGGGATGAAATGAATGTCAGACAGTTTCAGATCCTGACTTCTGACTGAGAGCAGAGTAGATTATGCCCCTTGTCAGCTCAGGGACCACGTGTAGCTCAGGTTCAGTTGGGAGCACTAGGTCTGGGTTGCTTTTCTTGCCCTCGACTCGCTACTCTGGCAGCCCAGAGCAGGTGCACATCTGCTGCTCACAGTACATCCCCTGCGGTCCTGAGTTTGGTGACTAGTTTCAGGCAATAGCGTGAAAATAGTACAAGAAAAGGTGCCAACTCTTTAGGTTTAACCTCCTGATTTCCACCCCAGTGTCACAGTTCCACTCAAACACGAGCCCTGGAATTCCTGCTGTCCATTCAGAGCAGGGGTCAGGAACAGCAGCAACAGTTCCTTCATCGCTACTGCCTCACCCAGCCTGGCCTAGGGTATTTTGGGTCTTGAGCCGAGTGGTAGAGCAGAATTCCAAAATAAGACAGAATGTGCTAAGAGGAACTGTCATACTCTTCCAGAGACCTCGTTGGCCTGTGTGCATTTAATTACTACTTTCTGTTGGAGCTAAGTTAGGAAGATCAAGTCAAAAGTCATCCATTATACCTGGAATTCTTGTAGCATTGTTTTTTGATGTTGTTTCAAGACTTCTGTGCATCATTTCCTAGATCTCAGCACTCTGTAGTGTTAGAAACACAAATTCGGCTACTTCAGCAGCAGTGAGTTTGTTTCTTTTCAAGCTTCCTGTAACGTGAACAGTGTGAAAAGTCTGGAGCCAAAGTTAGAAACAAGTCCTTTTGATATTTTCCGTTCTGGTATTACACTTTTACTCCCTCCACTCTACTTAGCAAAACTAGTGAGATCTTTACCCTTCACTTCGTTCAGGGCCCTGGTTTGAGAAGAACATTTTTTTTTAGATTTCTAGTACAAAGCTGCTAGTGTGGTGCCTTCAAAGTAAGGCTGAATTTAGCTAGTCTGCAGCACCTCTGACTTAATACTCTATTTCTAGACTCAGAGAAACCTCACCCAAAGGTCTCATACAAAAGCAGAAATTAGTCCCCGAATTGAAATCACTGACTAGCTAACTGTATTTTTAATAACAGTATTTCTACTTCCATTTCATGAAGCGCTGCCTTGAGTGCTTTAGCCTAAGCTGAGTCAAAAAAAATACTACAGGCCAGTGACTACTGAAATTGGCTTAAAAAAAAAAAGTTCCTTTTGTCTTACTAGTTAATAGTCATGGACTCCTCTGTAGTATGAGTATGTGAAACCCTGGTAGTGGCTTTGTTTATTTTGTAATTATCTGTTTAACCTTGCACAATTCTAATGATAGTATTTCTAAACTGTGGTTATGTGTTCTTCTTACAGAGTCAGCATACCTTTTCATTATCTTTCTTTTTTTTTTTGTCTTGTAGTATTTCAACTCTAGAAGCTGCCAACTGGTGCTTGGAGCTGGCGCGTTGCAAGTTGTTGGCTTGAAAACCATCACTACAAAAAATCTAGGTATGGATTTCTGTATTTGAAGTGTCAGATCTTGTATTCCTGTCTGTTTAAAAAACAAACAAACAAAACAACCACTGAACATTTAGGATAAGCTGTGCTTGTGTTGCGGTGCTGTGTGTAGAGCACAGTGATAAAACCTTCCTTGTTAAAAGGTAAAACACATATAAAGGCTAATGAGTTGTCTGTTCAAGGGGTGCACTAAAATCCATCAAATTCCTTTGCTGTCTACCACATTACTTTGCAAATACAAAGCTTTGCTCTGTTGTGAGAAGGAAATAAACAGGTTAGTAAGTTTTTCCATGAAAATGTTTTGCCTGTGGGAAGGCGTAGTTACTTTTTCAGTGGTGACTTTGGCATGCTTGGGAGCTGCTCAGTGTTTCAGTCTTGAGACGGGAGGTATGTAGGTAGAGGAATCCAGCCAAACGCCAGTCTCCCCATGTGTTTTGCTGAGCTGTGCTGTCCCATCTGCCCTGTGGTGCTGTGTTTTGTAACGCAGTGTCCAAATGCAGCTCCTGTGGGTTATAACCGCATGTCAGTAATGTGCAGAATGATTTCTGTGGGTGGCTCTGAATCAAACAGTTAGTCTTTATGTGGTCGAATGTCTCAGTGCAGTCAGGTAAATTAGGGCTCTGTGTCTGTGTGCTGAATCCAAACTCTGCTTTGGGCTTTAGAATTTCTCATTTGAAGTGTGCAGCTATTTAGCTGAATTGACAGTGCAGAGTTTCCTGCCTGGACTGCTTTATCTGCCCTTTTCAGGGAGAACTAGGTGTACGCTTCCATGCTGCAGAACAGCCTGACGTGGTACTTCAGACCCCCCAGTTTTAAACTGAAATTAAGAGCCTTTGGTGGTGGGTTAAAGCAGGTGTTTGAGCTTCCAGTTCCCATGTTTCAGGGTGTACTGATTACCAAACTGCATTTAATTTTTAAAGAGAAATTAGCTTGAGAGTGGTCTGAGAGGCTTCTGGCCATGGTGTTGCAGCAGACACAAGCGAGCAGAGAGAAGCTGCATTCAGGACTTTGCTCCAGAAGGCTTGGCGATCAAGCGGGCACCACCACGTGTCCTGCTGCTGGCTCAGGAGAAGCTCGGGTTTGGGAGTCCTGCCGGCACCACAGGCAGGAGCTGGCTCTGGGCAGCTTGGCACTGGCAGGGCAGCGTGTTTGTGTACATCTGTCGGGGGAGAAATGTTGGTGCCTTGAGAATGTGGCTGCCGAGGTTAGGTAGCTGATGAGTCAGGTCTTGTGAGGTCTCTCTGATGTCTGCATGTGCTCAGGGCTCAAAATGTCAAGCAGACACTTAAAGCCTCTTGTAAAATTAGTCCCTTATCCTGTATCTTACAGAATCTGGGTGTGAATGGCCAGGTACTCGTCTGGCGTCTCCACTGGGTGGGGTCTTCAGTGGAAAAAAGTGCTTACCTCCTACCTTGTTACCTTGTTTGTTTGTTTTAAAGCATATTAAATTGCATTAGGTCTATCTCATTCATGTTACAGGAGACACAGTCTGTACCAAATGACTCTTCTTGTGTAATAATTGTTGTTTTTCTTTTCCTGTCTCACTTCTGGATTTACAGCCCTTTCTTCACGCTGCCTACAGCTAATCGTACACTACATTCCTATTATCAGGGCTCATTTCGAAGCTCGACTGCAGCCGAAGCAGTTTAGCATGCTCAGGCATTTTGACCACATAACAAAGGTAATTCTTTTGGCATTTCCTAATTAAACGGGAAGTTCTGCTTTTCAGTTGTGCTCTGAAAAACATGAATGTCATTAGATAATAAATAAAACCTGCTTTCTTTCATTACAGGATTATCACGACCACATAGCTGAAATTTCAGCAAAGCTTGTTGCCATAATGGATAGCTTGTTTGACAAACTATTATCCAAGGTAATGATTTAAGAAATAATTATACACACTCTAAATTGCAGTTGGAGGTCTCACTGTATACAGCCTAGATGTTTCAAATGAAGTCTTAAACTTTCCTCATCGGGAGTCGTTTGAATGTCTTTAAACCGTGTATACGGAAAGTTCTGTGCAGTACTTGGGAATTTATTTTGTCTTAACACTTGCCGCATGGGTGTCATTCATCTTCACCCCCAAAAAATTGTTGATTTACTTCATCATCAGTAATGGACATTGGCTGGCACGGATGCTCTGGTGTTTAGGAGCTGAAGCGCTCTCCTGCCTTGGGCAGTTTTATCCCTGACAGCTTGTCTGCAGTCAGGTTGCTGCTGCCTCTTGCCTGTCCCAAATTGCTGGTTCTCCTTTCCTGCTCATCCAGATGGTGCCTCTGTGCGTGTAATTTCCTGCAGCTGAGGAAACAGCAAAAAAATGCTGAGGAGGAACAGTCTTCTGAGGGGAAGGACCTGCTCATTGATAGGGCTGCAAGCCTGGGGACTAGAAGTCTGTGCTTAGTAGTTCCTGCTGCATAGCAGAGCTGATAGCTGTGCCATTAAGTTCTCTTCGTGTTTTATGAGTGCCTGTCAGCTGAACAGGTTGGCCCTGGGCAGGATCCAGTCACTGACTCCCCTAGAGGCAGAGAACGTTGCACTCCTTGGGGTTACGGAAGAGACTCTGCCCCAGGACAGGCCTGTTGGGCTCACTAATCTGATGGATAAAGTGTGTGAGCGTTTAAAGCCTAGTGCTTTGCTTTGGCTCTTATGCTCTTACAAAAAAAAAAAAAAAGCTCTTTCATGAGAGGAAAAAGATTAATCCTTCAGCGTCAGATTTGATTGATTGACCTTGGCCAACCTCTTCCTTGTGGCAGCTTATGAGAATCGCAGCATCTCCGTGATGTGGCATGGGTTGGTATGCTGGGGGCTTCACTGCAGTGGGGCAGCTGTAACAGGCAGAATTTCTGTCTTCCTTGCTGTTTCTATTATTTTATTGTTTGTTGTTTACTCTGTGCTGTGCTTTTTCTTTTCATGTGTTTCTTTTAGCCATAGTGTTACCTAAATGTGGGGAAAAAATCCAAAACATTTAAATGAGAACTTTTTTTCTCTCTGTTGTGTTTACATTTTAAAAACATGTTTATGCCCTTTACTGATGTTACTGCACAGAACTGCTATTTATAAACGTGGTTTTTTGATCACTTTCTGTTACTCCTCGTGAAAATAAAAGACAAGTGCAAGAATGTTGGTTATTGATACTAAACAAGTTAGCTCACAGCAGATCATTAGCACGCTTTTTGTTCTTGATTTTAGTTAGTGACCATCTATCCCCTACTGTCCTTCTATCTTTGCAGCCTGTTCACCTCTTGTGAGCTGGCATGAGATACAAGCTGAGAATATTCCTGATTTTTAAAGGTCCTAAAGGCTTGAGTGAGAGTGCCTGGCTCATACGAATGCAACCCACAGAGTACAGAAGAGGAGGCCATGTGTTGATTTGCCTCCCTTCCTAGCATATCCCATAATTTGGCTCTTCTTGTTCCTGCAATAATAAAGTCCTGGCACTGAAGGCAGTGCAGAATGTAAAAACATGGGAAATTTGCAAACGGGCATATCAGTAGCTTTGTTGTATGGGTTTTTGTGAGGGTCCAGATACTTCAGTAGCTTGTGGATAAAGTGCTCATCTGCTTTTATGTGCGTACATCTGAATGAGGAAGCGAGCTTCATGGCAGTGCCGCATCCAGTGTGGTTTAAAACCAAATAAATTGCGCAGCCTGGAAACCACGCTGCTTTGTACAGAAGAAATGGTTTAGTCCAGTAGGTAGGACACTGGCCTGGTACCTGGGCAGTGCAGACAACTTATTTCTGCCTTCCCAAGCCCTGCAGAGCAGGAGCTGTGCTCTGCCACCCCACCGCCACGAGGCCGGGTGCTCTGCGGGGAGCTGTACCGGTGCGCAGCCAGCTCCCGGCATCCCTCTGGTGGCTTTGGCACAGGCATGAAGTGAGAACAGGGCTGTGTAACAGCTATAATTAACAGTTTTAAAAGGCATAGGTTTTTACATGGAAAAAAAAAACAACAAAACAGCTGGAGTTCTTTGCTTCTCTTGCAGCTTGCTGTCTTGTGACTGGAAAGAAGAGCAGTGAATTTTTGTCTGATCCCTCGTGGTGTTACACACTGTTGACCTTAGCGGGAGATATAAATGGCCAGCTACGTGCAGGGCTGGAGCTCATGTTTCTTTCTGGTGCTGTTGCTTTTTCCCTGTCATCATGAGGAGTTTGTCTGTAGTCATGCAAGAGCCTTAGCTGCAGCTTGCCAGTTCCCTCTGGCTTTACACCACGCTGGTAAATTGTTTGTTGCCTAACTCTCGTGTCTTGAGGCACAGTCCAGGGCGCTCTGTGGTTGTCCCACGCAGGGAGCAGGGCTCCTGGAGCACTAAGTACTACCTTTCTGCTACTTCTCCTGTTGGTTATTGGTTTGGCTTTTCCTTAAAGACTTTCCCAAAACTCCCCGTTTCTTTTTTCTCCCCCACTTAGGCAAGCTTTGTTCTCTTTCACAATTCAGGCTAGCATATGAGCAAGCATCTCCTCCTATGTGCTGGAAAATTATTAGTTATAATGAGTCAGCCGTTGCGCTGAGTTGTGCAAGCCTGTGTGGGGAAGTATCGCCCTCCTTAGGGAGGGAGACCCGTGGGTGTTTAACCCAGGCCTGTGGTAGCACAGCCTCTCCACCAGGAGATGAAGAAGAGCTGGCTTCTCTGCTGGTGCTGGGATAGAAGTACCTGGAAAAATGAAGATCACAGTCAGATCTTCCCTTTCCAGGGTGGGGACGTAAGAGTTTTGTTCTCTTTGTAGCAAATCACTCGCCTTCTGGTGGTTTCCATGCCTAATTTCTCAGATCTCAGTCACTGTTAGAGAAAAGAAGTTTCCTACTTTGCTTTCCCAGATATTTCTGCAGCAGTTTTTATTAGCTTCTTGGCCCACACTGAGTTTTCAGCACCTTCTGTTTTATGCTTTTCTTCCCTTGTTCCTTCAGAAATTTGTATGCGTGTAATCTTAGAGAAGCAGTTTCCTGTGGTGAAGTTCTGGGGGGCATGTTCTTCAGAGGTATTATCGTTTCTGTCAGGGATTCTGGTGAGAATATAAATCCAAAGAAGAGTGGAGTGGGCCAGCTAGCAGGGCACGTTGCGTGCATCTCTTCAGCCGTTGCAGTGATCGTTCTGTCTGCATCTGTAATTCATAGGGTAATGGAAACCAACAAAAATAATAAGCGAGGAGAAGCAATTAAAACTAACAAAGATGAGCAGATGAAGTTGGGAAATTCTCAGCTTTCATACTGCTCTGAATGTGACTGTTTATAAAGCAGGAAGTGATAAAAGATTGTATGATGTTAGTCCTTGGGTGAAGAGCAACAGATCGTGCCCAGTGACTGCTTTCATTTGTGGTGTGCTAAATGAGCCTTGGTCCATGATACCGTTAGCAGCAATGCGGGGCTTCAGATGGCCGATGGAAACTCTCCTGTGTGAACCATTTAACCGTGGCAGAAAGGAGTAACTGGTTTTGTTTTTATTTCCAGTATGAAGTGAAAGCTCCTGTTCCTTCAGCATGCTTCAGGAATATCTGCAAGCAAATGGCAAAGATGCACGAAGCTATATATGATCTCCTTCCCGAGGAGCAAACTCAGGTGAATGTTATTTTTGAGATTCATGTAACACCTCCTTTGCAAACGCACATTCACTCTGTAACAGAGAGACTTCTGCTTTATCTGTGAAAGGGGGGGAAATACCAAGTTTTTGCAAAACCCACACATGAGAGGGGCTGGCAGCAGTCACGTAGACAGCTTGGTCTGGACTGAAATAAACATTTGAGTGTGCAGCAAGAACAATGAGACACACAAAATTAACTGGTTCCAGCATTTGGAGCTGCAGTTTTGTGTCTAGAGAGGTGGATCTTCAATTCAGACATTAGTGCTGAAATTCTATGCAAATGGCAACACTTCAGGGTTCAAAGACAGCCCTTTTGGGGAATTCCTCTGTAACACTGCTCAAACACAGTGGGTTCTGAAGGTCCCTAAATGTATTTTGTTGCCAAATTGTACCACATGTGCTTTTTCAGTATTTTGCTGCAGTTGAGTCTGCTGCAGAGTTGTAAATCTAAGGCTAGGAAGGGCTGATAGTCACTGAATGTGCTGAGTTGTAGGTTCTCTTTTTACACTAAACTAAATGTTCCCTTCAAACTGTTTTTGTACTTCCTCATGGAAAAAAGACTGTAAGTGGTTATAGTTCAGGAAAAAGATACGTTGTCTTCTAGCCTGAATACAAGTTGCCAGATGATCCAGACAACAGGGAAGAAAAAGATCATGTTTAAAACAATGTGTCTCTAAGTGCAACGTGTAACAGATAAGGCAGGTGTATACTTTCCTGTAGGTTATATATTGTGCCTGGCTAGCAGGACTAGGAGGCAGAAGGGAAAATCACACGAATTGCATGAATAAAACAGAAGGTTAGCGTGATTTTAGATATTTGCAAGGTATTTCTTCTCTGTAGGCAATGATGCAAGCATGGGGATGGTTCCTTATCCTGGTTCTTTGGTTTCTTCTAGATGTTGTTTTTAAGAATTAATGCAAGCTACAAACTTCATCTGAAGAGGCAGCTGGCCCACCTAAATGTAGTCAATGACGGAGGACCTCAGAATGGGTGAGTTTGAGCACTTCTTTTACTGCTTAATTTAAATGGGCGGACATTGTTCTCTGTAAGAATTTTGGAAAGCAGAATGCAGCCACACTCCCATGTCTAAGGATTTGTTTGGAGCCTTCTTATGATAAGGGACGTCACTTGTGCCTTCCCATAGTAACTGTCAGAACGCAATCAGCTTGCTAATCGGTTGGGGAGTTGGGCATTGACTTACTGGAGGCCTGCTGTGAGACTTGGGTAGGGCTCTTCAGTTTGTGAATTGCTTTTTCCCCTTCAGTGCGACAGCAGTAGCCATGTTTTAATTTGCAAGAATTGTGTGATCCTTGAAGCGGTGTTAAAATGTGGATGATGACTCATGGTGCTAGCAGAGTAAAATAAGAAAAAGTGGCATCCCATCTGTGTGTCGGGTAGCTTCTACACAGCAATTGTTTTTGTGGCAGAAGTAGAGATTTGAACTAGAGATAAGCTCTGTGAGCGCATTGCCCCTTCCTGTCCCAGTACAACCTTCCCTTGCCATAACTGGTCAGCGGTACTTCTCACGGGCTGGGTGCTGACAGTGCCTGGTCACCTCAGGAGAAAGCGTGCAGCCTCTTGTGGCTCAGCCTCTATTTTAAGTCAGATTGTGCCCTGAAACAAAAGGCTTCTTGATGACTCTTACATGTGGTGAAGCAGGGGTGGAATACAGTCAGCCTACCCACCTGCAAGAAAGCCTTGTCTTAGGTTGAAGAAGCCAGAGAAGGAAGTTTTATAAATGTTCTTAAATGTTGCTGGAAGGAAGAAGAGTTTTGTTCCTGTCCCAGTTTATTCTTTCTTGTCCTGCTTAAGCTTATTCATCCTTATCCTCTACGTGAGCCTATGTGAAATGATTTTCTGTACTTGCGGTGTAGTTACAGATAACAGAGGTATGTAAGCCAGCAAGTTTACTGAATAGAGCGAGGCTGCACAGCCCAAACTCGAGCACTCGGGGTGCTTTGTGGAGTGTTTGACCTTGGGCTTCTTGCGTAGTCCTGAACTATGCTGTGCTGTCTGCGTGCTGCTGCTTTTGGTTTTGGTCGATGCCTGTAGTTGGAGGGCCTAAAAGGATCCCTTTAGCAGTGCTGTGTTTCCCAGCGGTCATCCTCCCTGTCAGAAGGGTCCCTCACCTCCAGCTAGAAGCAGCGATGCCCCAAGCCTGCTTCTTTTATGGCAGCAGTTACTTCCTTTAGTGCACACATCTCTCCAAATATGCAGCTGGGGCCTTTTGAGAAGGAAAATATCAAACACTGAATTTCATTTGCTGCTGTTCCAGCAGTCTTTACCGACCTAGTTTTTAGCATGTTTTTCTGTTTCTCATCCCATATTTAAACTGCTCATTTCTGTAACGATAGTAAAAATCCAGATCTGTGAATCTTGGTTATCTTTCAACTGTGAAAATACAGCTTTTAGACCTACATCTTGCTGTTTCCTAACCAGAAACACTGTGGTCATGTTTGTGTGATCCCATGATGTGTTTCAACGTTTTAACTCTGGATGTAAGTGTTGTAAACACTCAGTATAGCTGTTTGGTTGCTTTTCTATTAATCTTTCAGAATACAGAAGCTAATATTGCAATAACTAGTATTCTAAGTTGTGATGGAATCAGAATTTTAAGTCAAGATAAGCCTGGGATTACAGCAAGAGGATAGAAATTTTGGGTGCCTAATTCCTGCTGAATTTTATCTCCCTTCCCTATAACTAGTTTTACATCTAGCAGGAATCACAGGTTGCATACTAGCACCATCGTAAGAAAAAACCTCCATCACATTGAGTTTTGGACTGATGTTTATCATACCTAATCTGGTCGTAGTATTTGAACATGCATCATTGTAATTGTTTGATTCATAAATAACCTCTGGTGGTTTTTCTAAATATTAGAGCTAGATTTGGTACGTTCAGATGCTAATCTTATTGTATGTTTCAATGCAGACTGGTTACGTCAGATGTAGCTTTTTACACTGGAAACCTTCAAGCGCTGAAAGGCCTTAACAACTTAGACCTAAACATGGCTGAAATTTGGGAGCAGAAGAGGTGATAATCCATGGGGAGCAGTCACTTGGCTCTGACAACAGACCGACTTTCTTCTAAGAAGCATGACGACTGTGAGGTGAATACTTAAGAACAGAGGCCAAGAAAGGACACTATTGATAGTCGGGGAAGCTAGACTCAGAGTGAGCTGCAGGGAGTGATCTTTTCAGTGTCCTTCAGCAAGAAACAAGTGATCAGCTGTCTGTGCAATGTTTTTCATTCTCTCTGGAAACAGACTCAGGTTTCTTTGGACCAAATCCAAAAGAACACATAGCTGTAACACAGCTGTAGTTGTCTAGAATGCTCTGTATATCTTTATATTAAAAAGATGCTTTGCATTTCTTCTAGTGCAATGAAATTCACATGGTGTCCCACCTTATTTAATGATGGTACAATATAAGAATCTTGCAGTTGGAACTCTGTAGAAAATGTTTTTCTCTATGAAACTATGCTGTTCTAAAATTTATTTTTTTACAGAACTTTATATAAATAAATGTCTTTTGATTGCTTGCATATAGGATTCAGATTTGTTAGGAAGCAGTCCTGTTTCAGGGTATTTCTCACAGCTGGGCTCTAAACTGCCACCTGAAGATATGATTTTCTAATAAACTGCCTGTTCACTGAAACCATTACTAGAGGAAAGACTTGTGAACTTGTAATCACTAGCAATGACAAAATAACAGCAGGCTTCTCGTGGAACCTGAAGGTAATAAAAAGGCTGGTGCGCAGATGGCTTCCTGTGGCTACCCCACCGCCGACTAGGCATTGCCACTTACGCTAGGGTAAGTACTGTGCTGAGTTTTTTGTTTTTTCACTAAATAGAGACAGAAGAGGACACAGAAAATGGGCCCGGAGGCATTTTAAAGTTTTTAGGCTGCTTATAAAGGGTTGTACCATTAAGGAAGGTGCAACTGAAATTAATTTAAGAGTTTTTTTTTTAAATACTACCTTTTAAGACTGGATGCTGCCAGTACTAAGTAAAAGTGCCTGTGTATTTCACCTCACACCTCTTTACCTAAGCATAGTCTGAGTGCCTAACCCTGTGATGATTATGTATGATGGAATGGTCTATAGTGTGTGTGCGCCTATGGTTTCTTCAGACAGGCATGCTTATCTGTTAGCATAACAGATGTCACTAATTGTCAGTCAAAATAAAGCTATAAAATCAGAGTTGTTTTTAAAGACCAACTTCTTTAATGATACATACCAGTGTTATACTAAGCTTATAAAATAAATTGTCTGCATGTAAATACAAGAAAAACATTAAGAAATCAATAGTGATCAGGACAGGGATTTCAATTCCTGTACAAATTTAAAAATGAGTCAAAAGCAGATAAATTAACATGTGGCTGTGACAATATGAACATGGACAGAGTCAACGTGATGTAATCCATTTATTGAAAGAGAGGGCAGATCAAGGATAAAGATACTAATGGGTGATCCAGTCTTAAATGGGATATGAAAAGCAAACACCACGTGTGGATACTGAGGCCTTTTTCTCAAGTATTAGATTCTTTGGGTGAGTTTGGAACATCAGCGATGCCCACTCTCTCACAATACAGAAACAGAGGTATTGACAGCCTTACCCCAGTATTGTGACGTACAGTATAATCGTGATAGGAATCCCACCTGTCAGTTGTGGGGGTTAAAGAGGGTTATAGGTTGGGAGAGTTGTGAGCACATGAACTACAGGGTTTTTAACAGCCCATTTAGCAGTAGTGAAACTTTTGGTTTTTTTTTTTTTCAACTGTGCCTGCCATTTACACTTCATTTAAAAAAAGTTGCATGAGTAGCTAACCATGTCCCACATGTATTGCTTCACAGCTTTATTTCTGCGGTTACAAGCAATTCAAAACTAATAAATGTTAGAGGCAAGCCTCTTAACTTCTTATCAAAGAAGATCTGTCCATCTTACCTCAAGACAAACAGTATTGCACTTCAAGGTTATATTAACTGAGTTACAGAATCTCTTTAAGGACTGAAACATTACTTACGCACATCCATTGCGCTATGTGTTTGCTTAAAAAGATAAGCAAGAGAAATTAATTTTAAATTAATACTGCAGGGTACTGTGAAGATGACAAAGCGTAGGCCCTCTGTGTACTTATTTCTAATGCTTAAAAGGTTCTTCCGTGACGAGGCTGGTTTAGTACAGCAGCCTACAGAACCGGCCATGCCCTTCCACCGACTCAGTGGTCCAAGATCCGAAGATTGCCTGATACGATTTTGTTCTCTAGTACAGCTCCCGCGGGGATGTCAATTCTGTCACCATGATTTGCAATGATGATAACTGTTCCCTGGAGTCACGGAGACGAAAGTAAGCAGTCAGAAACTTTACTGTAGGATAGCTCGTTCCAAGTCAACAGTTAGAGCAGCATTGCTGGGAGGCTGTAACAGCCAGACCCTGCATGTGCTTCAACTGAATTACTGTTTCTACAGAGCCTTTTTTTTTTTGCACAAAGGTTTAAAATAAGCAATAATATTGGAACTATTGTAATTACACCAGCATACTTGATACCATCAGATTAAGTTATCAACCCTGCTTGTAAAGATAGGATCACATAAAGCAAGCATCTATCATGCCTGCTTGCTTTTATGTGCAAGAATGTTACTGCCTTAGCTGGTAATGCAGCTCACCATTATGGCTATAAGGCAAATATACATAAGTGCTGCGCCACAGATCCTAAGAAAGCATCTGAAATAGAAACTAAATTGCTGAGTTCCAATGTTTACTAATAAATCAAGAACCCCAAACTGATGAAAACGGGCCTATGGCTGTAAAGCCAGCCTGGGAAGCAAGGTGGTACATGCCTGGTAAAGTACAAAGACGCAAGCATTGTTTTGAACACAGAGTCACCAGGTCTGTGGTGTTTTCAGTGGTCTGTACTTGTAGAAAAAACTCAGCTTTTGCTAGAACTGTACAGAAAAGCCACCTATCCTAGTAACACCTTGTCCTCATTCAGAAGGGTCAATATTGGCTCAAATTTGACTACTGCAATCCTTGTTGCAGGCTCTTCTGTTGTTTTTTAATTCTTAGGAATGCTTCCAGTGGAAGTTGATGACTTAGGATTGGTTTTCTTACAGAGTAGCAGAGATTAGTCATGTATATGCAAGAGCATCCTGCTTGCAAACTCACCTTTAATGAAACATTCTTCCCAAACGTAACATCACCTGAAACTGTGAGATGATCCAGTTCCAGCATATCTGGAATACTTTCAAACCTCCGCAGGTAATCTTGAACCTTTTGAAGGGAAGAAAGAATACAGACTGTTTTAAATCCCTTTGTAGACTAAGAAAAACATTGGAGCTTCTTGAAAACTCTTTTTAAAGGTATTTCTGGAATCTATGTCTGACAACTATAAATGTTGCTACTTCAAAATTTGTATTGTCATTTCTGTCTGAGATAACTACAACCAAGGGACAGTAAGGGCAATATCCCATCAAAGCTGGGTGAACTCTAAAGACCGCATGCAACCGAGCTCACCTTTACTTTTCCTTAACTGACAGGGTGAAGAAAACAGAACAGTACATACACATCTTAAGCAGTTATTATTCTAATAGCCTAACAATTCTTTACAAAGAGTAAAAGCAAGCAAGATGGGCAGAAGTAGATAAAGTAAATCTCACTTATTTATTGCTATGGACTGTATTTTTATATCATGAGATAAAATAGAAGTGTAATTATGGGAGTTGTTTACCTTTGTGAAAGAGCTTCCCAGTTTGACAAGAGGCACTGTCGGAAATTCTCGCTTCTCGCTCATTGTTAAAGATCCGGCATTAAGGCTATACAAGTTAGACATCACAAGCAGGAGATCGGACGTGGTCTTAACAGGCAGAAAACGACTACGAGGTACGTTTATCCCCAGAGAGTTCTCAAAGCTCTTAATAGCAGCACCAACTGCAGTCTCCAACTGGATAACATTCAGACCTCCATCCAGGGTCTGGAAGAGAGAACTCACGTAAGCACAACCAGCAGGTAAAGACACTCGGCTCTAGAGCCTAGCTTAATTCAGAGTTCCGCATTTACCAACAGACTGGCTCCTTTTTGAAGGCAGCAGTCCTCGTTTAGTTACACAGAAGCAAATTTTTGAGTCCATTTCCTCTAAAATCTTCCTATCTGATTACCTTTGGGTTAACAATGATCTCCATGTCAATAGCATTTTTCTCTTGCAGCCTTTTAATTGCAGACAGAGCAATCCACAAGTTGTTCGTATTGAATATTTTGAATTTTGACACAGACTTGAATTCATCAACGTGTGCTTTTGGGACCTGAGCTATCTCCACCAGTCTCAGCTTGTTTTCATATTGCGTAAGTGTCCCACCCTGCAGGGGTAAAAGAAGAAGTTTTAAGTCCTGTTCATGAGCTGCCAACAGAGAAGCCACCACCCCAGATGCATGCACTGCTTTGGTGCCATTTAAAGTTGAACCTCAGTGAAAACATGTTACTTGTGTTCAGCTACTGGGTTACTAATTATAGAGAGTGTTTAAGTTACAGTCAGAACTGTTAAATGATCATGTTTCAGCACTCTAGAACAGTTACTTCTGTTAGTGAAAGTTGTTGAGAATCTTCTGCAAGTGCTGCTTTTGTCAAAAATCATCTTCTAGCAGTTTGCTAGATTACAGAGCAAAATTTAAATCAAGTCTTTTAGCTCTGCACCATTTCCTGGACAACCTTGACTCTCCATGGATGAAGCCCTGTATTTTTACAGTGCATTTCTGTGGGGTTACAGGACTGTCAGACCTTTCTTGATATCTAACAACTAGCGGGGAAAACCAGGTTTCCTCCATCCTCATACTTAAAAGAGCAAAGGTAAAGTTCTGTTACATGACAAATTACTACTCACTAGGAATATTTGATATGAGCCCTAAATATCTGATAAGTTGTCAAACCTGGACTTTGTGCGAAGTCAGGCAGCTGGGGCAGGAGGGGATTTGGAGCCCCGACAAGCTGTGTTGGATAATGCACGCGTTCACAGCTGCACAAGGAGCTTACAGAGGTTTCAGTCAGTAGCGATACAACTGCTATATCCCAGCCGTGCAGTGCTTTTACCATCCCCAAACTTCTCCCACGTGTAAGTGACAGTTCGGAGAAGGTAAGGAGATTGTGACCTACGGCCTGCAGAAATTACTTGTTTTCAGTAATCAGTCAACTCCAGGCTGTCCTTGTCTGCTGTTGCCCAGAAGCTAGATCCAATTTGTTCCATGAATTAAAACTTCATAAACTTGCTGATTTTGTGCATCTCAAATGAGATCACAGCTGATGTGTTAAATGGTGCCTGAAATAGCTATAAGAAGATTTAATGTATGTCTGAATTCATGCATACAGAAGAGACAAGAGGCACAGATTTGCACCAACATGCGGGCACTCAGACACGCTGCACAACTGTTGGCATTTACCTTCACATCTGCCCTGGTCTTGTTTGTGACTTCCATGACAAATTCACAGCGTTTTCCATTGGGTGGGTTCATAAGATGATTCAGAATGTAAAGGTCCACAGTGGCTCCCAAGTTATCTATATTGGATACAAAAATATACTCCTTCCCCTCTCCAATAAGGTTATCCAGCAGACCGGAGTTATAGAAACTGGCGTAGATGTCTCCGTGGCCTGGGGGATACCAGCACTCCGTATTCTCTCCCGAGTAAGATACATCCTTGGCTATCGGCAGCAGAGTTTCCTTATTAATTCTAGGATACCTGGGAAGACAACATTTTTGTTAAGTTGTTGCCAGTGTCAGACTAGCACAAAGTAAAACAAAAATGCACTAGTTCAGGTGCAGCTCCCTGGGCTTTTTCATGCTGCTTTTGATGCTGTGCTTGCTAGGTTAGTGTGAGTACTCTGCCCTGGAAGCACCGTCCAAATACTCAGCTATCACTGAGAAGTTGCAGAATGCAATCTTTCATTCACAGATTTAAAACCACAGTTCTCAGACCATGCGGTAAAGCAGCATTCCTCTGACCCAGGGCTTCAGAGCATGCCAAGTACACCTGCAACACCATCAGCCACTTTAGATAAAAGTTTTCTCTTGATAAGGAAACCACGTTCTGTCTCCCTCCAGAGCCCAGGTATCCACCCTAAAAGCAAATTCAGGAACCAAGTGGCCAGCATCCAGCACTTCATTACATCCATTTCTTGAAACTGTAGCCTGTCCCCACCCTGCATCCCTCTTCAACACATTGCCTTTGCCTCTGCTTAACCCCCTGACATTTCAGTCTTTCAAAAAATGAGATTGAACATAAGTATAGAAGATACTACTACCACCTCAAACTGAACACCATACTATTTGGAATATGAGAAAATGCAAGCTAGTGTTTCCTTTCACCTCAAGTAGAAAAGTTTTTTGATACCTGCTTTGATTAAAGGTATATATTTTCACACGGCTGTGACTGTATTTCTGCAAGATTTTCTTTGTGTCCTCATCGGTGTTGAAGGAATTCATAAGAACAAGAGGAACGTCGGTGTTGTAGGTTTTGTTTAAGTGCTGAGATGGGAAAGAAATGGTAAATTCAGCATGTATTTTTAGCTTTAACTCCTGACACCTAAGATTTTGGGGAAAAAGGAAATACACTTATTATTTTCAGTCTGCTTTATCTATCCTTTAGATAAAAGAGAAAAAAATCTTGCACCAATAGAATATACAATAAAGCAAGTAAAGGAAAACAAATCCTTGTAAGCAGTGAGGTATTTAAGATAAGACCCATTACTTAATGTATAATTAATCTTTGTTTTTAAATCTGCTTCAAGATTCAAAATTTAAAGAGCATGACGCTGCAAAAATATTCTTTTAAATTTTAGGCTACTGTTGATTACAAAAGGCATGCTTTCCCCAAAATTATTCAAGTCTGTGAGGGTAAGGTTGCAAAAACTTCTCTGCACAGCAAGCAGTTTTGAGCCCTTTTGTCAGGCTATGAGACAAAATATTATCACAACTACATAAGGGATGAAATGTTGCAATGGTAATTATCTGGGCATCTTTAAAACTGAACTAAAACACATGTGAGCATTTTCAGCACAGGAAAGGAAAAATAGAAAAAAACAACAGGACACAAGTGTGTTCCACCGAAAGAACATGCAGAAAAGACTCTTTAATTGAATTGAAAACTTGGTGTACCAGCTCATTCTTGTCTGTTGGGGAATGTTTGGGATCATTAACCTCTGGGGGAGTCAGAATACCATAATAACCCTTTTGAGGAAGCACCCACAAAAGTGAAGGATTAGGACTGCATTAGTTGGACATAAATTTAAGTCATGTATAGGACTCTCCTGCATACATGAGATAGTCACTCCAAACAGAAAACACAATGAGGCAAAAAATGGTTGGAGTTCTAAAAACCATGGAACAAGCACACCCAAATTCCTACTTTAATGACCATCTTAAATACCTGCTGCAAGAGGAATATCCTGCATTAAAACCATAAGCTGAAACATCCTCTCCCAACACCAGCAGCTGTTACTTTCATTTCTTCCTTCTGAGGAAAATCCTAGCAATCACTTCCACGATGAGGGTTTTAATTTGAGAAGGAACTCCGAGCTGCTGTGAAGAGCTTTGATCCGAGGCACACGAACAAAGCTACACTCAGACCTGCACCTGGAGGAGTCGGAAGCAAGCCCAGGCGTTAGCCACGCCAGGCCAGCTCCACAATTTGGTCCCTTGTGTTGCTGGACACAACCACCACTGTTCCGGTTGGTGCGCACAGGCTGAATTACACTTGTGCTAACATGTGCAGAGAGGACAGAGTTCAGTCACCGATTGCTCCGTCCCCTCTATCCACATGTGCTGCACATCACTAGTGCCCATTTTTTCCAAAGCAATTCTCTGCTTCACCACTAGCTCTGAGACCAGGCCCCCTTTCCCTCTTTCTTTTGGCAGGCCTCCACTGTGACCTCTCTCGAGGCTCATACAGAAGCTCAGTGTGCCTCGCTTCATCCTGTGTAGAAAGGGAAGGCTCTACCCCAAAGTACAACTCAGATACCCAGCACACTCAGTGACCATAGCTCATAAAGTAAATCAAGAATTGGATCCAAACTCCCCCTCGCCCAAAAAGGGGAAGTAGGACCACTTCCTGGGCCGTGTGTTCACTGAGATCAGATTTCTAATGGAAAGTGTTTCTGTACTGGCAAGGACTTCAGCTCTAGGTGAAGGTGATTTCAGAGTAGGTCGCAAATAAAGCATTCACAACAATATTCAAAGCACATCGAAAGTTACCTCAATCTGCTGCACAGTCAGATCCAAGAAGGTGTTCTCGTTCCGCACCCCGATAAGGCTTTTGGGGCCTTTACAACCCATGCTTGTGCCCAAGCCGCCATTAAGTTTCACAACCACCAGCTTGTTCAAGACGGAAGCAATGTTATCAGGCAGCCCTCTAGCCTTTATCTTCTCATAGGGTTGGATCTGTAAGAAGCAAATTTTTCAAAAAGTCACATATTTGTAAGGAAATTGTTTTCTCCTAAAAGCTTTCAAAACTTCAAATTTGGTAGCAATACCAAAATTGACATACATGATCTAGGAAACTACAGAACATTTGTAAAATGAGTGTACAACAACTGGATTTGGTACAATACAAATAACCTGATCTGTTCCCACCATAACCTATTCTCTAGAGAAGCTCTGTAGACTCTGCAAGACAAGTCACCATCAGCTTCATCCAGACACATCTCAGTCTACTCCTTCCAGATACAGGGAGCTGACTTGATGGTGAAGAGGGGTTCGGAAGAAGTCAGCCCAGTTATGCTGCTTAACACGAGCTTCCTCTTGTCCTGCAGGAGAAGAAGGGGTCTCTTTGTGACTCATCTAACTCCCTTCCCCATAAGATGTCCTCCTTCAGTCAGGATGCAATTTAAGAGTGCAGGCTCCGCACACTGGACATAACTTTTGTTCCTTGAGCAACCTAAAGTCACGGCAGATTTTTTTTGATACACTGCACTAGGGTTTTTCAGAAACAACATTCCTGGCAAAAGGTTGGTTCTTTGACTCAGTCTGAAGTAATATTTATTCAAATTACTAGACCAATATAATAATTCATCTCTCCAAATAGAAGATGGGAAGGAATAAAGAAAGTTCCTAATTCTTATCCTGATATTTTCAGGATGCATTCAAACCTTGCAGAAAGCCTTCTACTTCGCTGATAGCTATATCCTACAGGTTTAAAAACAGAGTATGGGCTATGTTTAGAGCTAGGGATAGAGAACAAAATCAGACTTGTAATGAAAGTCAGCATGCTTTCCATTAGGCATTGCTTCTCCCCAGTCCAAAGCACGTAAGTCAAGGAAACAAAGGTAGTAGTGCAACGATAGGTATCATGCCAGCAAAATCAATACAATCATCTTTTAGCCTGCCCGTACAGAGATTTCCTTTTGAAGAAAAGCCTTTGTGTTTCAGTGCTGCACATATTCTAGCAGCAAGAAAATGATTGTAATTCTGATAAGGGATTTGTAAATTGCACAGCTGATTTCCGAAAACAAACACATACCAAGTCGTTTTCAGAAGTCTGTGTCTGCTTCAGGCAAGTCAGGCCCGAATTTCCTTGGAAATTCACGTTGCACTGGAACAAGAGTCAAATTTCTTACTCGGATGTGGGGAGGTTAGGAGGAAAACTTGTGCAATTCCAGCAGGCCACAGATGGCAGATTAGAGCGGATCCCTCACATTAGGGAAATTCTGCCTTCTGCATGATCTGGAAAGCTCATGGTATATATTTAAAGATAAGATCACTCCACAAGCTGCAGCGTAATGACTAACTAAACTCTCATTACTCAAACAGTGTTAACTGGCCCGGGAGGAACATCTTGATGCAACTGCTTAAACACATTCTACCCAGAAATGTTTCCCAATGCCGAAAGACGTGCTCCAAAAAAGCAAGACATTAACTGGACTTGAAAGCCCTACTCCCTCACTCAAATATTTTAGCTAATACGAAAACAGATTAAATATCTATAAGAATAGCACTGGGTTCCTTGTTGAAACACACTAGCTGTTGAACAGAAAACCATATGTCAACGTTGTGACTTATTTTTTTTGGCTCAGTGGGCAGTGTTACTGGAGAACAAGACAAGTTTCAATAGTTTTGTGATACACACTCATCAAAATGAATACAACTAAAAGCAAGAGGTTTGTCCAATAAGCTTACCAATTATCTTCCTTCAATGTGATTTTTAAAAGCCACTTTCTGCACAACTAGCAGGAACTTTTCTGGTTGTTTCTGGCAGGTGTGACCCTTCTCAATGTTTCCTAACACAGCAGAAACTGGGAATTCAGTACCCCCAGCCTACACACTTCCCAGGAAAAGAGGTAACATCCAGACTCGCTCATGACTCTATGCTAAGATCTAGCCAACACATGAAAGATAGGAATGTTTCCATCTACATGCTCTTTACCAAGTTCTTGCATTCCAAGCCAACATGTAAGTTCAGGCTTAACTGTACTTCTCCATGCTTCAAAGCGACAGAGGTTCCCTATGCCAGAAACCCTTGAGACAGCCTCATGGGTAAGGCAAGGAGCCTTATGAGTAATGCACAAACTATCCCGAGTGCTACAGTTATCACTGCATTCAAGATAAATGTGATTTTGCTTGTAAAAGTAAGAATGAAAAGGAAAATCATACGCATTTAAACCTCCATTTTCCAGTTAAGTCACAGTAAGAGACATGGTAGTTCGACAGGTTTTATTTCACTCTCCCAGCAAGCCAGCTAGAAGGTAAACAGCGTTATCATGGCTCAGGCAGCAAGAAGGAACACAACCACTGCTGCAGTCATCTGCTAACATCCAAGTTCTCCTTAGCAGGAGAAATTAGCTGATTAAACAAAGCAGGTGACGTTGACATGCTATTTTCCATTTAATCCGAAAAGAGTGATAACAGTAGAAATAATATGCCTTTTTGTCATTAATAAGCACACAGGTTTGTCAGAAAAATCTATATTCATCAATAAAAGACAAGGGGGGGCCGGTCTGTCAGACCAGACACTGAGTCCAACACTAACTTCAGGATAACCAGAACTCTAATCCCTAGAAATGTACCTATGGCACCACAATTTGATTCACGCACCTAAGAGAGAGTTTTCAAACAAGGGTTCAAGGGGTCCCAGCAATTTGACGGCCAGTTTCTCATATTGATTCTGTATCGTAAGATCATGAAATCAAGCACAGCACTTGAACAAAAAATGCATGTCTAAAGTAACCCCCATAAAAAGGAATATTAAACTAAAACGATTGCTCTGGGTTTCTGCTGCCTTGAACGAAGGATTAATAAAGGGCTCCTTCCTTGTTAACCAGCTGGCTTAAAACAGGTCTCCAAAATCCCTTACTTAAGAAGTCTGACAGTTTGAAATACGTGGCTTAAAGTGGTAACTTTACAATTTGTTATGAATAATTTATGCAAGCTCCTTTTATAAATCAAAAACGCAACCAAAAGATACTTCAGTCTGACCACTTGGGAAGCAATAAGGTAAGCCTTTCCACTCCAGCTTTCTCATGTAAGGGTGTGACAGAGTTCATTTTACACAAAAAATAAAAAAAAATAAAAAAAAGATTTGGTATCTGGCAACATCAAGAAATTAAACTACCATTCCAATCACAACCACATCTTCACAGTTAGTCACACAGTGTCCAGTTTACGTGCCATGTATGACTCCAAGAAACACAGGCAGGGTAAAAGAGGCTGTTACCAGAAGGGAAATACTCACCCGTTTTGGCTTGCTTTTTTCTCTCCCCAGCCAACCACACTGCCCATGCCCTCCCCTACGTGCTAGCTAGCTGCAGCCTATTCCCACCCCAAAGCGTGGCACAGCTTGCTGCCTCCGGGTTATAAATTATGCTCAGTTGCATCATCCCAAGATGACAGAAGGTTGAAATAAGTAAGGAAAGAGACAGCTGAGGCTGATAAGAGGGAGGAAGGTGGAAGATAAGGTGGCAGCTAGAAATGAATGGAGACCCAGGGCAGAAGGGTAAAAGACCTGAAATACCAGGAAATAAAGCACCGGTACACCAGTGTAAGACCACTAAGCCTTATCAAAACATTCCCCTTCGCGTTTTAAATTTAACAGCAGGATTTTGGAAGCATCTCCACAGTCCAACTTCAGCAAAGGCTTAAGAGATGGATAACCCAGGATAAGCAGAATTGGGAGCAGCCAAACGCAGCTCCAGAGCACTTCAGCTGTGACTCAGAGCCCCGGGATGAAAGCCCCACCACGGTGCAGCCCAAATGCATGCGTGGCCTCCCCAGAAGGGAGCCTGCCCACACCAAGCCTGCGCCGCAATACTGTGCCCTGGGGAATACACTCTTAATGGTCTGTTGTGTTTTTTTTGTTTGTTTGTTTTTAAATTTGGGTTTGTGCCTGTCAAGTCAGGAGCTCAGCCATCCTGTGAGGTCTACAGAATGAGTTTGTTTGTCTGGAGGCTTAGGAAGCGATCTGTGTTTTTAGAGGAAACTGGAAACAAGACTTTAACATATTATAACCTCCACAGGTCAATGTAGTCTCAGTGCTCCTTTAGCACAGAGGTAGATCTTTGTCTTACCATTTCCTTGTTTAAAGTGGGTTTCATTTGATTAAAAAAAAAAAAAAAAGAGTCCAACAGGTAAGTGATCTGAATATAACTACGCTTTTTTTTTGTTTTTCTTTTTTATGCAGAAATTCAAAGTCTAAAAAACCCACAAACTATTTCAAAAAAAAGTCTATCTGTACTTTGTACTTTCGGTAAATAAACAAGAACACGTACATTTGCATGAAACTATAATATTACACAGGGAAAGTGTCTGGAAACAAACTGGTAGCTGTCAAATTGTTTTTTCAGTAGCACGTTCTCTGCATCAAAGACGCACCACACATGAGTCCTGATGTCTCCTGCTTGCTAGAAGGGTAAAGAAGGAATGGAAGCAGGCCCAAGGCAGCAATGGTTGCACTGTTTCAACGGGGCTTTTACTCTTTATTCCCCCACACCAAAAGTGGTGGGGGACAAGAGGGGAAGTCAGATCCACTGCAGCAGGTTCCTAAGGGAGACAAGCTGTCAAACAAGAAACCGGACCTACCCGTGTGTGGCAGGAGCCCACAAATCTCCAGACATTCTCAAATATTGTCCTTCCTGCCCTGCAAGGGGAAATTGTTCTCCATAACCCTGAGCTGTATTCACACAACCCAAGGGTTACAAAGCTACTGATACTTGTCACTTGCATCTGTCCTGGACTCTGCCACATGCATAAACCTCGACTGTCCAAAGAATACCAGGATGGGAAGGTTACTAAGTCAGGGCAGCCGTGGCAGCCTAGACAAACATCATTTCAAAGCCACTTCCTAAATACCCACATCGAACAGACTCGTACAGGACCATCTCAGATTGCCCACACAAGCACTTTATGTTACAGAGGAACACTACTGCCCTTCATCGGGAAACTTATGACTGGCAATATTCAGCTAAATTAAGACAGAGAAAGCTTTCAAGTCTGCAGAGTTGTTTTATTTATAACTTAGCTGAGAGGCTCATTTCTTCCAGGAAGTGAGATGAAGAAAACCAGGAGACTAATATTTAGAAAAAAGAAAATAAACAGAACATAGACATACATGGCTTATCGCTTACACGTGTGCTGGGTATACACACGCAGGCACACTCTGAAACAGAAAAGTCTCTTGAAAACACTGAGATGTTTTCATGGACTAGGAAACAAGGACTAGGAAAGTCAGCTACTTAGGGTATGAGGAAAGGGGAAAAGAGATTATATGTACCATACCTTTGCTAGCTGGGCAAAAAGGCTGGATTATGACATCTACTGAATGGGAAGCTTGTACAGCGATCTTCACAACAAAAGTGAAAACTTTATCACTCATGTAATCATGCCTCAAGGGACTGCCAGTCAGCTACAGCTGACCTGAAAATAATCACTGAACACTACATGTTTATGGAGCTCATCATCAGCAACCCCAGAGATCCTGCATGGCCCGCGCTGCATACAGCTGAGGCAACTGACCCAGGCAAAACACTGCACAAAGACAGCGGCAAGAACAGCTCCAGCAACTGGTTATCAGCGAAGAGCTCTGCAACCAAAAGAAGGCACACACTAGACTGGTCTTGCTTCAGCAATGCCTTAGCATCTCTGGGTGTCTCTGTTCATACAACAGAGCATGTCGACACAATTGAAATAGCATGTACCAAAGCGATGGCAGCAGCCCTGACTGTATCCATCACAAAGCGATCTATTAAAACGGCACCCACCAGACTTTCCACATGATGAGTTCAGCATTCCCTGGCGGGGCTGTGTGGCAAACAAAAAGACTTCACCTGTTCCCACCAGTTGAGAGCAGGATGCCTGCTGCACTGACATGACACAGCCACACACACTTACTGGGTGAGCGTATTCTGAGGCTGTTAGGAGCTAAGCAGGTGGGAGGGAGAGAAGCTGAACATCACAAAAGCCAGTAACACCTGGAGCAAAACCACAGCTTAGAGATGAGCCACAGCAATGTGTTTGCATGGCAGATCTGGTCACCCGCTCGTTACTGACCCAGAGATTAGAACAATTCAAAGGAACCTTCACCAAAATGGGACCTTTTTCACAGGAAATTCATTGCTAACTGGAAGATATGGGAGGATAGAGAGAGGAAGGATACAAATAACGTGCGCTATTCCAGTTCCAACTGGAAATATCACCATTTTCACCAGCTGTGCCATCCTCTCATAAAAGTATAAATTACTTTAAGACCTTAAGCACTAACTTACCACTGCTACAGCCGTGCTAGACAAGAATAGCAGAGGCAACTCTGAACTTGAGGCAGAAGGATTTTCATGCAGGAGAACACAAAATCCTTTCCATCTCACACAACCCTTTCCTTCCCACTACACGGGAAACTACATACAAGAAAATTCTTCAGCAATCTTCTAGCTACTATGCAAGGATCTTTGACAGAAGCGTTTTTGCAGAATGTTGATATGCAAAAATCAGACAGAACTGAAGCTTTTTGGTCTAGTGCAATCCCGCTTTTATTCCACTTGCACATCCGTTCAGGAATACCATCTGTTCATAGTCGGTTTATTCTATCCACACTCCATTTATTCTGCTATACTTCCAAAAGGGAACATGTAGAACAAATGGAAGAGGCAGGACGTGGATACAGCATTCCAGTGGTGCAGGATGCATCTGAACAAACTACAGAAGATAAAACATCCTGAAGGTTACAAGCATAGATTTGTCAGAAAGGCAGGGACAGCTGATACAGCAGAATGGGTCACGAATGCAGGAATTGACAGCAGATATCCAATTCCAAGTGCCCACTGAGAAGAATTAGCAAATATGCAGGCAATCTCTCAGTTCTTATCTAAAAAGACTGTTGCCCAAACTATGAAGGTGGGTTTTTGTTGTTGTTGTTGTTCTTTTTAAATCTGTAACTACACTGAGCCCTACAATTCTGTACCTACAGACCCTTGCCTTCCAAAGGTCAATATTGAAATGAGTTACTCAAGGGCCAGGGTAGCCACATGTTGTGACTGTAAGACTGCTCCCAGAAATACACACCATATTGCCACTTCACAGAGAACACAGGTGGGAACTTAATTCCAAAGCTTCTAGAATTTCTCAGGAACAGAAGCATACAAAAAGTAGAATCTTGCTGTGTTTTGTCAACAGAGGTTGTGTTTAGGCTGGGTAGACATCATTAAAAGCAACTGTTTTTCTCATTAACAAATAGGTTATAAACCCCAAATTTAATGTGCTGAAGGTGCATCAGAAAGCTTAAAGAACAATTCACTACAAACAGGATCTAGAGATTTATACTTGGCGCTGGGCACCATTCAGAAGAGAAATGCAGCTAAATCCTCACTCCCTGCCAGTACCTCCTGTCTACTCCAAGGTCAATACCACCCCGTATTAGGCTGCCAGGGGATTTAAACATTTAGCAGGTGGGACATGAGTCACACCCACAGCGTTCAGATGCTGTCTGAAAAGCCAAAAATATGATTTCACCTTTAAAGTCTTACTACATTCTTCTTGCATCATGCCCAATACAGCTCTCCAAAAAGAAGAAAGTCTGCCGCTCAGTTCAGGGCCAGACTGCCTCAAAATTATTTGCCTTTGCTGAAGTTCCAACTCCCCCTCCTATGTCTTCACTATCGTGTCTGAAATGAGCTTAAGCAGAAAGCTCAGAGTAAAAACCCGATCCTGATGCAGTTAACAGTTCCACCCAGGCCTCTGTCAAGCATGTACTTCATTTGCGGTTGCATCAGCTCCAACACAAAATATGTAACTCAGCCTTGCTAAATATTTCAGTTCCTTTTGGCACAGGTATTGGAAATGACAACTTGGCAACGAAGCCCTGGATCTTGAAGGGTCTTTAATTCAGAGAACAACAAACGTCGGGAATTCAAATTCCAGCAGGATCCCTGCAGCATCGGGCCTGCTAGGTGTCGGCGCCACCACTTAGCTGTTCCAGCCACACGTAGGCTCTAATATGCAGAGGAACTGCCTCATCACCTCTAAGCGTATACACAAGAGCAGAAAGTGCTCCACAGTAATAAAAATCACTTATTGCTCTAAGGGTTTGGAACACTGGACTTGACAAGCGAGTGCTGATAGGGAAATACTTCAGGAACAAAAATGGGCAGGAATGACAGGGCTTACAGACGCATGACTACAGTGTTAGTCATTTGAGACATGTCTCAAAATTGTGGTCAGGGATTCTGCTACCATAACATCTAACTTCATTTGGTTTTGCACACAATGTCACAGAAGTGATTTTTGGAACAGTCTGTATGAGGCAACACTGGGAGTGTGACTAACTGATTTCAGAAGTATACTCCTACTGCAAGGATGTTTGGAACAGTTTGCCAGAGAGACAAAATGAGCATCTGGGCCATCATCACGGGTAGACTGGAAAGGAATACACCCATATTAGTCAATATGTAGCTACAGAAAAACAAGCTAATATTTACTCAGCACCAAAGGACGGTTTAAATGGAAATAGCACTGAATGAACCCTTAAAACCTGCTTCCAGATTTGAGGATCAGGAAGACGTTTGACTTTTGATTAAAAGCATGCCTTTTTTTTTTTTCTTTTCCTTCATGATATAGTTCTTTGAGATGACAACACAAGCTGTAGACAAGAATCCAAGCACTGGGTAAAAAAAAAATAATCATAATAATAGACATGCTCCTTTCACACTCAGATTGCTTTGGATGCTCTCTTTAGCTCACTGATGAGGTTTTGCATTGCTGCTCTGAGGTTAACTTGTTCACTGCTGTTCCCTCAGAGGCCTCCCACCATGACTTTGCTACTGCTTCCAAGTCAAACAAACAGATCACTGCAATCTACATCAACAAGATTAAATTACACTTGCTGTGTCCACATTCTTTACCTCGTCTCCTCCTCGTTAACCAGCACTCTAAGTGCACTTTCTTCTCTGAAGACTGTAACAGTAATGGGTCCTAACTATGCCAGCTATCACTGTAAGCCTTTGGACATATAGAAGGAGAGCATCTGGAAGGAAAAAACAAGTCAGAAGTTTACCAATATAGCGTGAAATGGGTTCAATCTTGCGTTATCTTCGTCTGGAGCCTACAACTTGCTTGCCCATCAGTATTAGTTGCTGCACTAAAACATGGAGTTCAGGAATAAAATCTCCCATTGCAGAGAAAAAGAGGGGAACATTACAACACAATTACATTTCGGTTTACTGACAGGAGTCTTTACTTGTCAGCAGATGCTTCAGAACAGAACACCACATTTCAAGAACAAGTACCATGGATAAAACATTAAGTGACCCATGGAAGTCTGATCAGAAATTCTTCTCCTGCGCAGCACAGCATTGCACAAAAGCCTGGAACACCTTTCCCACTGAACGTGAAACTCAGAAGTGCCTTATGCAAAATAGAAAACTAAAAGCCAAAGCCTAAAAATGCAGTGAACTAGTCATTAACTCTAAGCTGTTAAAATCTTTGGCATGTTTTTGTGTGCTCATACATACAGCCACGTGTGCGCGTACACCTGTATGTATATAGATATATTATATATAAGTGTATGTGTGTATACATACACACATGCACCTATATACCTAAACTTATACTTTGAGCTTCACTAGCTGGCAGTTGAAGATTACACATGGCAGAATTCTTGATACTTTGGACAGATCTAGCAGCAAGCCAATTCCCCAGAAAAATCACAGGCAAATCAACTCACTCTGGGGACTGTAAGTCTTTCCTCTCTAGACCATGCTACTTGTAGCACAAGATTCTCAAAAGCAGCTGTGAACCCCACTGCCACCCACACCCCCACCTCATAAAATGATATCATCAAAATTGGAGATTATATATCAGCTACAGGATTACCAACCAGCTTTCCAAAAGAGTCTTGCCTGTAACATTCTCTGTGCTGTTCTCACAGGACCAGGAGGAGAGTGCACTGTAAGTTTTTATAGCTAGGGGATGAAAACTCCATGAGAGCTGAATAAAAGCACTCAATCTGCATATATTTCACAGATACCTGTTCCAAAGAAGTTAGTACTGCAGACTTGATTCTGAAGCCCTTCTAAAAGTTATCATTCTTCATCCCTTTTAAAAGTTCCTAATGTTCTCATCTACTAGTAAGATTGATAGTTCTGGCTGTAAAGAAATCAAGATTTATCGAATAATTCCACAAGTCATATCCCTCAGCAAAGAATAATTTGGAAGATGTTTCTCTGCAGGTCACCTGAAAACACTTTCATTTAGGACACCTTTCACTTTCCACAGTCCCAACATGAATATATTATAGAGGTGGTGGACCTGGGATAAATACAAGAAGGTTTTGAGTAGGACAGGGAAATGAAACCCTTACAGTTGGGGGGGATGGGAAGGAAATTTGTTTGAGGGTATTTTTCCCTATCTTTCTTCTGTGACATCTTCTGTGAGTCCATGTGATTTGGAGTTCATGCTAGGAAGCACAATTTCATCTAAGAACATGCACACATCTCACCTGAACCAAAGCAACAGGATGATGCATCTTTTTTTCCTGTTTTTGATCAGAAGTTGCTTCCTAGCTAAGGGAAACAGACGAGGATGAGCCAGCACAGGCTAGAAGGAAGAAGAGAGATACCATCTCTAAACTTGCCCTCCTTTCAGCCTTTTTTGACCTTAAGTTAGACCATCTTTTTAAACAGCTTGCCTTGCGTGGGAATCTCCAACAACCTATTTCAGTGTTGTCTCATTCCTCCTGTTTGACATTTGCTCCCGATGTCCTGCCCAGTAATTTTCAGTCACTTACAGAACTTGATTTTTTTTTTCTGCTGAAAGCATGCAAAACTTTAAAAATGGACAGACAATAGCTCTCCCTCTCCACAAAGCAGCCTATTCACTTGCATCAAATTACTGTAATTTAATCCCAGGCCTTATCTTGACACAGAGAACAGCTTATTCCGTTCACTGATTGTTGCAGCTACCTTTTTACATATTCAAAAGAGTCATCACTCCCTTAGAGCCTCACCCCTCTCTAGACTGAAAGCAGCCCCCTTTTCTGCAGGCTTCCTTATAAAATGTTATCTAGAACTTCTCACCTTGGCCTCTTCCTTCAAGGTGGCTTTTTCTCCCCAAAGCAACAGTTCGTTCAGTGTTATAGTACAGAAGAGACAGACATCACATGTTTTTGAAGTTTAAAGAAAACACTCAACCTTGGAAAAAGCCCTATACTTGCTCTAAAACAGCATCATTCATCAACGCTTTAGAAAGCAGTGCTGCATCTGTTCTGGAAGTAACTGGCCAGCCTGTCTTTCAGTTGCAAACAGAGCCTTGATTGAATCACCACAGAGGCTAAGAGAGACCACAAATGTGTAAGGACACAGAAGTCTCAGGATATGCCAAGATTACGACGTTGGGAAAAGCAAGAATTCATAGCACAGCTACACCGTTAGTTACGCAAGAGTCAAAGGACAGCCCCGGGCTGCAGATGAATCAACCAAATGAGGTTAAGTTTAATAGGAATTGTTTATTTCAGTATAAAATACTGCTGAAAAAAATGTTTAGTGCTTTTTCAGCAACATCTCAAGTAGCAGGTTATAAGTTACAACACCAGAGATGGCATTAGAAAATGATGCTCAAAAACCCTCAGTCAACTACAAGTTTCAGATTCCTCACTTTTACAGAGCTGCTGTAGATTACAGAAGTTGCTAAGTGAGCTATATAACCCAGCTCACTTGCCATATGTCCCTTTCAAATTATTTAGCGGAATGGATTGTTGGAAACAGTCAACTGAGATGCGCGACCTTCTGTCATGGGCAGGAAGGAAAGGGGAACAACAAGAGTCCTACCTACTTCCCCTCTAACAAAAGTTACCAGTCACTCCAGAGAAGGTACCAAATGGTAAGATGGCATCTGTCCCACTTTGCTCCCCTGCTCAGAGAACAGCTAACAAAATAACACTGCAGAACTTGATGCATATGTTAAGCAGGACCTGATGTTCAGGAACACACACAGCATATGTCTGTAAATTATTACTTCTCAGCTAGAGCCCAAAGTGTTGTCCTATGTGATTTTATAGAACTGTGGCAGTTATACCTATTCCATGGTATATAGTTTTATGTCCCCTACTGACTGTGTCTCCATTGCAACTTACGGAATCTTCTGGTGGTCTTTGAATCTTCCCCCAGTCCACAGATGGTCCCTTTTCTTGTAGGAATCTATGAAATAGCTTCTTAAATCCTTCCAGGTCATTTTTGGTGTGCTACAGAGAAGAAATAATGTTAATTAATACTGGTATTTATTGTGTACCTACTCTATCATGGAAGCATTTTTACAAATTTGATATACAACACATTCACAAGAGCAAGTTTGTCAGCTCGTGAAGTACAGACGTGCTAAAATGTAAAATTCCAAAAGGTGCCAAAAGTTCATTTTCAGTAAAAATCGAGATGGGAGTGAGGGTTGGGGGGGGAGGGGCCAAAAATAAAGAAAAACAATAAAGACATCCAAAGCCTTGTATACCTAAAAGGCAAGTCTTTATTCAAAACTATAACCATAAGAATTCGGCCAAATCTTTACAGTATCAGCTTTACCCTCTCTTTCTGTAATCCACTACAGATTATATAGAACCTTTAATAACTAAAGGTGATTAAACACTTAGTAATAACTCTGCCGTGCAGTTTGTATGCAACTGAAAGTCTCCTACTGACACTGTAACCAGGCTACTCTTCCACACATGACTAGAGCACACGTTAAAAATAAGGATAGCATTATTCTGTGATTTGTCCCCTTGTATAAAATTTGCTTGTTTCCTGTCTCTAACTTCTCAGGCTTTGGGTTGCATTCACATCATACTTCTTACCTCCAGCTCATTTGAAGGTGCAGTTGCAAGTATCTTATCAAGTTCTACCTTCATTGAATACTCCAGCTCTTGTCGAATGACTTCCTGAAATTGTGAGGGGCCAGACTGAGACATGGCTTTGCTGAAATCTTAAATTAAAAGAAAAAAAAAAAAGGGTTAAAGGGAAAAAAAGAAAAAAGAAAACTAGCTTATTTAGACTGTAGACAGCTTTCAGATTTCTTAGGGAAAAAAAATTGTGTAATCCAGTCTTGTTTTATTACTGTGCAAGCACTCCAGGAACCTTGAGTTTTTGCTCCTAGTAACTTGGAGAACAGATCTTAAAGTGGGAGCAAAAAACAGCCAACCTTCTCTCAAAACTCTAAAAAGTTCCAGAAGATCAATGGTCTGTCACAAGAAATGTTCAAAATCCACAGCAGTACACTTTTTTTTTTTTGCTAGGCAGCTAAAGTGTTCGTGTCCTACCACATCAACATCCTTTAGCAAGTAAAAACACGAAAAAGCCATTCACTAAAAAAAAAATATTTTATGCAGAACATTGTGATCAAGGGCATCCTTCTGTTCACAGAAGCAAATAAAAACATGTTTTAATTATTTATGCTGTGCATTTTCACACAATATTCTGTTTGTTCCAGTAAATATTCCCTTACTTTATCGTATGAGTATTTTCACACTACAGCATGCCCTTCAGTTACTAAGCAACCTGGAAAAATAGTCCGTCCATCACTTCAGCATTTATTTTGCTTCTGAAAGTGATAAGCTCCATAGACGTGAAAGAGTAAATACACAAACAGTCCATGCAGTGAAGTCCATAGTCAAAGCACCTCACAGAAAGAAACGGAAGATAGCTTGGCTTTATTTTCCAGAAGAAAGCATGTGAAGTGAGTGCCTTCCCAAAAGGCATTCCGAGTATGTTCTCTGAAGACCTCAGTTAATTTAATTTCTGCCAAATCCCTTGAGTAATCGCTTCTCTATAACACAGAGAGTGATGTATTGCCAAATATAGCTGGAATTTTAGAAACACCCTGAATACTGGTACAAAAAAGGGGCAGGAGGAAACTTTGCAAACGAACTGAGTGATAGTGCCAGGAAACAGTTAGAAGTGACAGCCGTGTTTAAAGTTTCCTTATTTGGGACATGCATTAAAGGGCTATTCTATCGAGAATGCCTAGGAGAGCCAGGGGCAGTTCATTTTCATTATGGTTTTGATCGTATTTTTAAGCAAAATACTCCGCAGCCTCAGACTCGGTCACAGTGTCGAGCCCTTGCTTTGAAGCCCACAGAAGCCATTTTCCTGACTGCACTGTTTTGCAGGTACGGAAAGAAAAAAAAAAAAAAAGAGGCAAGTGCTGCAGTGCACACGCCGTGGTGTAACACAGGGGAAATGCCAGCACAAGATGAATAGGACAATTAACAATAGGTTCATTTTTTAATCTTGTGCTTCACTTGGTAATAAAAACAGGTAACAGTTGGAAGCATCTTACGCTTATCTTTCCAGGTGAAATATGTAAAAACACTAGAGCTCTTTGCTGAAAGTACTTCCTCCTACAGAAATGTTAGATCTACACCACCTGAATACTTTTGTGCAGAACTGCTGCAAGTGCTGAGCTTTCATTCCCTCATTTTGAGTTGATGCACGTGGAAACAGTGTTTAAACTTCCAAGGCAACAACAGCTACAAGATACTTTCAGATGTTTGTTTGTAATCCTCCCTGCAAGGAGCTGTAACCCAGGGCTGGGGTTACAGCAACAGCAGCAACCATTTCTCGCAGCTCATCAGCCTGTAAAACATGTGAACCTCCCGATATGATGCAACACAGCCCAGCAGAAACTCTGCAAATACCAAGTATTCAACAGAGGCTGTCATTTGTTAAGGAAGAGCCAGCAAACAACCGTCCCGGGCTGCCATGTAAGCAGGAAGATCCTGTTGGCTCGCGTTGGCCAAAAGACACGTATCTCCCAGATAAAAAGAGCATTTGGAGATTAAGCAATATCAGAAGCAAACCAGAAGAATAAGGCATAGTAAAAGTAAACATGTGATAACGTCCTAGTTCTTTTCCTTTCTTTTTTTTTTTTTTATAATGCATTCTCCAAGGCTTAATGAGCAAATGCTGAAGGCGTGTGGAGCAGCAGCCCAATGGCCCGCGCCTCGTCCGCACCCAGAGCCACCACCCCGCAGCCTTGTGGCCACCATTTGGCAACCACCACGACCGCCTGGCCTCACCCAGCCCACCTGGACGTGGGTGCCCGGGAAGAGCGTTGCTGGTGCTGCCCATACTGGTATGGTTTGGGGGAAAGAGGAATGACAGAGCCAGCACAGCTGGAATCTACAAAAACACACTTCTGACCCAAGTATTACGGGTGCAGGGAGGGATCTGTTGCGCAGGGGTAAGAATTTCAGTGCTGTACCCAACAGCCATGAGGGTCCCAACGTCGAGGAGCTCAGCACCAGCCTTCCTGCTGAGATTTCTTCCCTAAGGGAAATCCCTCCGGGGTTTTGGGAAGAAGCTGGTATTTATGTACTCCAGCCTACCGATGGCAGGAGGACAGCCACTGTTCTTTAGCGTGAGCTGCTGTTAAATTTAACAGCCCGAGTTAACGTTTATTTCCCTCTTCACCGTAATGGCAATGATGTAGAAAAGCCAGTGCGACTGCATTTCTAAAGGCAGTTATTTCCTACAGGCAAGGCGAATTTCCTAAGGCTGTAATGAAGAGTAGTTATTGCACCTCTGTAAAACCAGATGGGAGGCAGGGGTGCTGGATAACTGCAGGAAGAGACTTCCCAGGGGACATGCTGCCCTAAGCTTCCAAACTACCTTTAAAAAGAAATGCCTCTTCCAAGCTACATTGCAATCACTGCCTCGGATTTCAGCCGAAGCTCACTTTTACAGGATTGCTATTCTTCAACTCCCATCTGAAGGAAGAAAGGGGTAGGATATGGCAGTGGAAGACTCACAAGGGATGGGCCCACACAGGAATGAGTGCAGAACAGAAACATGTGATGAAATAGATGAGGCTCCAGAAAACACTGGGTTTTCAAAAAAAAAAAAAAAATGACCACCCAGGACAACTTATTTTAATGCCTTCACCAGAAAATGCTCCGTCAAGTCATACAGAAAGACCTTTAATCAAGTCACCAGCGGAGAGTTTCACTCAAACCCTACTGTCCCCGCCTTTATTTCTACATTGCTCTTATCTCCCAGTTAGCCTGCCACTGTTCTCACACCGTGAACTATGGTAAAGAGCACACTATTCTTAGGTTTATGGTGCATGATTTTATAACTGACATTTGGGAAAAAAACAATATACGATAAATCAGATCAAGTTACTAAAAAGGAGATCTTTGTGAACCATCGGAAATAAAATAAGGGACAGACTTCCCCAACTGCACATGAACAGAACAGCAGCATATTTCCTTTCTGCCAGCCCTCCTTTTATTTTACATTAAAAGGGGGAACACACAAAGCTCAGTTTTGTTGCCCTAAGAACTCATTAACTCACTCAGAAGAGAACTCACTGCCTTAGTACATAGCATATGGGGTCACGGCACAGGAAGGAGTCACGGGACAAGCCAAGCAAGAAGTCCTCTCGTGAAAATGTAGGGATCTTTTGGGCTGAGGGTTGAGAATTGTAATTAGTACTGCAATCCAAGTAAGCACACTGAAAGAGCTACACCAGAAAATTATTTCTATTTCCTCGGAGCCAGACTACTTGCATAAAAATCCGGAAGGTTGGCCCGTAAGTTGAAACATGCAGCTGAACTTTAAATGCTCTATCCTTGAACTCGGGGCTGAAGGTACAGAGTGAATGCCTTAACTTCCACCGACTCCACTGGAAAGTTCAAGGCAATTTTTATCCTTGACAGGAATAAAAATCTCACAGACACCCACACTGCCCAACACAAAACTAATAATTATTACTTTGCTTGATTTTTGAGAACTCAGCACACCCAATTAGCATTTGCACACTTCTTTCTCCCTATCACTACGGGCAAAATTTGTCAACATACATGGCACCGAAGCATACATGAAGTGAAACCTAGCCACGCTCTCCTTTCCCCATCGCAGAGAAGCACGTTACCCTGAGCTCATACAGAAGTTTGCAACCCGGGACGCTGTCCTCGCCAGCTGCATACACCAAGGGTTGCGATGTTACCGCTTAGACACAGCGCGATTTCTGAGTCTAGAGGCTGATCCTTGTGCTAAAAATATCACCTGACATCAGCAACGTGTTTTGATGCTATCAGTCTAGGAAAAGTACTTTTTTAAAAAAGGTTCTAGTGTTGTCAAAACCTTGGCAATATTTTAAGAACTGTTTTTTATCTTTACATAGGTTAACATAGTACCACTTGCCTGCAAGATGGCTACCTCCAGCAGTAGGCTGAGATAAGCCAATTCCGCTTAAAAAGAAGGCTTCAGAGCCTATTTTTGTCACTCGTTTCACAGCAAGAAGGGGCTTGTCTCGACAACTTTCAGGACACCAGGTGAGCAGCGTGACTTCAGCACTTCCCCTGACCAGCGCTGTGCGTTTCACCCAGCTGTCACAGGACGTTTACAAACTGTCACTGCACTTACACAGCAAGTGCTGAACAGTCCTGGACATCCACTGGGCGAGCAACTGATTTCCCACAGCCTGCAAAAGCTCTTGGATTTGTGCAGGACCCAAGTTCACATAGCAAAAGACCTACTATTGCCCACTCTTTTTTCTACAGGCAGTGATAGGCCTGCATGGATTTATATCAAAAAAACCTACAGGCATGAAATCCGCAACAGAAAACCACACATGCACCATTAGGAATACCAGAAAGGAGGGGAGGGAGGGGGAGAAGTGCCACGGCAATGCACCAAAGTAATTTTTCTTCCTGAAATGACCCCTTGCGGGCCGGTTCCCCGTTTCCCAACGCAGGATTCCCAACTCAAGACCAGGCAATACGCTCCCAGGGAGCGAGGCAGCGTGCCGGAGCCTACGGCAGGGACCTGCAAATACCGAAACACACTCAGACCTCCAAAAACTTGGGCAGATGGGGAGAGGCAATGGGGGGAAGCCTCCTGCATGTGTCAGCCGTGGCAAGGGGCCATCGGCCCGCTACACGGCAGAGACAGACACGTCCACATCCACGGACACGTTCACGGAGGTCAGAGCGGGACGGGCACCGGCGAGGCCCCGTCACCTGCCGGGGGAAAGCCTGGCACGCCGTGCAGCCTGCTGCTGGAAGAGAAAACGAGACGGCACAGAGTAAGAGCAAAATAACTGAAATAAAACCAAGCGGGCACGGAGCGAGGTCCCTGCGGCGGAGGAGCCAGCCTACCTTTGGCGAACGACATCTTCGCTCCTCGGTAAAGGCGAGCGCAGGGAAAACAGAGGCGAGCCCGAGGGAGCCGCACCCGGCCGGGAGGGAGGAAAGGAGGAAGGCAGCGGCCCCGTCCCCTCCGGGAGCAGCCTCCCGAGCCCGGCGCAGCCCGGTGCGAGCCCCGAGCAATTTAAATTTCATCAGTGGCAGAGGCGGACCCGCAGCGCGCCGGCATTCACCACCCCTTTCCCCTAACCCTCCCCCGGGCCGAGCCTCCCGCCTCCGCGGGGCTCCCGGCGGGCTCCTCCCCGCTCCCGGACGGGCCGGGTCGGCAGGGCACGGCCGAGCCCCCCGCGCCGCCATTTTCCCTCCCCCCCCTACCCCCCCCCTTCCCGCCCCCCCGCCATTTTCCCTCTCCTCAGGAGCGGGCGCTCGGCGCGCGGCCGGCCCCGCCCCCCCCCCGGCGCGAGCGGCCGCCATGGCCGCGGCCCCGCCGGACCCACCTGGGCGCTGCGGCGCGGTGGGGGGCGGGGGGAGCGAGGGGAGGGGGCGGGGTCTTCCCGGCGGGCCCCGCGGGGGCGAGCATGCGCGGGAAGGGGGGGGGGAAGGTTTTTGGGGGGGAAACCCCGATTTTGGCCAGTTTTGAGGGGGGAGGCGGGGCTGCGTTCCTCTGCCTCAAGTCGGTGCTGCTGGGCTCTAATCAATGGAGATGCAGCGTGGGGCTGAGGGGTCCCCATCACCCCCAAATGCTCTTCTCCCCCCCCGCTGCCCAAATACAGATTTTTTAATTATTATTTTATTATTATTATTACTTTTTTTTTCCTAGGGAACTGTGTGAATCAAGCACACGCATCACTCCTCTCACCTGCTCCTGTTTGCACAGAAAGCACAGGCTTTCTGCGCCCCCCTCTTGTTAGGTTTCCTATGAACACCCTTTTTCTCCGTTTTTCATACCAACACAGGGTCCCCTGCCAGCAGCTCGAGGTGTCCATGTCCCCTCACAGAAACAACTCTGGAGGTGGTCATGGGGACCCCCTGAGCTGCTCCCATGTCACACAGGAATAGGGGCTCGACAAAAGCTCTGGTGTAATTTGGTGACTGCTTTTATCCTGCTCCCCCTGTGCTCCCTTCACACTGCCCAGCGGCATGCAGGCACGCAAGCAGCCCGTGTGGTGCTGGCTGAGGCATGGCCTCTGGCACATGACAGGCCAGTCCTGTCCTCGTCATCGCCTGCTCCTCACCCTTTCCCATTTGTCCCCTGCCCCGTTCTCACTGCTATAATTAAGGGCAAATCAGGTGTTGGCTCGCTCTGCTGGACACAGCCTTTAAAATTCTTGGCATACAGCTTCTCCTTTCAATGCCTGAAGCCAAGCTGTGGAAGATGGGAGGGAAGAAGCTTGTCACAGGATCGGAGCATTCCCCATTTTGCTGCTTGCTTGAAATGGGCTCCATTTCCCCAATATGTGTCTGCCCACCTAAATTTCTTTGTGTCCACCTAGATATCTGTGTGCCCACCTATGTGTCTGTGTGCCCACCTAAACATCTGTGTGCCCACCAGGTTGGGCTCACAGCCCTCGAGGCTGGGCATGACCCCTGTGGGGCAACACAAGCGCATCCAAAATCTGATGAGCCTTATCATCACAGACTTGCCTGCAAGGCACAACGTTCATCTAACGAAGAACCACCCAGTGCCATTTTTATGAAGCCCTAACCACTTCCCCACAGCCATTGAACAGCAGAGAAGACATCCAACTTAATTGGTGCAACACAAGGCTCAAGGGGAGGGTTGGAAAAGGGGGCTTGTTCTCCCTTGAAGGGTAGCTAAGAAACAAGAAAAAAAGGCAAAACAAAATGAAATAACAACAACAAAAAAAATTGGTTGGGAGGGGGAGGAACGTTGTTAATGTTCTCTCAAGTTGCCATGGAGTGGCTGTGGAGCACTGAGGAATCAGGGTCACGCTGCTTGTGGCCAAGTTTCTAGCTACCATCCCTTGAAGGATCTTTCAGCAGCAGAAAGAGGCCCCATGGAGTGAGATAACTGCGCTCCCAGGCCAGCTGAGGCCACCAAAGGCCACCAAAGTCAAGGTAGTCTCATAGTGATCCTACCAAGGCACAAAGATGCCACCAGATGTTGGCATTGCTTCATTGCAGAGGTTTCTGTGCTGACCTGACAAACCATGGGCCCGTTTGGTGGTTGAAGACCTAGTCCGGGTGGTGACTCCTCCTGTGGGTCTGGTTAATCATCTCAGGAGGATTTTGGTAGCTGACAGACCACCAGAGGTGAGGAGGAGAGGGTTGCTCAGGCCTCTCGTGCTCCACCTGGCCAAGCAGAGCTTGAGTAGACATTTGACTGGCAAGTAATTAGAAACTAAATGTACCTGCAGCAAGACAAGGCGTGCATTGGAGCATGGTGAACCTGGCAGTGAAAAAGCACACAAACTGGTTAAGAACAAGATTAAAGGATTATCAGTTCTCTGGTTTCTCCACCAGTAGACTGTGGGTTTTTCTTCATGAGTCATAGATCTGCAGAAGAACAGAGGCTGGTGGAGGCCTCTGGAGCTGCGACCTCTCCCAGTTGATCCATGTCATGTGCCCTGTGCCGTGTCCGCAGTCCTGCCCTTGGGGAGCCACCTGAGAAACTGGGACACGCCACTGGGCCCACTGGTTGCTTTTGAATAGTGTCACTGTGAGAGGGTGAGGAAGATCCAACAAAGAGCCATAACCAAAGCTGCTGCTGCTTCCCAAAGCTTCACCATCAACATAGGGCTTCCCAATGCTTCACCATCAACATGGGGCTTCCCAACAGCCCAGTGCCACCCAATGCCTTCTTCTGGTACATGTAACATGTTGTGTGAATGCTGTCTGTGTGAGGTTGTTCTGCAGCAATTTCACAGTAGAGGAATGAGGCATCCCCAGTGAGATTTGGCAGACTCTTGCTGGAACAAAAACCAGGATGGCCTCAACAAGCCTGGAGCCCCAGCTCACTGAGGATGTCCTGCCCCTTCGACCTGCATCCTCTCACGGTTAGGAGAAACCTGCAAGAGATATTTGGTCCCTGTGTCCCCGCTGTCCCTTGGGGTGCTTATATTTCAGGAGATGTAGGAGGAAGTCAAGAAGTGTCAGCTGCTAAGCCATTTCAAGCAAAGGGTTTGTCATCATTGACTTAGTGCTTTTGGTTTTAGTTCTGCTGGCTTGGGGCATGTTGAAGTCAGTAGCATAAAGGAGAAGATTGTATCTTTATTGCTACAAAGGAGCATGTTTCTCATCTCTTCTGTGTCTTAGAGTTTCAGCCAAGTTTGTGATCTCCAGGTGAGCCTCCCAGAACCCCCAAAACCACCGCAACATGTGTCGTTTCCATCTCTGTCTTCACAATTTTTGTGGTTGGAAACTGCACTGTGTTTTTCCCCAGCACAGTAACTCCCCACAAAGCCTGCACCACTCCTTTCCCCATTCTCTGAGGGAACTCGGCGGGTTTCATCCTTTTGGTTCTCTTCTGCCCCACACCAGACTTCCCTGCTCACACATGCTTCATCTCAGCTGAAACAAGCTTGTTTCACTAGGAAGACCGCTTAGTAAATCCTCTTAATTAATGCCATGTTTTCTTCCCTTTCTTAGTTACAGAGGAACAAAAGGCTTCGGCTGGAACCCTGGCTTTTAGTTTTCTTCACAGTACTAAATATTCACAAAGAAGCTAAATGAAATGCCAGAAAACAACTTATTTCTAGTGCTCACAGTACATGTAGTGACACATGCAACTTCCCTTGTATCTCCTTGTGGTGCCAAACGCGGAGTCTCAAATTCATTTTAATGACATGTTACCATTGCTCGGGCTTTGCTGGTGGCAACACACATTGTCCCAGAGCCATTCCTTTGCTGTTGGATTCTAAATCTGTCTGTGGAATACAAATCACATTTACTGTTTTGGCAGTTTTTCAAGGAGAGGCTTAACTGTTGGATTGCCCACACTTTTGGTGAGGTCCTGAGGGCCACAGTGGTCCCTCCTCTGGAGCCAGGTGGTGTCTGTACGACACAGCACGAGGGGAGGAGAGGACTGCAATGAGACCAGCAAGCAACCCTATATCACAGAGTGGGGCTCTTCTCCCCACCAAAGCCATACAGGAAATCTCCAGCAAAAGTGGGTGAGAGCGAGCCATGTTTGCACCTTGAACCTTCTTGAGAAGGTATCACAGTATCTCCCAAGAGAAGGGATCTTCCTTTTTGTGACCAGAAATAGACTCCAAAGCTTGTGAGTCCTTTCCATGCTTTTCTGGGCAGCAAGGGAGGGGGCTGCGTCAGCACCCCATTTGCTGAGAGGTGTCATGTCCTGGGAGGAGGCTTGGAGAGGAGCAGTGGCATATTTTCCCCATTACTCAACAATTTCCCGCACGGCAATGTTTTCTTCTGCAGAGGCGGACAGTCCCGGTGCACATATGTTTCGGTTTTCTGCAGCACTCCCAAGTGATTTGCTGCCTAACGTAGTGCGTGAGTAAGAGATGCTAAAACCCAGCCAGGCACAAATTAGGTCTGTGCTCCACTCCTCGTCCTCCATGGCAGGGGAGCCTCTCTCGGGCGGGTCCATTCCTGCCTCCTCTGTCACAGCAGACCCCAGGAAGGCTGCTGAAAACACAGCCTGCAGCCTCTCCAAAGCCAGCCGCGTCACCATGGCCCAAATCTGGGAATGAAAGGTCACAAACATGATGCAAAACCTTTCCGTTCCTGGTGCGGTGTTATTCGTATGGGAGCTCCTAAAATCCTCAGTGCAGGTTGTGCAGCTACTAGGGCAGGCACACAACAAGCCCAGGAGAAGTCTTACTCGCCCCAAAAAGCCCTCTATCAAGGGAAAAAAATATAGGGGAGGATTGAAAAGCAGGCCTCCGAGCGTGTGACTGCTGGGCAACGTGGGGCCAGTGGGCAGCCTGAACCACCACCTCAGCACCTGGCAGCGAGACAGCTAAAGCTGCTGAAGGAAAGGACACCCGGGGTCATCTCCAGGTTCCTCGCAGCTGCCTTGGGCTGTACTTGGTACTGGGAGCGTATAATGTGGTGTGCTCTGAGCTGTGTTTTGCTCCATCAGCATCATCAGCAATAGCATTTGTTATTCTGCAGTTGGGTCTTGATCATACCAAAGTGGGTCCTTCAAAGCCAGTCATCCCACCTCAACCTCACCTGATCTGTCTGAAAGCCCTTTTCATTTTTACAGTTTCTATTATGTGGTGAAACATAACTGCTACACAACTTTTCTGGAGAAATCCAGAAACAGTCAGAGATGTTTTACAGGCTTATCAAGGGCAACACGAGGTTCTCTGCCTCAGTGAAGAGGCTTTGGCAGAAGTTTCGGTCTAGTTGGTGGAGGAGCTCAAAGCATTCCCTGAACGCAGACTGCATGCAGGAGCCAAATCCTGCAGCTTTCAGTGAAAACCCTGGAAACCGACTCCTTAGGAACAGCAAACAGTGGGGTTTGCCAGCTGGAAGCCTCCAAGAAGAAAAGCAACAAGTTGATGTACTGCTGTGGTGAATGTGCTGGGCCACGTTCCCGTGTCAACGGTGAGGGGACAGCACTGCTGTGGCTGTGAGCCACACAGATGTGACCTGGTGCTGGGTCAGGCAGCAGCTGGAGGCGCTCTGTACGGGCAGCGAGGGCGACCAAGCCAGCCCAACCATTGCCATCTGTTGTACTTGCATTGCCACACTGGGCGTTAAGGCAGGGCTTGCCATTCTGCTTCTCTGGGAAGCACAGGGCAAAAAAAGTAGGGAAAAAAAATGGAAATTTATCTCTTAAAGGAAAACAGACTGAAAAAATCAAGGTCAGAAAGCTGGCATGACCATGCAAGAGGTTAGACTGGCAGGTGCTGTGTTTCCACAGGATGTGCTGGTTTTGCCTCCATATGCCACCAGCCATTCACCACATCCCTCCAGCCTGGTGCCAGCTTGTCCTCCAGCCTGGTGGCAATGCAAAGGTGGCTCGGCTCCAGCAGGTGTATGTCACAGTCACACCTTACCTCATCAGCCGCTCGCAGGTGGCAAGGAGCTGCAAGTATGTGCAAGGATCCCACACCTCGCGGACTTTGCTTTACTTTATCAGCTTTTCATCCTTTCCCTGGGCCTCTCCCAACATGTGCATTCCTGTGTGGTACTTGCATGACTCTTTTTGTATTCAAGAACTTCCTCCTTTCTGCTGTTCACCTTCTACTGAGGTCAAACAGGTGGCACCTGGGAAGCTGCGCCACTTGGCAATTGGATCTTTTAAAGCTGATTTAGGGAGACTTCTGATCAGGTGAGAATAGAGGCAGATCTGGCTTCTGAACACATCGGATGGCTTAAAAAATAAATAAATAGGATGCAGTCAGCGCATCGCCAGTGAAACCTGGGACAGGGTAAACTTTTTAACTGCTTGGCTCTTCCCTAAAAAAAGCATGATATATCTCTGCCTTTCCCTAATAAGAGAGCAGCTCTAGCATGTTGCCCTTCACCTTCAAGGTTTGTCGACAAGGCTGAGTCATTGCTGCAGCTAATTAGAGCCTTCAAGCTGATTATGAGGATTGCAGTAAGTGGAGTTATAAAATCGCTGGGTCTGATACTCGGTAATACAAAAGCCACTTTACGCTGACCTGGCCTTAAAATACACCAGGATAATGCAAAGTGCTCTGTGAGCAAATGGGAGGAATCTGTCTGTGGCCCAAGGGGCCAGCCTGCGCACGCTACTGACTGCCAGCATCCGATGAGGCTCTCAGAGGCCTCATCTGCCCTCGACCAAGCTGAAAGCGTCTTTCTCTTAACAGAGGGCCAGGTCCTCCACCAAAAACTTTAATAAAATAAATAAATAAAAATCAGGCAACCACCTGAAGGGCTGACTGATATCGATCCGATAAAAGCAGAACAAAACCCTGTGGAGTCCATTGTGGGCGCCTCCGGAGTTGTCTTAAGAGAAGGCCTCAATGACTTGGTAGAACTCCTCCCCAGGTCGATTTTACCACATCTGAGCTCTCCCTAAACTTGAGGCATATTTTAAACTCGATATAAACCTGAAAAGAAGAGCTCAACTTTTCTACATCAGTGGCACAGAGAAAGAAAACGACCTGCTGAGTGGTTTTAAAATAACTCAAAACAACTGTGGACACTGTTGTCCACAGAACAACTTCTGGGAGAGGACCCCACCGGCCCCAGCAGCACGAGAGCTGCTCCATCCCATGTCCCAGGGCGTCCCAGGGCGGAGACCAGGCACACACAGCAATAATCTTGGTGGGAAGGGAGCTGCAAAAGGAAGCCTTATCTCCGGGTGAAGTGCAGCTCCAAAAATACGACAATAGTCATGAGACCCGCTGCCCCAGTCACTCGGTGTAAGGTTACCGCTGCAGTGACATTTGGATTACGGCATCATCTGTCACGGCTTTTATTCAGCAAGTAGGTGCAACCAAGGGTTTATGTTTCATTGCCAGTAAAACCATGCAAAATTTGGCAGGGTGCAAGGTTGTTTCTCAGCCAGGCCGGTGCCCCGAACCGTGCTGCGATGAGCGGCGGGAGCAGCACCTCCATTCACCTCAGGCACCACCAAGTCCTGGGTGCCACCATCTGGGTGGCCATGGGATTTTTTGAGGAGAAGCCCAAACTCTCCACACTGCCTCCCACTCACTTCCCAGGGCAGAGGCAGCGCTACTTCACCAGGGGAACCCGTGATAGGTGCAAGAATGTGGAAAACCTGGCCAAACCAGTATGCCCAGCTGGCAGTATCAGGAAGAGTGGCTTGACCCTGGCTGGTGGAAACTGGGACTCCATCTCCTTCAGCCCAGACACGTGGCCTTTCCCCAGAACCAGGGCTTCGGGCAAGGAGGGGTGCCAAAATCCTCTGTGGCCACCTTTGTGCATTGGTAGATGAGAGGCCTGAGGAAGGACTTTCCTCAGAAATGGGGATTTTTGCTGGGGGGGCCTGTAAAAGCTGTGGGATAAAACGGAGTGGCAGCCCCACAGCCAGACGGTTAATGGAGGGGACAGGATGAGCGTGGATGCCTCCAACAACAAAGCAACTAGAGTCTGGATCGCAGCCACAGCTCTTTTAGGAGAAATTGTGGGTTCAGTAGGATGAAGCACCAGGTTTCTGCATGGCGAAGAGGTGCTTGTGTATAAATACACACATCCATGTATGTGTGTTTGTGTATACAAGCATTTCCTGGTTTAGAGATGAATACATGTTTGCATGGCTTGTAATCTCATATTAAAACAAATAAGAAGATATAAAGATTTCTTCATGCCCTGCTGCCCTCACCTGTCTAAGCATCTGGACCGGGAGAGATGCTGCGGAAGGATGCAGGCTGGGTGGACAGGGGTGAAGGAACCTCGCAGCTCAAGCTCAAAACACTTTCTACTGGTGTAGCTGCAACTGAACAGTCACATCCTGGGTGCAGCCAGCACAGAAAAGCACACTGTGCTTTCCTTCTCTGTTTTCCCCTGGGCAGCTCCATCCTTTTCATCTGCAAGGTCTCTTCCCTCTCCGTTTCCTTCTCCCAGATCTTCTCTGCTTTATGGGCTGCAGCATGCTTGGCTTTCACACACTGGTTCTGGCCCTGTTGCACCAGTGTGTGGGCAGTGGTGTCCATGTCTTCCTCAGCTGCAGCCCTCTGCGTAATGCAACATTTTGGGGAAGAGCAGAAAAGCCTCCCTCATAGCCCTCGTGCTGGCTGGACTGCACCCTGCAGAGGACAGAAGCCATACCAAGCCCTAAAGCACAGCAGCTGCAAGGTCAGAGAAATGCTACAGCAGCCATCTAAATTCAAATCGCTCTTCTCCCACACATGGGATGCTCAGATCCTGATTTGGAGTTTCTGCTAAAACATGGGTCCAGCTGCTCATTTCTGAGCCACCTCCTCTGAAGCTTGGGAGGGTTTAGATGTTTTATAGACCCGGCACCAAACCAGGAATGGAGGCATATAACAAAAAGTGTGTTAGCGAGCAGAAAATATGGAGACTGATTTTAAAATATCAGGAGTTAAGATATCAGATTTATTTATTTTTATTTAAAATACCAGATTTAAAATATCAGAATTTAAAATATCTGCCACTTCTGTAAAACCTGCAGTTCTGCTGCAATTGCATCAGCAGCACCGGACTTTGTCCCAGCCCTTCAGAGCGTCCCACTCAGCGGCGTGGCCGGAGACCTTCCTCCCAGGCAGCTTGGATGTGATCGGGGGGACAGAGTTTCAGAGTCGGGGTGCAAGCTGACTTTGCTGCTGGCTCCCAGTGCCAAAGAGCACCTGAGATGCAGTTTCCCAGCCTGGACAGGACAATCATAAAGCCGCACCTAACCAAAGCTTCACGTTTTCCAAGGGCATGAGGTGCAGGCTGCCCGGTCCCTCACCAAGAAGATGCCTTTGCAGGAGGAACTGCTCCAAAATCCCAGGAGGGAAAGGTCCAAACCAGCCTGGTTTTACACCAGCACAGCAAAGATGGTCAGGGGTAATCCCACGCACAGGATCCAAGTCCCTTCTGTGGGTAAATTGCTGGCACAGCTCCAAGGGGAACTTTTGCATGTTTGCATCTGCTCCTACAAACATGTATAAATAATGGTAAACCAACATGGAAAAAACATCCAGGGTTGCTAGGCATATTGAAGTTCCAGCACAAACAGCAAATAGAAATTAGCTCAGGGCTCTCACTTTGCGGGGGCATGGGATGCTTCAGAGCTAAATGCCAGACCAGGCAGCAATGCTTGGTGGGAAGGGAAGTTAATGCCCTGTTGTTGTATGAGCGCGGCCAGGCAGGAGGGATGCCAGACAGGGAGGAGTCTGGCAGTGCATCCCTCACATTAATCTTTCCTGTATGTGTTCTGGGGGGAGCTTTGGCCATCTGAATGTCTCCATACCTTTTTTTTTATTTATTTTTCCCCCAAGCCTGTGATAACATAATGGCTTACAATTCCTCACACCCCTCTTTCTACATCTTCTTGAAAATATATCCTTGCT